>NC_056747.1:1327985787-1328003287 GCF_019279795.1 Protopterus annectens
GTAACACAAAAGTACAGTTGTGTACACTTACCATAAATGTAGATGTTCGGGTGTACTCACTGTTGCAGCCATCACACTT
Source organism: Protopterus annectens (assembly GCF_019279795.1). Lineage (NCBI taxonomy): Eukaryota > Metazoa > Chordata > Ceratodontiformes > Protopteridae > Protopterus > Protopterus annectens. Next base: position 1,327,985,867 of record NC_056747.1, read on the forward strand.
GGGTTATCTGCCTACAGGTAGCCCGAATACCAGTGTCTTGGGACTTCTGTGTCAGATGCTGTCGCCTCTTCCATGACGTCAGGGGTATAAAACATGCAGCCAAAGCCATTACATCAGTTTTTCTTGCCCCAGATGTCAGGAGCCCCCAAAAAAGGAAGCAATTACAAGGTGTGGAACACCTCCAGTAAAAAGTAAATACCATTGCCATAAGATATGGCCAAAAAGAGGATAGGTAGAAAGTATAGAAAAAGTCAGGGGGCTGGAAGGAGGGTAACCAGGACTGCAACAGTGAATACACTCTGTGAGATTTGACATATTCTGCTTTTAGCAGTGAACAAGTTAAAAATGTCTTTTAGTGGATTTGTCTGAAAATGTAAAATAAATACATTGCTTTTTAGTGCAGTACAAGTGCACATAGTTTATACTCTTGGCAAAAAGGCATATAGCTTGGCATTTATTGTTATTAGAAATTAAAAGTAAAATATTTTATCTTTATAAACTATGCAGTTTGTGAAATTTATTATCTACAAGCAGGTCAAGACGAACTCTTGTATGCAGCTGTCTCTCTGTTAACAGGACATGCAAGATAAGAGCAAGACCGAGAAGTTATTTTTTAGAAACAAAATGTTTAAAACATGGAAAACAAACTGTCAACAAACTGTTAGTAGACCAGCTTCATGGAAAAGACATTATTTTGGCATATTCTCTAAACTGCTAATGTAAGCTGAAAAGAGACTATAAAGTTTAGACGTCTTCTTTTGTATGAAAAACATTGATTCTCCCAGCCAGAAGTACAGAAATCTTCTGGAGTGTTTGTCCATTTTTATGTGGTAATATGCATCCTGAAAATCTATTGAGCACAGCCAATCGTCTTGTTCCAAGAACTGAAGTACTGACTGAACTGAGACCATCCAGAACTTGGTTTGTTGAACCGACTTGTAGAAGTGACTGAGATCCAAGATGGCTCTTCAGTCCCCTGTCTTTTTGGGCACTAAAAAGAATCTTGAGCAAAATCCAGATCCTGTCTGGTCTGGGTGACTTCTTAGATGACTCTTCTGTTGAGCAGTTTTTGGATTTCTGAAACTGCTACCTCCCCATCTGGGAGTTTTTTTTGTATTTTCAGGTTGGTTATAAGGGGTATGACATAACCTCTATAAATGATCCTCTGCACCCATTTATCTGAAGTCACTTGTAGCCAGGCAAAGTTGTGCAGGGATAAACACCCCCTGACTGCTCCTGCACTGGTAGGAGTTACCAGAGAAGGAATCCCTGGACCCCTGGTTCTACAGGCCACTTCTGCCACTAGAATAGCATCTTCCATTGTTACCTCCCCCTTTGCCCTGGGAGAAGCCTTTGCCGCATGAGTCCAAAGGCCCTTGGGGCTTTTTGAACCATAGCTTCCCACTTCTCTGGTTCCTAGAGTAGGACCGTTGAGGAGTGGAGAAGTGTACGCCCATGGCAGAAACAGTCTTCCCATCTGTCTCACATCTGGCTAGTGTGTCCTTCACTTTAGGTCCAAATAGGGATGATCCATCAAATGGAGTGTTGACGAACAAAGATTTAAATGGCTCTGCAAAATCACACAAGTGCATCCAGGCATGTCGTCTGATGGCTATGCCTGAACCCACTGTTCTTGTCATCCCTTCAGTTGCATGAGCGATAAGCCTCATGGACGAGTTAGCTATCGATTCAAGGGTGGCGAGATGAGAGGCAATCTTATCTCAAACCCCTTCAGCTACTGCTCCTGTAAGAGTATATGAAAGCTCTTTGATTAGATTTTTCTGTAGTCTAATGAAGTGTGCCACATAATTCAAAGACTTGACAGCGACGGTTGATGAAGTGTAAATGCACTTCCCAAATCTATCCATCATCCTAGACTCCTTGTTAGGAGGATGGATAGTAGGAATCTCTTCTGCAAGTTCCTTCTTTGTGGCTACCATTATCACCACGGTGTCAAATGGGATATCTTTGGCCCAATGCTGTTCTTCTTTAGGAGCAGACAGAATTTTATCAGGTCTCTTGGGAACTGGTTCAATGGAATCTGGAATCGTTCAGGCCCACTAAGCGATAAGTTTGATAAGGTCGTCAGTGGGAGAAGAGATATAAGAAGTAAAAAGCTGGGCACAAAAAGCCTCGGAGTTCCAGCCACCCTTTTGTTTTAGGATTTCAAGCATGTCCCCGAAGGAAACATCATCAAGAGGTGACTTAGGGGAACCTTCCCCTTCATCAAAAGCAGTGTCCTCCATGATGCTTCAGGGGAGTCTGAGTGCTTCCTTTTGCACTTTTTCTTCACAGGTACTTGCTTGGTGGGATGGTCTGGGGAAGTATCCGAAGAGGAAACCACCAAAGTGGGTCATTCCTGAGGCTTTGGTGCCCCCTGTCCCAGTAATGAAACTGGTGGGAGCTCCAGTTGAGGGGATAGGGATGATACTTGGCCCGACAGGGGTGACAAGGACTGTGTGTCCACAATGGACAAGGCCTTCTCCATGATCTGGAAGGCTGACCCCCTGTAGAAGGATTGGAGCCCAGAACTGAAATAGACTCCTTTGGAACCATGGTCCCTCCATGCACCAAGGAAACCACCTCTGAAGCAGAAGCCTGAGTCGAACTTACTAATGCTGAGGCACCGAGAGGCATGGAAGGCCCCAAAATAATTGATGCTGAGCCCTGCCCCTCGGAATCAGCAACAAAACCTTGACCCCGGGAGGTCTGTGGTTCGGTTAAACTGGAGGAACTCAAGGCGATCCTCAGTTCTGAAGAAGAAGTTCTAACTGGTACTGAGACAGTCAGAGCTGGGAGGGTTGGTGCCAGGGGCTCTGAAGGCTGAATAGGAGCTGGAGGAGGAAACTGTGTCGATGCCAATGAAGGAGCTGTTCTGGTGCCAAATTGTCTTAGAACTGAAGGAGGATGCAATCCCCTTAACGTCAGGAGCTGATCGACCAGTTTCACTGTCCGATTCCAAAAGACTCTTAGTGGATCAAACCGAGGAAACAGATGGAGATCGGGGAGGCCCCAGTTCCAAAAATGGACTGGGTGGCTGGTCAGCAAAAGGATCCAATGAGGCTGAATAAGAGGTCCTTGGTAAGATATGAAATGATGATTGCTTCGGTACCGATACCATTTCAGATGTTTGTACTGAGGTTTTAGGTGTAGTGGAATCATCTGAGTCTGTCGGTGCAGACGAAACTGTTGGTACTGAAGGCTGTTTAGTCAATTTTATTGGTGGTTCTGAGGAGCTGCGTGGAGCTGATTGTTGTCTCTTTTTCAATTTCGAAGAGGAGGAGGATGATGACGACAAACTGGCTTTAGTTCTGGAAGCAGAAATGGCTTTCTCAAAATCCGCGTTCAGAAGACTTTTTAATATTAATTTGTTTTTCCACTCAGTTAAGGTCCTGGTGGAGAATCCAAGGCAAATTGCGCAGTCCTCCTGGAGGTGGACTCCATCAAGATAGTATACACAAAAAGCATGCCCATCTGAATTGGGCATTTTGCGATTGCATTTTTGGCACCTCTTAAAACCTGAGGTGCCCTTTGAAACTTTACAAGCCATGTTAAGTAAAAAAGGGGCCTAGTACTCAAGCAGCACACAAGCACACACACACACACACACACACACACACACACACACACACACACACACACACACACACAGAAGAAGGAGAAGGAACTTTTTTTTTTTTTTTTTAAGAAAGGATAGAATGGGAAAAAAATTACCAACTATGGTAATTAAGAAAATACCAATGAACGGAAATCAAACAGGGAAAGAAAAAGTACCAACAATGGTACCTGACAGGACTACCAAATGGTAGAAAGAAAATGTAAAGGGACAGAGAACTCAAATGCACACTAAATGCTAGCTAGAGGAGAGGCAGAGAAAAGAAATAGATAAAGATAGAAAAATAGATTCTATGTAAGAAAGGAGATTAATAAAGAGAAAAGAACTTACAAATATAGCCCAGGCTTGAAAGATAGGCTTGGACGTGTCTGACACTATGAAACAACAAACGACATCTGGGGTACTTTCAGAGGAGCATCATGGGCAGTGCCTAGCTCAAGAATTTTAGAAAGCGCAAACTGAAATAAACGTCTGAGTTGGGTCTGATACTCAGAACCAAGCCCACAGTCAAGGATTACGTGGAGATTGAAAACATCAGATCAGTCTTTTTCTCCATTACTGCCTACCCAAGATCCAACTAACCATGTACAGAGGTTTTGGAGCCCCAACAACAGCAGCCAGAAATCCTATAATGATAGGAAACAAGGATGAAACAGCTATGAGACTGGTAACTCGACATTTAGGCAGGGACAATATAAATTTAAACATAGTAAATGGTATTAATATTGTAACCTTAACCTCTTTGGTAGTTAATATTTCAGATTACAGTCTTTCTGACATTCGATTATCATTTTTAAACTATGGACTTCAATATGTGCCTACAGTTCTTCCCAGGATACATGCCGTGAAATATGGTATATTCAAACCAGTTTGTACATTGCATTTATTACATATTTTTGATGATGTTAATGAATTTGTTGATTCTGATAATGAAGTTAATGAAAGTTTGGTTGAGTGTGATGAAAACTTTTATTCTTGTAATTCTGACCTGGGGGACAGTTCAGATGTTAACGCTTACTGTTTAGTGAATATTGGTAATATTACTTGTAAGAGTACGTATATACCACCTTTTAAACATGAGAGTATAAACAATTTTCCAACATGTTGAACTTTGCATGGAGACTGCATATAATAATTTTGTGAAGAATAAGCATAACCGGTCATATAATTTAACTAGGAATGAATGGCAGGAGTTACAATAGTTGAGTAAATAAAAAATTCTTATTATTAAACCCTCAGATAAGGGGAACAAAATAGAAGTCATGAATGCTGCACAATCTTAATATGTGTTTGGTTCACTTAGAAGATAACAAAATAGTTAATTTTGAGGCTTATCAATCAGCCATTGTTAAATATAATGAACTAATGCGAAAGGGATATAAACTGGGTTATTTCACTAGAACTGATATTGAAAAAAAGTTTAATGTACAATATTGTGAATTGGGCTTGTTCTATTGTCTCCCTAAAATACATAAGAATAGCTGTAATCCACCTGGATGACCAATAGTTTCTGCCTGCAAGTCTTTCTTATACAATATAGGTTTCTTTTTACATGAGGTTTTATATCCTTATGTTAAAAAATGTTCATTTATTAAAGATAGTGGAGATTTTTGGGATAAAATATCTAATGTTGATTGGGCTGATGATATGTATTTTATAACACTCAATGTTAAAAGTTTATATTCTAGCATTAAACAAGATGCGGGTGTGGAGACTGAAATTCTTTTTGGGAGACACTCCTTTATCTTGCTATATAGCTGAATTGTTGTATCTCTATTTGATGTACAATTATTTTGTATTTAATGCAATTATATACCATTAATTGCAGAGCATGGCAATGAGGTCATCCTTTGCCCCCATGTATGCCAATTTAGTCATGGGTTGATTTGAAATTGAACATCTTTGTCATCATTTTGTCTTTTGGTAGTATGTGATGAAATATTATCTCTTTATTGATAATTTGATTTTTATTTGTAAGGGTGATATGGGGTATATCCAAAACGTTTGTGATTTTTTTTTAATAATAAGCAGTTTGTTTTTTTATTTGATGGTTTCCAATGTGGCAGAATTATTTCTTTTTTGGATGTTAATTTATTTGTGTTAATGGACAGCTGAAAACCACAGTACATATGAAATGTATTGATGGGGATCAGTTTTTACATGGAAAAAATTGTCACCCCCTCACTTGCTGTCTGTTCTTCTATAAGGTGACTTTATTAGATTGACAAGGTTGTGTAATAACAATGAAGATTTCAGGTTGAAAATGCATAGGACTTCTGTTATGTTTACTTCTAGAGGCTATGATCCAAAATTAACTGATGAGGCCATTAATAAAATGAATAGTGGACGTCTGGTCCATTATGACCAGGGCCATTCATTTTTATTAAATAGGGCTGATAGGGTGAAACCTTCTAAACGCTGTATAAATAATAGTGATAATGCTAGCAGGAAGAGAAAAATATTTGTGACTACCTTTAAGAGTTTTTAGTAGTGAAGTAGTTTCTTTAGTGAAATATTATTGGGGCTTCTTAATGAAGTCAATGGATTTATCTGAACGTTTGTTTAGTTCTCCTAGTATTTCATATAAACATGGCAGGAATTTGAGAGATTTATTGGTCCATAATGTTTTTTCCTTACCTGATATTTCATTATTTGTTAGTTCTACTAATTTGGATACTTTCCATTGTGGCAATTCCTGATCTAGCTGTAATACTGTAAAATGTATTTTTTTCTATAAATGGTAAAAGTTATGATATATTAGATAGATATGATTATAATACTGAAGGTGTTATATACATTTTGAGATGCCCATGTGGTCTCTTTTATATTGGAGACGGAGAAAATGTAAAGCGAGACTATGGAAACATATCAGATATATAAAACATAATAAAATGGAAAGCTCTATTGCATAGAGCAGAAGTTTGAAGATGGGACCCCCTATTAAGCCTGCATCATAATCCCTGTGTACAGCAGAGGATGATGGGGCACCAGGCCCCAGATTATCTGAATCTGATGCATTTTCTGCCTTACTTTTGAAAAACAATTACTTTTTGCTATCCAATATTGTGCGTTTCCACTAATAAAACTGGAGGCATTATTTTTTTCACATATATATATGAACACACACACACACACACACACACACACACACACACACACACACACACACACATCAAAGCCATTAAAAGATTTAAAGACAGCTCCTATTAACTACATACAATAAAATTTTAAACTGCAGATGTAATGACAGGGAAACACTGCCATCATCCATTACTTTGAAGATAAAATCCCTATGCCAGTGGATATAGCCCAGTAATTGTACATTAAGAAATATATAATCTTTAATGTGCTCTCTCCCTTGTCCTGTCCATTACTAAGGAGCCTTGAATGAGGATACTCTCAGATATTCATTAAATTAAAATAAGTGACATGTATGCATCAAACAAAATACATCGATACCCACATTAATGCTGGTAGCAAAAGTTAGGGCAGTAAATACCAAACTGTTATAGTATTACCCCCCCCCCCCACACACACACACACACACACACACACACACACACAGGTATTTCTGTGCTCTATTTACATAGATAAGTAAAAGGCATCACATAGTGGCATCAGTCTGGATAGAAACAATGTAACAACTTAGCAGTCATCACCTTGAATACATTGCATTTCTTCAGTATCTAATTTACACCCCTTTTATATTATTTACAGTTTTGAGCATGGGATTAAGAAAGCTGAGCTAAATTATCCCCCAAGCCACTTGCTTACAATATGCTGACGACTCCGCACTTTTATGTTCAGCCAAATCTGAACTTCTCTCTCTTACCCAGAACACATTTAACATAGTTGAACAATAGTTTACACAGCGTTGCCTTCTTTTGAACCCTAATAAACTAAACTCCTCCTCTTTACTCCAACTCATAATTCCTCTCCATTGGATTTCTCAATTACATCCACCAATGGTACCATTATATCACCAGACCCAACCACCAAACTTCTGGGCATTATCATAGATAACCTGAATTTTGACACCCATATCAATAATACAATAAAAACTGTCAACAAAAACTAGGCTCCCTATATAGGATTAGACCTTTCCTCTCCCCCACTGCTAGAACAACCTATAGCGCACACTCATCTAATCTCTACTCTCCTCTATGCATCACCAATTTTTACTAACCTTTCAAAAAAGAACCTTAGCAAACTGGAAACTTCCTATAACAATATTATTAGGTTTACTACAGTTAACCCCTACAGAACCCACCATTGCATAAATATAAAACAGCTTGGATGGCTGGAACTACAAATCATGATTAAATTCCACCAACTAACCATTGCCCATAAAACCCTTTATAAACCGTCCTCTACTCCTATTCTATCCACCCTCATCACACCATATATAAATCTGAAATCCCTACGTTCCTCTCACAAAAACCTTGTACATACCTCTAAACCCAATAACACGGCTGGAGAATCTCTCTTTTCTAATGCTATTGGAAAAACTTGGAATCTTCTCCCCAGTGATCCTTCCTCTCTCCCCTCTCCCTCACTTTTTAAAAACAAACTGAAACTTTACCTAACAACACACTGGCTGTGCCCCTGTTCTAAACCAGACTAGGCATCTAGCCAACAGATTTACCTAAGTTTCTGCCATTATTGACTACATATGTACTATTTTATATTCTTAACTTATAAATACCACCTTTTATACTACTCAGGAACAAAGACATTTTCTTTTCTAGTAAACAAAGTTCTTTACTATTACACAAAGTTTTTCTCTCTCTAGCCATACTATCCTGTCTCTCTAAATTCTCTTTACAGAAGATTTTCTTTCTTCGATACTCTAGTTGCACATTTTACATAATTACACTTTCATCACTTGTCCTTTTTTATTGTACAATTACCTGCATTTCACACTGTTTTGTTATAATATTCTAGCACTAAAGCTCTTTGCTTTGTCCTCTCTGATTTTTACATTATAACCTGCTAGAAGCATAGTACATAATGTATGCAGCTACATAGTTATCTTATTACTTTTTATCCTTTGCATAGTACATAATGTATGCATCTTACATAGTTACCTTATTACTTTTTATCCTTCCAAGGTTTTATTTTGTAATTTGCAATGTACATCTTAATATGTCTTATTCTTCTTCTAGTCCTATGTTAAAATGATTTTTAAGCTTTTCACTTAGTTTATCTTGGAGCTTTTCTCCCTGGGCCTCTACTGAAAATGGACACATATCCAGCTAGACTAGCCCGGTCAACAAATGTAAAATAAAATAAAAATAAATAAAATAAAATAAAGGGAAAAAAGGAACTCACAGCTTCAAAACAATAAGCTGAACTTAGCAAAATAATGGAATGTTTCTAATTTCCTCTTGTTTTTATTGAAGCATAGAATCCGCATAAGAAAAATGTCTGTGTTAGCTAAAGGCTGTGGTCTTGTCTGTCTGATTCACAATCAGGCTTAGTAAATCGCATGTAATTCTGCATCTGCCTAGCTTCTGACTACTCCCCTCAGAAGCAGTAATGGGCACAGCTTTTGTGACATCATCATTTCCAAAGCCTGTGATGTGGTGTGGCTGGATGACATATGTGACTTAAAGGGAGCCATTCATAATTTCATGGCCCTTTGTTATTTAAAGAAGAAGGTCCGTATTTTCTGGGAACTCATGGGACAGTTAAGAGATATGCATATGCAGAAAGTAGTCAAGCCGTTTCTGTATTAGCATACATTTATCTGAAGGGTTATAAAACCTGAACCTCATATAGTGACTGCAGTCCTATCATATTGCCATAAAACTGCAAATTTTACAAGGGACACACATAAAATATGAGGGAAACCTAAAGGGGCATTTACAGCTAAAAGTTATTCTTAATAATTTTTACCCCAACCTGCCTCACTTTCCCTGTGAAAAACTTATACTGAGCATGTTTCAACTCACAAATGCTGTAGAGAGATGTGAAAACAAGTCCGTTTTGAATTAGTTCTCATCACGCAACTCCCGAAAGTGAATGGACTGTGATATCAGCTGATAATAAATTGAAAGTCACAGTCCAATTGAATTTCAGAAGACACCTTGCATAGCTTTAAGAAAAGGTCATTGGGCACAGGGAAAGGTTAAAAATAAAACGGAAATATCAAAAGTAGTACAGCTGAACACCAGTGAGGTGATCGCTAACGGGGGAGCTTTAGCTCCCTTAGCCCCATCCCCAGTAAAGCCGCCACTGCAATACACACAAATGGAGTGTGGAGCTTTGTGAAGCTGTTTGTGCTCACACTCTGTGCATTTTTTGAATCCTTGACCAACAGCCATAGTGTCAAAACACACACACACACACACACACACACACACACACACACACACACACACACACAAAGGCAAAAAGTGGTTAACACGTAAAGATAAAAGAGCTGCTATCTAAATATAACAAGCCTAACGTAAAAAAAGTCACAGCACACCTGAACAAGACCAGGTCTAAATTACCTAAATACTGTAGAAGAAAATAATCTAAGCATAATGCACTAAAACCTATAGTATCTAACAAATCTATCTAACCTAAAAGCCTACTCTAACACTACCAACTCTACTTATAAATAAACTACAGAAAGAAAACACTTTTGGTAAGGAAGAAGTATTTCTAAAGTCGTCCGATAAGGATACAAGAAGAAAGCTCTCAATGGTGTGACCGAATACTTCAGGCAGCAAATGAGATATAAGGTAATAGGATGGAGCTCAAGGAATTATGGGTAGGACAGGTGTGGGAGCCCTGGAACTGAAGAGCTTCAGATTTGGTGCCGAGGTCTGATCCAGTTGGATCCAACAACCCATAGATGAATTGGACAAAAATACAGAACAGTGGATCAAATATTGAAGTATCCACAAGAGATTCAAAAAGGTATGGTGGAGCACTTACCTGCAGAGGTCTGCATCCATCCATAAAGGCAGCAAATGAGATCGGAGGTAGTTTGGGGGAATGACACATTATGGGAGGAAACAAGTTAAAGGAGTTGAGGCTAGAGCCCTGATGTTGCCACACTGGATCCAATGATCGACTCCGAGGACCCACACATCACATCGGATGGACTGAATGAATAGGAGCTATATTTTTAATGGGGATTAGAAAAATAGGTATTTGTGAGTCTGAAAAAGTATATGAATGGAGAAAGGCAGCAAGCATTCCTCTGCACAAAGGTGGGCCATCTACAGACTTTGGAAATTACAGACCCATAAGTCTCACTACTCTTATATGTAAAGCCATGGAAAGAATTATCATGGAGATGATTAAAGAGATATAGTAAACCTCCAGACACTGGACCCAACCCAGTTTGGTTTCGTCAAGGGCAGATCATACCTATTCAACCTGGTGGACTTCTTTGAGAAGGTCACCACAGCAATGGATGAGGGCAAAGTCATTCACACTGCCTACCTTGACCTGGTCAAGGTATTTGACACAATACCCCACTCAGGTATTGTTGACAACCTCAAGAGGTTAGGTACAAACCCTACTGGCTCACAGACAGGACCCAGAAAGTTAAAATTGGGGAGTTCACCTTTACAAACAGGCCAGTCACAAGTGGAGTCCCTCAGGGGTCAGTACATGGACCACTCCTTTTTGGAATATGCTTCTCAGAAGTCAAGGCCAATGTCAGTGGTCTGTGGCTGGCTAAATTTACAAATGATTGCAAATTAGGAGCGGTCATTGAATCTCACATTGACACAAATGTTCTCCAGGAGGGGCTGACAGGGGAAGTATATCATGGTTGGGGTACGAAATTCAAGGCATTATTGGGTCAACCCATCAAGAAAAGAGAGGAACCCGACAAGGAACCAGCCAATTATTTAGGGTCATGTATAACTGAATTCAATGGATTTTCCGATGAGTTCACGAAAATTTTGGAAACTAACTGGTCCATATTAAAGACCAATAAGGAAGTACATGAAGCGGTAGGTAACAGACCCCATTTTACCTATAAGATTGGTACTAGTTTTAAAAGGATATTTGAGAGGGGTGGAAGTCTCAGCAACATTAAAAAAGCTACTAACCCATGTGGTAGGTGTGGACAATGTGGCCATATTTACAACAAAGAATTTATAAAACTAAATAATGGTTTAGGTAGTTTAGTTAAATTCTGTAAGGGCAATTGCCACACTAGGATGTTAGTATATTTAGCCATTTGCACACAATGTTCGTCTTTTTATGTAGGGAAAACTGAAAGGGCACTGAAAGATAGGACATATGAACATATGAATGATATTAGGATTAAGAAGGAAACCAGTGCCCTTTATAAACATTCAGTTCTTTGCAGTTCATTTAATGGTTATAAATTTGGTATCATTGATTTGGTCAAAAACAATCTAAGAGGGGGTGATATGAAGAATACATTACTTTATAGGGAAGTGAGATGGCAGTTGAGACCGAAGGCTAATATTTCCCCTGGCTTGAACGAATACATTAGTATTAAAGCTATTTTAGTTGACAAAGCAGGGAGAGTATGAATTTATTATATTTATTATTATTTTTCTTTTTGTTTCTTATTTTTTATTTAAGTTACAGTTTTTTAATATTTATACAAAAAAGTTATCCGTATTAAGCAGTTATTAGATTTTTTATTATTAATTGTTAAATCTAAAATATTTTACAGTTTTACACAATTGTTTCAACTTCAATAACATTGTTTTTGCACACACTGATCTGATGGATAAACTAATTTTATTCAGGTGTTTTAAATTTTCAACTTTATTGAATGATTGAGACAATTATTGGCAATATAAATACAGGAGTGGTACCAGTATAATTTTATCTGATGAAGTCTCATTTGGCAGACAAAAGCACTTATTACCTGTTGTTGGAGCAATAAAGGACTATTTCATTCTCATTTGGTGACTTGGAACTATTCTTTGGTTTAGGCAAACAATTGGTGTCAGAGCCATGGACTGAAACTAAATGCCAAGAAATGCATAATAGTATCCTTTGGGAAGGCATCCATCCCTGGTAACTATCATAATGACAACACACCCCTTAGAGCTGACCCAGTAGTCAGGGACTTAGGGACACACATAGACAATAATCTAGCCTTTGATCATCACTTGTCTACAGTGGTGAGGAAATCATTCTATGTTGCACAATTTATAAACAAAGGTCTAAGTCCAAGGAAGTCATTGTTCCACTGTATTTGGCATTCATCAGACCTATCATTGAGTACATTGCCCCCTTTGGTATGTACCTAACCAGGCATATTCAACAACTTGAATGTCTACAGATGTTCCTCACTAAAAGAATACAGGGCGTGAGTAATATGTCCTACGCAGACTGCCTCAAGGCCCTATCTCTGTATTGTGTCTCCTACAGGCTTTTGAGGGGAGATCTGTGTCTGGCATACAGGGCATTGTCAGACCCTACTCTGATAGACCTCCTGCATATCCAGAAAACAAACAGCACCAGAATTACCCATTCTTAAATACTTAAATCTTGCCTGTGATATAAATAAGACCTGCTGGAGAGATAGGTTTGTATCCCAGAGACTACCCTGTCTATGGTACTGGCTCCCTATTCATGTGAAGCAGAGTTCCTCCCTAACCCAATTCAAATGGAACTTGGACAATTAGATGGGAAACTGGAAATTCATCCCTGGTTTGGCACCTAAGTCTCTGACAGGAACAGGTAACCTGTAAAAGGTTCATCTCCCAGGCCCATGCTTACACTTATCAAGGGAATCAAAACTTGTCAGAGATTTAAGACACATGGTTAGGCTTAAAAAAGCCCTTAAGGTCGTTAGCCTAGTAAACACCTATGAACCTATTAGACTATTTAGGGGTAGTAGGCTGACTGACAGGCATACTGCATTCTGTTACGAAAACAGTCTGAAAAGCAAGTAAAGCAGGCGGAATAACTGCAGGTTATAGAAAATCTAGTTGTAATAAATCTTAAAATGTTTGTTGAGAAACTGGAATTTAACTGTTTTTAATTAAATAATTCCTTCAACTACACTGCAATAGCCTCGAAACAGTCCTTTAGAACCACATTTCTTGTCTTAAAAGAAAAAGAAATTCAAAGTAAAATACATAGGTTTTCTTCACAAAGTGGAAGGTTTTTCCTCAATGGGAACTTAACTGCCCAGTCTTGAATCACTAAGCAAAAGCCCACCAAAGGAATGCACTTCAGTGGCAAAAATAAATTCTGAAGCTTTTGGAGCTTTAATCGTCATTTATATGGAGTTATGCTCAAACTCTGAAAATTAGAGCATGTTGAAGGTGCTCTTTAACTTAGAAAAGGTGGCCAGTTGGCAGGGGAAGCACTCAAATAACTTAGGCTACTGCAAAAATGATCTAATGCTGTACATCAGATGTACTGTCTTTCATGACTCTAAACAACAGGCACTCTTCATTTGGGCCACCAGACGGACACCAGCACTTGCTCCCATGCTTTCTCCCACTTCAGCCGTCAAGCCATTACTGCAGGCACTATTATATGAGCACCAGTTCAGGAGGCCTCCACCATCTATACACTGAATGTATATGGAGAGGAGCTCTGATACATTGTTTGATTGCTTCATGGTCACTGACCGTCCTTCAGATCTGTCGCATTTTCACCAAATACAAATGTTCCTTTAGCTTTCATCAGTCATACTTACAGTTAGGGACACACATTGCCTCACAGTGGAAATGTATTTGCAACTGTTTATTACCATTAAAGTGCATACGTCAACATTAATCACAATGCTGGACATAATGCGCATGGCTCGGCAAAGGGGGAATCAAGTATGCTGCCCAAAGCATAAACTTCCTTTTTTATTTTCTTAATTTTGTTTTTTACAAAAAGGATTGCAAGATCAGATCATGTTCCTAAAGTGAGAATAAAAAACTAAGTGTTGCTGTCACCATAAAGGTAAACTTACATTGGCATAACAGAAAGGGACTATAAGCTCTAAAATTGGCACCTTCAGGACTGATTGGCATGATTAGCCCAGAGAAGAATTCTCTCAGGATATCAGAGTTCCTCCCTTTTACCCATAATCTTCTAGAAGGAAGAACACTCTCCACATCTCTTAAGTCCAACAGTCATCTTGATCAAAATAACAGACCCATGCTATCTCCATAGTTTTCTAATGCATATTTGTTCTTAACAGTGTTTTCCTTCTTTCAGAGATGTGTTTGTGCTGTTTGCTTACTTCATTCCAGATCAGTCTATTCCTTTCATTTCCTTCTGTAGAAAGGTTTTTCAACAGGTACCTTTCCCCCTTCACATAGCATTGTTTCGGAGCACAATTTGGTTTTGAAGCTTCTATTGACATTGTTACATCTTAGCTTACATTTCAGTATAAAAAATTAAGCCTCTGTGGCAATTTCATTGCAGTGATATTTCTCAGCAACAGTTTGGTGGCAGCTTCATTACAGTTTTTCAGAAACGGACAAGAAAAACTGCAGAGTTTCAAGAGTTTTGAAAATGAACAAGCAGGGACAAGATCCTATCAAAAATGCCACTGGAAATTTTTAAAACGCCTTCAGGAAGCTATTTTTTCAAAGCAGTGCACTATCTATGTCTTCCTCAAACCTTTCTACCCTTAGGACAGAAAGAACCTCTTAGAGCTGCAGAAGATAAAGTCCACTTCTGCTTCTCAATTAGTTAGGGATACTCCTTCTCCTGCCATTCCTCCTGCTCAGCCCTCCAAAACACCAGTGCCAGAGGTCTCATACCAGCCTGCTCCCCCTCAAGGTTCTTATAGCAAGTGTGTCCTCCCCGACCCAGTACTTACAATGGCCAGACAGTCTTTACCTCTCAGCATCGTCCCAGCAGCATTGACTCTTTTGCTTCAGAATCAGAGTTCAGAACTTAATCTCACTTGATAAAGTTGGTCTGGTCCAGGTATTCTCTATTAATTGAGATGAACTATTATAAGATGACAAGCTCAGTTTCCTCCAAATTTACTGTCCCTGCCCTTTCCTTTCCTTAGCATATCCCTATTAGTACAACAGTTGAGTCTTTAAGGGTCAACATCAACTTATTCATACAGTCAACAGCAGGTCCAGTTCTGAGACCACTGTTCACAACCTCAAAGTCAGTAGTGTTGTCAACACCAAGAATTCTGACCTGCATCAGGAGCCAAGGTTGATTCTAGCTTTCTCAGGATCAGCCATTCCATGCCTGGACTCAGTTTTCAAATGGTCATTATTAAGACCCCTGTTGCATATTTCAATGCTAGCTGGAGTTCTGGTGGTTTGGCCTTCAGCATATGATGCTAGCTCCAGTGGTTTGTCAGGATTTGCAGTATGTGTCAGTTCTGATAATGCAGACTTCTCTCCATGGATCCCCTCTGATTTGGACCTCAACCACTGTGTATTTACATATATTTACAATCCCAGCAATCAATCCCATCTCCCAGACACAAACACAGAGAGGTATCAGCAACTGAGGGGAGTCTATGTCTGTTATCTTCAGTTCATCCAGATCTATGGCTTCTTCCTCTCCTTCTGAGTCTTGTCTAGTGGCAGCACTGGGGAAATAAAAGTGCAAAGGGAAGCATTTAGACTCACCTGCCAAGTTTTCCCATCCTAGACTTGGTTGAGGATGAACAGACATCCTCACCATCACAGCAGATAATGACAAGTTTGGGAAAATCCAAGAAATGATTTGTGCTAAAACAGCATTGATTATGAACACCAGTCCCAGATAGGATTTGTGCTAAGACAGCATCGGTTATGGACACGTCCTCTGAATTAAAGCTCATACTGGAGAAGGCGTTTCAGTCACCCAAGTCTTCTTCTTGGGTGGAAGCCCCCACTCCCACACCCAAGAGGAGTCAGTAATGAAGAATCTAGATGTGGTGGCTCCTATGTCAAACAGGCAGGACAGGATCATTCAGCCTCCTAAAGACTGAAATGCACTAGCCTGTACTCTAGAAGTTAACTCCAAACTGGAAGCAACTACACCCAGGAAGACTTCCACAACACAGACCCCAGCAGGCCATCCAAACAACAAGAAATGATCAGAAATGGACGGTCTTCTACTCATCCTCCTACATCTACCTGAGAGTAGTAAATGACATAGCACCCATGCCCATGTTCCAGACAGACTTGTCATGGAAGCATCCAAGGCTCTGAAAGCACCATCAGATTGGGGTGGGGAAGAAAAGAAAAAATCGGGTTCCATCCCAAATATCAGCTTGAACATTTGCTTTCAACATAACTGTAAGTCATGCATACAATGCAATGAATGGTTCAGAAGAAAAGCATTCTCTGGCATGGCTATGAGGTGTCACATTTTGCTTAATTTACCTGAACTTTCTGAGGAGTCTAAGACCAACCTCACCAACATCCTGTAACATGGAAGACTGGTTTTCAGAGGCATGGTAAAGGACAAACATGAGAAACAACAGTAAGAAGGCAAGACCTTCACAGCTGCTGGGGTTATGTTTCAAAATCCACAGTATACCTTTTCTAAAAGCAAAGTAGTACACAACAAAAGTGGTTCAGAAAAAGACAACAGCAGCAGAATAATAAGGATTCTTGGAAGAGGTTGCAGAGATCATGGCAAGTTTCAGAGTGGCTGATAATCCAGAGATGGGCAATCACAGTAGAGTAGTCAGGGATGTCATGGTCCTCCTGGAAGGGGGTTCATAGTCTACTTCCAGAAATCCTGCCCAACTGCTCCACTCTAAAGGGAGCCAGGGAATGTCTGTCGCTCCATTTCTGGCATGAATACCCATCACTTATAACAAATAGGGGAGGACACCTGAACCAGAAGTTATTCAATCCCCTTCTTCTCTCCCATTCCCAGACTGCAGCCCCTCCTCT
>NC_056747.1:1328020787-1328028287 GCF_019279795.1 Protopterus annectens
GAGAATAACAAAAAGCAATGCAATGGCCAATCCACTTAGAAATAGTTTGTTTTGAAACAGGTTTTCCTTGAGATCCCAAGGCAAAAGAAATGAATAACTGTTGGGACTGTCTGAACCCTTTAGTTCTGCTCAAATAATAACGTAACTGCCTGTGAATGTCCAAAGAATGCAAAATTGTTTCCCCCTTATTTTGGGGATCAGCATAAAATGTAGGCAAATGAATAGATTGGTTTAAGGCCACATTAGAAACAACTTTAGGCATAAAAGTAGGATTAGTACGTAGGGAGACCCTATCCTTATGAAATATCAGGAAGGGTTCAACTGCCATAAAAGCCTGTAATTCAGATACCCTTCTAGCAGATGTAATGGCCAACAAAAAAGCAGTCTTCCAAGACAAAAACTTCAACTCTGAAGTAGCTGCAGGTTCAAAAGGAGGTAAAGTGAGCTTTTCCAACACAAAATTGAGATCCCAAGAAGGAGTAGGAGCTCTACGTGGGGGTCTTATGTTCTTTGCCCCTCTAAGAAATTGCTTGAACAAAGGGTGAGAGAATAATGGTGGGTCACAGTCATAGTGAGCAGAAATGGCTGCAGCATGAACTTTTACAGAGGAGAAAGACAAACCCTTGTCTAATAATTCTGTAAGATACTGAAGTGAAACACTTAAATTAGGCACTGAAACATCAAAGCTCTTTGTTTTGCTCCAAAGAAAAAATCTCCTCCATTTATCAGCATAAACTTTCCTTGTACTAGGCCGTCTGGCCTCCAAAATGACATTCAAAACTTGTTGAGGAAGCTGTGACCCCCAGGGTCTAAAACAGAATATGCCAGGCTGTCAGATGCAGGGACTGAATCCTGACATTGCGGAAATGATTGCTTGCCTGGGACAAAAGGTGTGGAATTAATGGCAAAGGCCAAGGAGGCTCCCGTACTAAAGTCCTCAGCAGAGGGTACCAGTGCTGCCGTGGCCAATCCGGAGCTATCAGAATCATGCAAGGCTTGTCCTGCCTGACCTTCAGGAGCACCTTGGGAAGGAGAGGCAGAGGAGGAAAGGCATAAACGTGAAGGTTGTTCCAACTGAATGATAGAGCATCCACTTTCCAAGCTTTTGGGTGAAACAGCTTTGTGCAAAACTTTGGCAGTTGGTAATTCAGTGGAGAAGCGAACAGATCTATGTCTGGAGTCCCCCAAGCCACCGTCAACTGTTGAAAAACATGAGGATCCAATTTACACTCGTGGGGATCCACCATCTGCCTGCTCAAAACATCTGCTAAGGAGTTCTGTGCTCCTGGCAGAAACCTTGCCTGAAGAGTGAGGTGCAAACTGAGAGCAGTCTCCCACAAAATCATAGCTTGTCTGCAAAGAGGGTATGAATGGGTACCCCCCTGCTTGTTGATGTACCACATGACTGTTGTGTTGTCTGTCTGAATCAACACTTGTCCTGGGTGAAGTAAATCCTTGAAAGCCATCAATGCAAATTGGACTGCTAACATCTCCTTCATGTTGATATGCAAATGTTGTAGTCTGGCAGGCCACGTGTCTTGAACCCATTTTCCATTGAAGTGTGCTCCCCAAGCCATGTCTGAGGCATCTGTCGTTAAGATCTGACTCGCTTCTGGTCGGGTCACAGAGAGTCCCTTGTTTAGGTGACATTCCTGAGCCCACCACAAAAATTCCCTTTGGATGCAAGGTATCATCTGAATGACAGTGTCCAAATCGTGGCAGTGTTGAGTCCATACGCTTTTAAGATACCATTGTAGCTTCCTCATATGCAGTTTGGCATTGGGAAGCACCAGAATACAAGATGCCATGAACCCCAAGGCTTGAAGGACTGTCCTTGCAGTCAGCCTGGACCGTAGAGACAAATGTTGGAAGTAAAGGGTAAGATTTCTTTGTTTGTCTGGGGTCAAAAATGCCATCTGAGAGGCTGTATTCAGTCTCACACCCAGAAAGCACATGTCCTGAGAGGGTACTAGACTGGACTTTGTTTCATTCACAGAATACCCTAGGCACCTTAACACTGCCATAACATACTGTAGATGGTGAAGTAGCTTGACTTTGTCTTGAGCCAGAATCAGGCAATCGTCCAAATAAGGATAAATTTGTATTCCCTTAACCTTAAGAAGGCTATCACCGTGCCAGGACCTTTGTGAACACCCTGGGCGCAGTAGATAAGCCAAAGGGCAATGCAGAGAACTGATAATGTAAAGTCCCAGCCCGAAAACGCAGGAACCTCCTGCAGCTGGGCCTGATAGGAATGTGAAGATAAGCCTCTTTGAGATCCAGAGTTACCATCCAGTGATCTTTGCCTAATAGAGGCAGAAGTTGTTGCAAAGTTAACATCTTGAATTTTGGAATGTCCAGGTATGTGTTGAGAATAGACAAATCCAGAATTGGCCTCCAAGTGTTTCCTTTCTTTGGTACAAGAAACAGGCGAGAATAAAATCCTAGGCCTACTTCTGACGGAGGGACCTCCTGGATAGCCCCCATTTTTAGAAGTAAAGAAATCTGTTTGTGAGCTTCCACCTTTTGCTGAGAAGGAACATCTGGCATGCCTTTGAAAGGAGGCAAGGTGTGAAAATAAAACTTGTAGCCTCGATCTATAATGTCCAACACCCATTTGTCCTGAGTGACTAAAAGCCAATTTTGCCTGAAAAGTGCCAACTTTCCTCCCAGAGGAGCTGCCAGACAGGAGGGATCTGGCAGCTGGAGATACAGGTCATTGGGTCTGTTTACGAAAAGGCTGACCCCTGCCCTCACCTGAAGATTGTGTAGGGGAACTCCACGTCCTAGGCCTGAAAGAACCTTGAGCATGAGCTCTGCCCCTACCACGTCTAGATCTGCCTCTAGACTGTAAATCAGAAGAAGGATAAGCCCATCCCTTAGTAGGCCAATTTCTGCTAAACTTAGGGGGCTGCACCTGTAAAAAATCCTTAACTGTTTGCATAGACTTAGCTTTGTCTTCCATTATCTTCAAAACTGACTCCACAGGAGAACCAAACAGAACTTCAGACTGAAGGGGAGCATCCAAAATTCGAGCTTTAACATGCTCTGACAAGTTCTGATCCTTAAGCCAGGCGTGCCTACGAATAACTGATCCAGTGGCAGCCACCCTGGAAGAGGCCTGAAGAGCATCAAAACCACACTGCAAAGAATGCTTACCCACCTAATCAGAGGCATGAACTAAATCCTGCAATTCCTTACACTCAATGCCCTCTGCCAAAGCATCTACCTTAGATTTTAACTGACTTAGGAGAAAATTCTGGTACTTCAGCATATGAAACTGGCAATTCAAAGCCCTCATTGCTAGAGTGGAAGAGGTATACACTTTTTTACCCCACCTATCCAAAGCTCTAGAATCTTTATCCATAGGAACTGGATTCTTTACAACAGAAGCCCTGACACCCTTAGGTCCCTGGCTAATAGTTTCCGGGTCAGCTCTCGGCTCTTATACAAATATTTATGAGCCTCAGGCACTCTGTAATACCTGTCTGGCTTGACCGGGCAGGAGGCAAAGAATCAGGATTAAGGAAAGCTTCAGAGAAAACATCCTGAACAACATCCAAAACAGGGGTATAGCCAAGGGCCTATGCTGTGGTAAAACAAAATTCCCTAAGTCTCTTTCTAGAATCTGAGAAATCCTGACCTTCCCACTTAAAATGCTCCCTCATGGAATGCAGGGTTTCAGAAAAAGAAAAATCCTCTGGGGGGAAGCAGAAGGACTAGAATCCTCTGCATCTGAATCAGAATAAGGAGGAAAATCCTGAATGTCTTCAGTCAAGACTCCGAGTAATCTGAGGAATGCTCCAATCCTTCCACCTCTGGCTCCACCCTAGGCCTCTTATCTGGAGGGGGCAAAGAACCCCTAATTAAGGTAATTAAATCTTCTGCCATTTTCAGCATATGCTTTTTAGGTACAGAACCTGCAGAACTAGGGCTGACGCCAGAGGAAGACAAACCAGGCCTGACCTTGGAAGGTACCTTAGAGACAGAAGTAGAAGGCCTAACCACCTTATGCAAAGAAGGGACTACAGAGACCTGAGAGGCCCCCCAGCCTGACCCGACTCCTGAGAGGCCACATCCTGCAAAACTAAAGGCTCCCCTGAGACTCAGCTGAAACCTCGGCTGGATCCACAGATTCCACCGTAGTTTCTAAAGAACCGGCGTCCGTAACGGACGACTCATCCTGCTTGGACTTTAACGATTTTTCCTTATGCTTCTTAGCGGTAGCGGGCGTCGGAGGATCCGACGGCATATTGTAATTATACCGCTTCAAGACAAGCCTAGCACAATCTAACCTGCGTTTTAATGGTGCGCTTATTAAATCTAGCACAAAGCGACACCGACTCACGCCGTGCTCAGGCCCCAAGCAAGGAATACAAAGAGAGTGGTAATCCCTATGAGGTATCTGTTTCCCACAAGAAATACAATTATTCACTTTTTCTGACATCCGGATTTAACTGAGGCAAGAAAAGACAAAAATATTCCCCAACGGGGTACTTAGCCCAACTTGGTCTTCGGTCTGAAACTCAGAATACGAAAATTTCAGGACGCCGAACGGCACTTGCAAAACGCTGCTTCTGCTTCGGACCATGCGGCAAGAAAGACTGAGGATATGGCGTCGGTCATGCGCTTTAGTACCATGGCGTACTGACGTCAGATCTGAGCGACCATGACCGACGCCAGCCTAACACTTTGGTATTCGGGCCGACCGAGGACAGCGGACTACCCACAGGTTATGACTGCAGCAATGTGAGATGAAGAACATGTTCAGTTACAGATTTGCTGTTCTGAACTGTTTGTAAGTTTCTTGGAGGCCATTGTTTGCTTGGGCTAAAGGGAAGTCTCTGTGTTCATCAGTGGCAGTGATAAACATTGAGCAGCCTGCCTGCCCCTGTGGGAGTGGTTACTGCCTTGAAACTGTAGTTTTATTGGCCATTTTGGGTCAATTCCTAACTCCTTGATCTCCCTCTCTTAAAACCCTCTTTTGAGTGGTTTTGCGCGTTTTTACGCGCAACATCGGGCAGCGCCGCCTAATTGGGTTTAAACTATTCCTGGCTCCACAAAGTCTGCTCTTCACTTTTCCCCTTAGAACTGCCCTATCTCTCAAATTAAACACCATATTCTCATTCTAAGGCCCCTCACTGGTCCAACTAAGTAATTTTACAAGTTAGCACTAATAAACTATAAGCACTACTTACTCTTATACTCTCTATGATTACCTTGTCCCCTATTGGTCTGTTTTAATTCAGTTCCCTATATTACTCTAGCATGTCCAAAGGTCAGTCAATGGTTTCCTCTCCAGTCCAGCTGGTGAATCTGGGAATTTTGAGGCAATGTTACAACTGTCTCATGTACACGGACAACCCTCTCCTCCTCCAAACACGTTCAAATATATGTGAGAGATGCAACCATATAGCCAAACTGGAGGCTGAGCTCTCTCATCTCAAAACTGGTTTAACCAGTCAGGAGGAGAAGGTAACCTCACACAACACAATTCCAGTATCACATAGTCCCACCACAACAGCGAACCAAACACATAAAAGCACAAAAACATACTCGGAGGCTCTAAATAAAAATCTACCTAAGCAACAGAGACCTCCAAAGCAGACATCCAAGCAAACGCTACCCCAAAACAAAACACATACAACACATAGCACACAAAGTCAGTGTGCCAAGCAGTCACAGCCCTTAAGGCTGAATAACACACCTGATACACTTGTAATAGGTGACTCTATTGTCAGACACACTGACGTCCTGCTCACCAGGCTGAATAAAGAGAAGGTCACAGTGAGCTGCCTGTCGGGCTAGGATCCGCCACATAACGCAAGCACTCAGGTCACTCCAAAGCAAATACAAATATGACTCAGTCATTGTACATGCTGGCGTGAATGACCTGAGACGCACTCCCTCGACTACATGAAAAGAGACATAGAGGAGCTCTCTGATCATGTAGCCCAGGCCGGTATGACCCTGACCTTGAGCAGCAACTTACCCTCACCTAGAATGATGCCACAGTATAAAGACAAAATGATCGATTTTAACAATTGGCTAAAATTTTGGTGTCATTCAAAGGGGAGCCAGTGTCTGTCAGCCTGGGATGACATGCTCGACAAGCCACGTTGCTTCGCTAGGGACGGCTTGCACCTGTCACCCCTGGGCTTTCGGATATTGGCAAAGGCTATTGCCACCACCATAGTGCCTTTTTTAGGCAAGGCTCAAAAGTCAAACCCACCTCCATAGACAGCACAAGGAACAAGAAACTAAGGGTAATACTGCTAAATGCCAGAAGTCTTAACCTCAAGATGCATGCACTCGAAGCTCTCCTCAGTATGGAGAACATCGATATCTGTGCAGTGACAGAAACCTGGTTCAAGGCTCCAGAGAGCACCCCAGCACTACCAGGTTATACCTCATATCATGCTTTTCGGCCCCAAAACCCGGACCGAACCACAAAAGGAGGGGGAGTTTCCAAATTTATCAAGGATATCCACACCTCCAGGTTAGTGGCATTGCACGAAGCATCGGAGACCATCCATGTGCAACTGACAGTGGGCAAGACTGCTTTTCAGTTTATAGCATCCTACAGACCACCCTCTCAAAGTCAGGAATCCCACTCGGCATTCCTGAAAACACTGGAGAACATGAAGATCTCTCCGAACACCATTATATTGGGTGACTTCAACTACCCAAACATAGACTGGGAGCATTACTCAAGCCCCAGCACCTTAGCCCAAAGGTTCCTGGAATTTATAAACTCAAATGCTATGGAACTAGTCACCACTCCCACAAGAGGGGAAAACATACCAGACCAGATCATTACCAACATGGGGACTCTATGCTCCATACCAGAAGTATATCCCTCATTGGTAAGATCAGACCATAAATTAATTTCACTGGATATCCATATCCCGACCCCACCCCCAGCCCAGAAAACCACAGTGAAAAACTTCTCAAAAGTGAACTTCACACTTCTCAAAACCAAAGTGGAATCCTTCAAGGCCCCAGGGCCAGTGGAAACTACGGCCCAAACTGCAGAATCCTATATAAACGCATTCTACGGACATCTCCAGGAATGCATGGATCATGCTATCCCAAACAAAATCAAGACCCAATCATCCAAAGGCAGGCATCCAGTCTGGTGGACCCCAGCCATAAATAAACTGTACAACAGAAGGAGGAAGCTACTACATGATAGAGCAAAATCCCTAAAAGGGAAGGCATCTCTGATCAGTACTAGCAAAAAATTACGATCCTCATAAAATCCTCCAAGGCCAGCTTCGAGAGAAAAATTGCACAGGACACTAAAGACAATCATAAGGCTTTTTTCAGTTATGTTAGGAACCTGGGATGCAACTCCCAGACTTGTTCTGAGTTGATTCTAAGCGACACAAAATACACTGAACCCACAGACATCGCCAATATCCTGGCAGACAGGTTAAGTGCAAACTTCTCCCCCCCGTCCCCCCCAAAAGAGCAAGTATCTATCCCGGCAGAGTGCAG
>NC_056747.1:1328033287-1328038287 GCF_019279795.1 Protopterus annectens
GGTTGATTCGAAATAGAATACACAAACCCTATACAATAGGAAAGCCATTTAGATAAGGTATGTTTCGTGACTGCCATACCCTTTTTGTTGTCTGCAAACGAAACGAACAGCTGATCTGACTTTCTGTGATCTTTAGTCCTGTCCAAGTAAAATCTCAGTTGCCTATGTACATCCAACTTGTGCAGCATATATTCCAGTTTGTTTGAATGATTCTTGAAAAACGTGGGGAGGTCTATGGATTGGTTGATATTTAGGACAGAACATACCTTGGGGAGGAATGACGGGTTTATGCGCAAGGAAACTCTATCCGGGTGGAAGATCAAGTACGGTGGCCTGACTGATAATGCTTGTAACTCTGAGACTCTTTGACCTGAAGTGACAGCAACAAGAAATAGTGTCTTCCACGACAAGAACTTTAGGAGGCAAGATGAAGCTGGTTCGAAGGGTGGTAACATAAGTTGCGACAACAACAAGTTCAAATTCCATGGGAAAAAGGGCTCCCAATGGGTGGACGAAGGTGGAAAGTTCTCTTCATAAAAGCCTTGCAAAGCCTGTGAGACATAATAGAAGAGCCCCCTTCACCAATATGAAAGTTAGATATGGCCGCCAACTGTACTCTTAAGGCGGAAGTAGAGGCCCCTTCGTGAAAGAGTATTGATAAGAATTCCAGAACTTTGCGAAGTGGAGCTACCAAAGGATCTATGTGTTGACCTGACGCCCAACATACAAAGCGTTTCCATTTGCTCCTGTAAAGCTTTCTGGTGGAGGCTTTATGAGAGGCAACCAGAATGTGCTGAACCGCAGGAGAGAGAAAGTCTGACCTGGCTAGACAGGGAAGTGGAGCAGCCAAGCTGTCAGTTTGAGGGATTGAAGGGATGGGTGAGGAACTCCCGACGAATGAGTCAATAGATCCGGCACTGGGTCCAGAATCCAAGGTTCCTCCCTTTGATGGGCTAGAAGAAAGGGGAACCATATCTGCCGAGGCCAGAATGGCGCTATGAGGATTATTGTCCTTCCCAGGTTCCTGGCTTTCTGTAGAAATTTGGGAATCAACGGGGCAGGAGGGAATGCATACAGGAGACCCGGGGGCCAATCGTGCACAAGAGCGTCCCTGGGAACACCCCCCGGAGGGGGTAGAAGGGCAAAGTAGCTTCTGCATTTGGCATTCAACGGGGATGCAAACAGATCGCAGCAAGGCTGGCTCCATCTGCGGAAGATCCTTTCCGCCACTTGCGGTTTGAGGGACCACTTGTGAGGTAACAGGATGGCTCAGCTCAACCAGTCCGCAATGACACTGGATGACCCCGGGATGTGCGTTGCCACTAGAAAGCGACCTGTGGACTCTGCCCATTGCCAAATTCTCATGGCTTCTCTGCATAACGGATAAGACCTGGTTCCCTCTTGTTTGTTTATGTACCAGACCACAGACATGTTGTCCATCTGAACTGCCACTGTTCCCAGAGGTAAGAGAGCTTGGAAGTGTTGCAACACTAGGAACACCGCCCTCAACTCCAGAACATTGATGTGCAGGTTGTACTCCAGATTTGGATCATTCCCCCTTGGACCGTTCTTCCCTGAAAAAGTCCCCCCACCCTATCAGAGAAGCGTCCGTGGTTATTGTGGCCGTCGGGTTGGGTAGGACAAACGGGCGACCCATTGTGAGATCCTGACTGTTCACCCACCATGAAAGATCTCGTTTGCAAGAGTCTGTTATTAGTATCTCGTGTGATAAGGGTAGCTGCTGGAATGACCATTGCGCGAAAAGCAGCCATTGGAGGACCCTCATGTGCAATCTGCCCATGGGAACTGCAATCAGAGACGCTGCCATCAGTCCCAGAACCTTTAAGACTAGCTTGGCTGGGGCTTTCCTGTTCTGAAGAAGAAGCAGAACCTGTTCTTTGAGGGCTGACACCCTTGGTGGAAGAAGCTTTAACAGTGTTAACCTTGTATCTAGATCTGCCCCGCTAAATGAGATATGCTGTGAGGGCGATAAGGCAGATTTTTCGACATTGATTGAAATTCCTAAATGGGAACAAAGGTCGACTGTGTAGTCTCTGGCTTGTACAAGACGATGCTTGGTGGTGGCGGTGAGGAGCCAGTCGTCCAGATACGGAAGCACTCGGAATCCTTGTCGTCTCAAGTGAGACGCCACTACTGCCATGCATTTGGTGAATACCCCGGGGGCTGAGGTGAGACCAAAGGGCAGAGCTCGAAACTGAAAATGATTGGCTCCCAGCCGGAAGGGCAGGTAATCTCTGGACGGCCTGGCCATTTTGATGTGGTAGTACGCATCCTTGAGATCTATTGAGCACATCCAATCGTCCTTCTATAAGAAGGGAAGGATTGACTGAAGCGTGACCATCCGGAACTTTTCCTTCCTTACGAAGGTGTTGAGTTTGGTGAGATCCAAAATCGGTCTCCAGTCCCCTGTCTTTTTTGGAAGTAAAAAGAACCTTGAGTAAGTTCCGGATCCTCTTTGTTCTGCCGGGACTGGCTGGATGACTCTTTTTTGAGCAGCTTTGAAATTTCTACAGCTACTGGATCTCGCAGATGGGGTGGCACATCTGGAAATCTCCTTTGTTGAGGTGGGGTGGACGTAAAGGGAATTTTGTATCCTCTGGTTACTATGCTTTTTACCCAAGAATCCGAGGTAAGATTTAGCCAGGCCTGTGGGTATAAAGCCAAGAGACCCCTGACTGCATCCAGAGCAGGACAATCGGGCCTCCACTCAGGAGTGCTGGAAGGGCTTCCCAGGGACGGTATCCCTGTCACCCTGATTTTGCGTACCCCCTCTGCCGCCAGGGCGGCGTCTTCCATTTCTTCCCCTTCCTCTGCCTCTGGAGGGGGCATCACCCTGTGTGGCTTGGAAAGATCCCCGAGTCTTAAGGAACCACATTTTTCCGCTGTGTTACCCTTTGGGGAACGGTCTAGTTGGAGCGGAAAAACGGACCCCAACAGCAGACAGGGTCTTCCCTCTTGCTCACACCGAGTTAGAGTCTCCTTTACTTTGGGCCCAAAGAGCGTGGCACCATCAAAGGGGGCATTGGCAAAGGAAGACTTAAAGGCTTCCGCAAAGGAGCACAGCCGCATCCAGGATTGTCTACGGAGAGCAATCGCTGAAGCTGCAGCTCTACTCGATCCTTCGGCCGCATATGAGATGAGCCTCATGGATGAGTTTGCTATTGAAGTAAGGGTGTTAAGTTGTGCTGTCACCTTATCTGAGACAGCAGCATCTGTGTTACCCTGGAGGGTATCTCACATTTCCTTAATGAGATCCCTCTGCAGTCGTGTAAATGCGAAAAAAGTAGTTCAGCGAACGCATGGAAAAAGTCGCTGAACTAAAAACGCGCTTCCCATATCTGTCCATAATCCTAGAATCCTTATTAGGAGGATGAACAGAAGAGGAAGACTCAGACATTTCCTTCTTCGTGGCTGCCGCCACCACCATGGCATCGACCGGAACTCCTTTAGTAAGATAGGCCTTATCTTGGAGAGCCGTGATAAATTTGTTCGGTTTATGGGAGACCGGTTCCACTGTGTCCGGTGTTTCCCATGCCCTTCGAGCAATTAAGTCCATCAATTCATCAAAGGGCAGGGTCACCCAGGAGGTAGAAGGTTGAGCCCCAAAAGTCTTCAGCAACACCGACTCATCCTCAGTGGGGGCTAGGGACTGCCAATCATCCCTCTGTCTCAAGATCTCCAGGATGTCTGCAAATGACACATCCTCAGAGGGGGACCGTGGGGACCCCTCTGCCTCACCCAAATCAGTGTCAGACGTTAGAGATTCCTGCGGGGAATCGATGTGCCTCCTCTTGCACAATCTTTTCCTCGGTACCTCATCAGAGGGGGCTTCTGGTGAGGTCTCCGAGGAACAGGGAGCACCTTCTGGGGCTGGCTGAGGTAATGACACTCTACGATTAGGGTGGATCGTGGGAGCAGAAACAGAAAGCGGCCCTTTGGGGGAAGGAGAAGATGCCTCCGATAAAGTAGTTGTCTGTGAAGACAATACCTTCCTCATAAGGTCGAAAGCCCCAGAGCCCCAGGCCGAGAACTCCTCCGGTTCCGAAGAATGTGGAAGCTTCCACGACACCGGAATCGTGGGCTCCGACCCCGAGGACGGAGCCGAACCTATCTGCGCCGAGACCCTGAGAGGGAGAGTCGGCACCGAAAATTCGGTACGACTCTCGGTCTCGGAACCAAGGAGAGATAGTCGGCTCCGCGACTCCCCTACGGGCTCCAAAGGAGTCGAAGTCAATGGCGCTGATCGCGCAATGGACAGATTCGGCACAGAGGGCTCCACTATCATCGGTTCGTCCTCTCCCGGCTCCGAAGACTGGATGAGTCTCGAAGGAGGATTTGTTGGAGATACGAGGAGGCCTTCCAGTTTCGACACCAATTGGGATGAAACCACAATCAGCTTGGACAGGGCCGTGTTTTCCATTAGTTTCTGTACGACACGATCCACATCAGTATCGGATAATGGTCTGGAAGACCGGGTCGAAGGGGCCGAAGACGGCACCGACCGAAGAATCGACGGTGGAGGCACCTCCGACACCGGTTCCAAGACCTGGGGCTCAGTGAAAGATAACCGTTCGATGCTCGGCCCCGAGGTCTGTGGAACCGGCTAACGAATCTTGGAAGATGAGCTCGGAGCCGATGACATGGGCTCCGACATCTTCGACCCCTTAGAAGACTTAGAAGCCTGGTTGGACTTCTCCAAGGCCTCCTAGAAGTCAGGCTTAAGTAAGCCCCTGTCAATCAGCTTCCTGCACCTCTCTGTCATGGCCCTCCCACTGAAGGAATGACAGATGGAGCAGTCCTCCTGCAAGTGGAGAGGGCCATGGCAGTAGACGCAGGAAGCGTGATTGTCAGTGATGGACATTTTCTGTCCACACTGACATCTCTTAAAGCCGGATATGGCTTTCTCCGACATGGTACACAAGCAAGTCAACAACACTAAAACAGTGACTACAATAATAATATAGATACAGGAATATAAA
>NC_056747.1:1328045787-1328320787 GCF_019279795.1 Protopterus annectens
TAATATAGACCCACATATTATATATATATATATATATATATATATATATATATATATATATATATATATACATACACATAGGTCTACTTCTACGTCAAATATAATTTAAACACTGTTTCCCCTCTGTAAGGATACATTTTGCCTAAACCAGGCCTTCAACTATATGCACAAAACCTCCTGTACCACTATTAATTTTTTTTAAGCATCTTGATCCACTTTTCACAAAACTGTACAGTATTTTACTCCATCTTGAGACAGCACTCACTAAGTGGTTTATATTTCCACCTCAAAAATCTAGAAAACAAAGACATTAGCAAGTGTCTCTTCTCTCACTGACAACAGGCTAAAATGAAATAAATTACTTAATTTTTGTATGAGAACTACTTAATGTGTCATGTCTCTCATGAACAGCTTCACTGACTTACCTTGAATACAAAAATTCCTATGATGATGCTAAGAATTACAACTGGACAAACGACTGACAGTATTAAACTGTACTTATGTGAAGACTTTTTTACCTGGACATAGAAAAAAATGTAAGGCAGTGTACTTGTAATTTTATAAGCATAAACAATTAACAAAGAGAGAAATGCTTTGAAATCCAACATGCCAATGCATTTTTTCTGAAAAATAAACTTTATTCTGGGGAAAAAAGGCATAAAATTACTTGATGTCAGCAAATATAGAATATGTCTTTAAACCTTGTTAAAAGTAGTGTCACAGTGGGTCATCTTAAGCAAGTAATATGAATGCCTGGTGTACGTCTCCTGCCACTTTTTAAGTTAACATTGTAAGCTGTAAAACACAATATTAGTGAATGCTGAATGGCAGAATACATTTTATGAAAAGGATGCTGAAAAAAGATATTTCTCTGATAATAATCAGCCTCGAGTCCTTTAGTTGAACTTTAGTATTGTTACTTTTCCCTCGTTAGAACTTTGTAAGGCTAGGCTTAGCTCCATGTCAAATAGGGAAGGAGCTCAGACTGTGCCCTAAGTGTCCTGGGTTCAATGACAGGCTCAGTCCCTTAAGGGTTAGCTAGGAAGTAGGGATTGAGCAGCATTTCTGTCAATCATCTGCTCTGGGAGGAAGGAGGGATTTTCCACTCAAAGTTTACAAGTTCACAAGCATTTGGATATAAATGAGTATGTGAATCCGATAAAGAAAATGACGACTAATAATAATATAGATTGTAACAGGGACTCCATTTGTGATAGAAGAAGAGACAATAATGGTAGATTTGTGGTAGGAAGGATTTATTAGAAGGAGAGGAGGATGACACTGGCGTGTAATTATATTCCACCTAAAACTACTGTTATGGAGCTTATGAGAATTTTAGGTAAAAAAATATGTTTTCAGCAGGGATTATTATTGGTGAGTGGATGACTAGAACCTGATTGAGGATTTATGAGGGGGACTTGGATTAGAATGGAAAATAGAACAAAAAAGGGTAGAGTCTTGCAGACTTGTATGAGAATGTTTGTTATAGAAGAGTATAGGCAAAGTGAAAGGATAGAGGAGTGCTAAGTGAAAGTTTAGCTCTAGTAAAACTTTTTAGCTGAGTCTAGTATAGAATCTGTTGCTACAAAAAAGGATAATTAGTAGGGCATATAAAATGTTACATAACAGTTATAAGGAAGTTATAGAAGACTGGGGAAAAGAATGGAAAAGGCAATTTACAAAGGTACAATGGGAAAACATACCTAGCTGATGAGGTACCTATTATGCAATAACCTTCTAACCAATACCCAACACGGCTTCCGACCCAGCCATAGTACCAGTAGTGCCCTTACAAGTTTCATGAACACAATCAACCATTTCAAAAATAACGGTCAACCATTATCTTCCAGCTTCGTAGACATGTCCAAAGCATTTGATACAGTCTCCCACCCAAAACTCCTCAATGAACTCTCATCCCTAAAACTAAGCCAATCTGTCCTTCCATGGTTTCATAACTACTTAACTGACCGACAACAAGTTGTTAAATGGCAACGTGATTTCTCCTCTCTGTTACCTGTCACCTTGGGCATTCCACAGGGCTCAAATCCTAGGTCCACTCCTTTTCAATATCTTCACCAATAAACTCCATACTGCTACCCACCTTTCCAATATCGTACAGTATCCTGATGACTCCACACTCATCTGTACTACACCCTCACTTCTTCAACGCCAATAAATAATACAACATTCCTTCTCAGCTGTTGAATCTTGGCTCTCTAACTCTCAATTAATTCTTAATCCCAATAAAACTAAACTAATGCTCTTTTTGAATAACAAAACCCCTAACTGTCTATGCACCTTTCTTATCTAGTCATCCAATAGTACCAAGGATGGATACTGTATCTTAAACAACGCTGCTTGGTGTCACAACCGATAATGACATGAAATTCGATAAACATCTATCTCTAATCATTAAAAAGGTTCACATAAAACTAGAATCTCTACACAGACTCAAACCATACATCACCGACTCCACTAGACAGTCTATAGCCAGGAGTCACCTACTCTCTACCCTACTTTACACCATTCTTATTTTTACCAACCTGAAGAAAACAGATCTAGCAAAACTAGAAGCCTACTACAACAAGACTGACAGATTTGCCACAAACTCCCCATATAGATCCCACCGTTGTGCTGCTCTACATCAACTCAAATGGTTAGAATTACCCAATCTTTTAACCTTCACTCAACTTACAACTGCCTATAGTATGATTTACCAACCTGATAAGTGTCCAGCACTTCAAAATCTACTACAAACTTACTCCAATAAAACATTCCTTAGATCTTCTGACAAATTTCTACAACAAGTTATAAAACCTAATAACAGTTATGGGGATTCTCTCTACTCCAACCATATCTCCAGGACTTGAAACTCTATCCCTCAACACATCTCAACTGTTGCAAACCCCTCAGTTAACGGACTCCTGGCGTGGCTCATGCTCATCTCCTGGCTCAATACCATTCCTCCTGCACTACAGATTTCACACCAATACGTCTCTTACCTCTTCTGTAGATTTTTCATTTACTTCACATACTTTCAGTGTCCTAATCTATCACACCGGTCTAAATGCTCCCTCCTAATTCTTCACTTTATCTTTCATGTAATAACCGGCCAACAAATCTTAGGTCCTCTAGACATTGTTTATATATATATCTACTACAAATGTCACCTCTACCTAGAATATGGAAACCTAACATATAAAACTCTAAGCAAGTTTGTATTATCTATTGTATATAAATGTTTATCTACCGATATAAACAATCCAAAATCAAACAGAGTCAATGCACGGCTAAGCATGCACTATTCAGTAAAGGAAATGACAATAAAAGAGATTAAAACATATTTCTTTAATTCATATAAAAAAATAATAAAAATGGTAAACGCTTTCACAACTCTCCTTGTTGCCTCATCAGACCAATTTAACATTTCTTAAAGGTTCATAGGTTGATACTAGGCTATCTGCCTTAGGGCATTTATAAGCCTAGCCAGAGTATGTTTGGCTTTCGCCACCCTTTTAGATTAGTTGACTGTGCCTCTATATAGTAGGTCATAGAAGGTAGCCCTTTTAAGGTTTGTTTACTGTACCTCTGTCAAGCAGCGACACAGAAGAGATCCCAGGGGTAAACTTATGATCTCCCATCCATTCATCAAGATTTCTCTTAAAGAGGGTCAGTGAGGGGCTCTGCCTGACATGGATTGGGACTTTGTTCCAGAGTGAGGGGAGCCTCTGGGATATGAATCTGTCCCTCCAGCATGTCCTATTTATTTCTGTGCTGAGGTTCAGGTCCCTGGAGCGTGTAGCTCTAAGGGATTTAGATTTCCTGAGGTGAAGCATGTCCATTAATTTGGGTTGGACATGGCTTTATACGTCAGAGACAGATCGCCTCTGAGTAGGCGGTAAGCAACTGAGTAGAGCTGGAGTTTCTTCAGCCGAACTGCATAGGGCATCTGTTTGAGCCCCTTGATCCTCTTGGTGAGATACTTTTGGGGTCTTTCCAGTTGCTGAAGGTGTCGGGTAAGGTACATCCCAAACGGGACATTGTACTCAATTATGGGCCTGATAAGTGATGAGTAGAGGGGCACAATGACCTCTCTTGATCTAGATGTGAACCCTTTCATGATAAGGTGGGCTATATAGAAGGTCTTTCTAACCACTTTGGCAACGTGATTGTCAAAGAAGAGATTGCTATCTACTTGGGTCTCCAAGTCCCTAATTACTTCTTCCGTACTTAATGGATTACCACCTAAGTGGTAATTTGTGGGCACTTTATTTTTTCCAAAGGGGATGACTATGCACTTTTTGGCATTTAGCTTTAGGCCATGGCTCTGGCACCAGTTATCTGTCTCTGTGAGACCCTTTTGGAGGAAGCTTGCGTCAGACGGAGAGTCGATTATAGCACCCAGTTTGCAGTCATCTGCGAACTTGGTCAGCCATAGTCCACCCATGTTAGCCTTTGGAGAAATATATACCGAACAAGAGAGGTCCCAGGACTGAGCCTTGTAGGACACCACTTGTAACTGGTTTAGAGTGTGACATGGCACCTGCTATTCTGACCATGTGGGTTCTATCCCTGAGCCAGTTTGCAACCCATCTTGTGACATAGGGGTTGATATTTAAGCTGGTGAGCTTATTTATGATGCCTGACTGGGGTATTGTGTCAAAGGCCTTTGCGAGGTCCAGGTAGGCTGTGTGGACTACCTTCCCTTCATCTATGGCTTTGGTGACTGTTTCAAAGTCGTCGACCAGGTTCAAGAGGCAAGATCTGCCCTTAACGAAGCCGAATTGGGTAGGATCCAGTGTCTGGAGGTTCCCAATGTCTTTGTTTATGATTTCCATGATGATACGTTCCATAGCAGACCAGGCTAGTCAGGCTTATAGGGCAATAGTTTCTGGGGTCTGTTGTGGCACCACCTTTGTGGAGTGGGACCACTGTTGCTGTACGCCATTCCTTGGGAACATATCCTGTAGTAAGGCTGAGACTGAACAGTGACTTTATATGAGGGTTTAGTTCTTCTTGGAGCTCGTGTAAGACGCAGCCCGGGACACCGTCTGGTCCCATTGATGCTGTGTTTTTAGCTTTGGAGAGGGCAGCTCTCACCTGTGCATCTGTGATCTCAGGAAGGCTACACTCTGTTGGGATAGACATTTGCTCTTTTGGGGGGGAAGGGGGGAGAAGTTTGCACTGAACTTTTCTGCCAGGATGTTGGCATTTTGCACTAACTCAGAGCATATCTGTGGGTTGCCTCCCAGGTTCCTGACATAACTAAAGAAGGCCTTGTAATTATCTTTAGTGTCTTGTGCAATTTTTCTTTCAAAGCTGGCCTTAGAAGATTTTATGAGGGATCGTAGTTTCTTGCTAGTACTGATCAGTGACGCTGTCCCCTTTTGGTATTTTGCTCTGTCATGTAGTAGCTTTCTCCTTCTGTTGTATAGCTTATTTATGGCCGGGGTCCACCAGACAGGTCTCCTGTCTTTGGAGGAGTGAGTCTTGGTTTTATTTGGGATAGCATGCTCCATGCATTCCTGTAGGTGTCCACAGAATGCTTTTGTAAAGGATTCTGCCTTTTGGGCTGTATTGTCCACTGGCCCGGGGGCTTTGAAGGATTCCACCTCAGTTTTGAGAAGTGTGAAGCTTGCTTTTGAGAAGTTCTTCACCGTGGTTTCCTTGGCTAGGAATGGGGATGGAATATGGATGTCCAGTAAGATTTGTTTATGGTATGATCTTACCAATGAGGGGTATACCTCTGGTGTGGAAAATAGAGACCCCATGTTGGTGATGACCAGATCCAGTATGTTTTCCCCTCTTGTGGGAGTGGTGACCAGTTGTTCCATAGCGTTTGAGTTTATAAATTCTAGGAACCGTTGGGCAAGGGTGTTTGGGCTTGAGTAGTTTTCCCAATCAATGTTTGGGTAGTTGAAGTCACCCAATATAATAGTGTTTGGAGAGACCTTCATATTCTCCAGTGTTCTCAGGAAAGCCGAGTGAGGTTCCTGTGTTTGGGAGGGTGGTCTGTAGCAGGCTACAAACTGAAAGGCAGTTTTGCCCACCGTTAGTTGCACATGGATGGTCTCTAAAGCTTCGTGCAGTGCCACTAGCCTGAAGGTGTGGGTACCTTTGATAAATATGGATACTCCCCCTCCTTTTGTGGTTCGGTCCGAGTTTTGGGGCCGGAAAGCATGGTATGAAGTATAGCCTGGTAGTGCTGGGGTGCTCTTGGGAGCCTTGAAACTAGGTTTCTGTTACTGCACAGATATCGATATTCTCCATACTGAGGAGAGTCTCGAGTGCCTGCATCTTGAGGTTTAGACTTCTGACGTTGAGCAGCATTACCCTTAGTTTTTTTTTCTTTGTGTTGTCTATGGGGGTGGGTTTGTCTTTTGAGCCTTCCCTAAAAAAGGCACTATGGGGGAGGCAAGAGCCATAGATAGTATTCGAAAACCCAGGGGTGACAGGTCCCTAGCGAAGCAACGTGGCTTGTCGAGCATGTCATCCCAGGCTCACAGACACTGGATCCCCTTTGAATGACACCAATACTTTAGCCAATTGGTAAAATTGATCATTTTGTCTTTATACTGTGGCATCATTCTTGGTGAGGGTAAGATGCTACTCAAGGTCAGGGTCATACCGGCCTGGGCTACATGATCAAAGAGCTCCTGTACGTCTTTTTTCATGTAGTCCAGGGAGGTACGTCTCAGGTCATTCACACCAGTATGGACAATGACGGAGTCATACTTGTACTTGCTTTGGAGTGACCCGAGTGCTTGTGTTATGTGGCGGATCCTGGCACCCGACAGGCAGCTTACAGTGACCTTCTCTTTGTTCGACCTGGTGAGTGGGACGTCAGTGTGTCTGACAATAGAGTCACCTATTACAAGTGTATTAGGTGTGTTGTTTAGCCTTAAGGGCTATGACTGTGTGGCACAATGACTTTGTGAGCTATGTGCTACGTGGATATTGTTTCGTGGTAAGTGTTGCTTGGATGCCTGCTGCTTAGGCAGATTTTTATTTAGAGCCTCCGAGTATGTTTTTGTGTGTTTATGTGTTTGATTTGCTGATGCGATAGGTCTATGTGAGACTGGATTTATGGTGTGTGTGGTTACCTTCTCCTCCTGACAGGCTGTGCCAGTACTGGGTTGAGAGAGCTTAGCCTCAAGTTTGGCTATACAGTTGCATCTCTCACATATATTTGAGCTTGTTGGGAGGAGGAGAGGGTGGTCTGTATACATAAGGCAGTTGTAACATTGCCTCAAAATTCACAGATTCACCAGCTGGACTGGAGAGTAAACTCGAAACTGACCTTTGGACATGCCTGAATAATATAGGGAACTACTTATTGACTGATCAGAAAGAACCAATAGGGAGCAAGTGCTTTGAAGGAGTATAAGAGGATGTAGTGCTTTGGTTTGTGTTTACCTATGAGATTACTTATATCAGCAAGTGCAGGGCTTTAGAATGAGAATAGAGTGCTTAATTTGAGATTTAGAGTATTTCTAAGGGAAAAAGTGAAGAGTAGACTTTGTGGAGCAGGGAATAGTTTAAGCTTGTTTAAGCGGCGCTGCTCTGTGTGCAAGACCGCGCTAAAAGAGGGTTGCAGGGTTTTAGAAGATAGAGATCAAGGAGTTTAAAATTGACCCAAAATGGCCAATAAAACTACAGCTTCTAGGCAGTAACCACTCCTACAGGGACAGGCAGGCTGTTCAGTGTTAACCACTGCCACTGGTGAACACAGAGACTTCCCTTTAATCTAAGCAAGCACTGGCCTCCAAGAAACTTACAAACAGTTCAGAACAGCAAATCTGTAACTGAACTTTCTTAAATTTCAGAAAGTGGGAAAAAAGCAAGTTTTTTTTTTCTTTTTTGTTTTAGTTTAAAGGGAGCAGAGATACACAAGTAGCAAAATAATCACAACAGTGCAATAAATGACCCCACACTTGAGTGCTAGGCCAAAGTCAGGTAAAATGCAGTTTTAAGAGAAAAAAAAATTTTAAGCTAAGCGCAACACAGGAAATGCAGTAAACAGGCTCTAGATGTGTTCTAAATACTGTTTCTAATACAGATATAAACTTTAGCAAGCTGGAAAAAGCCGAAAAGTAGGCGGCAAAGCAGTAATTCTTAACAAAAAAGCAGAAGAAAATACTTAAAATCTCAAAAGTGGCTCCTTTCTCCTCTCAGAGTTTTCTCCCTTGGTAGGTGCTTCAGCAACAACTAACAAGCCTGGAAATATGCTAAACCACGAGGCAGCAGGGTTTTAAGAGATAGAGATCTAAAACACTTACTTAAAAACCTCAGCTTTGGCCGACTAAGATCTAGCTGTATTCAACTGGACGTATAAGAGAATTTAAATACCTTTATCTGCACTTTTTTTCAAATAATACAGTATTTAAACTGATTTAACTGTGTTGCATGATTATTAACTGAACTGGAAGTTTTGACTCTGTTCTTCAGTCAGTGCTTGCTTGAATTTTATTATTTGTTAGTAATTGCAGGTGTGGGGGTAGCCACATTCTTTGATTTCCTGTCCTTGCCTATTTAAGTGGTACAGTTTGAAATATTTTCTGCTTAAAAACCTCAGCTTTGGCCAGCTAAGATCTAGCTGTATTCAACTGGACGTATAAGAGAATTTAAGTACCTTTATCTGCACTTTTTTCAAATAATACAGTATTTAAACTGATTTAACTATGCTGCATGATTATTAACTGAACTGGAAGTTTTAACTCTGTTCTTCAGTCAGTGCTTGCTTGAATTTTATTATTTGTTAATAATTGCAGGTGTGGGGGTAGCCACATTCTTTGATTTCCTGTCCTTGCCTATTTAAGTGGTACAGTTTGAAATATTTTCTGCTTACAAACCTCAGCTTTGGCCGGCTATGATCTAGCTGTATTCAACTGGATGTATAAGAGAATTTAAGTACCTTTATCTGCACTTTTTTCAAATAATACAGTATTTAAACTGATTTAACTGTGTTGCATGATTATTAACTGAACTGGAAGTTTTGACTCTGTTCTTCAGTCAGTGGTTGCTTGAATTTTATTATTTGTTAGTAATTGCATGTGTGGGGGTAGCCACATTCTTTGATTTCCTGTCCTTGATTATTTACGTGGTACAGTTTGAAATATTTTCTGCTTAAAATCCTCAGCCTTGGCCGGCTAAGATCTAGCTGTATTCAACTGGACGTATAAGAGAATTTAAGAACCTTTATCTGCACTTTTTTTTCAAATAATACAGTATTTAAACTGATTTAACTGTGTTGCATGATTATTAACTGAACTGGAATTTTGACTCTCTTCTTCAGTCAGTGCTTGCTTGAATTTTATTATTTGTTAGTAACTGCAGGTGTGGGAGTAGCCACATTCTTAGATTTCCTGTCCTTGCATATTTAAGTGGTACAGTTTGAAATACTTTCTGCTTAAAAACCTCGGCCGGCTAAGATCTACCTGTATTCAACTGGACGTATAAGAGAATTTAAGTACCTTTATCTGCACTTTTTTTCAAATAATACAGTATTTAAACTGATTTAACTATGTTGCATGATTATTAACTGAACTGTAAGTTTTGACTCTGTTCTTCAGTCAGTGCTTCCTTGAATTTTATTATTTGTTAGTAATTGCAGGTGTGGGGTAGCCACATTCTTTGATTTCCTGTCCTTGCCTATTTAAGTGGTACAGTTTGAAATATTTTCTGCTTAAAAACCTCAGCTTTGGCTGGCTAAGATCTAGCTGTATTCAACTGGATGTATAAAAGAATTTAAATACCTTTATCTGCACTTTTTTCAAATAATACAGTATTTAAACTGATTTAACTGTGTTGTATGATTATTAACTGAACTGGAAGTTTTGACTCTGTTCTTCAGTCAGTGCTTGCTTGAATTTTATTATTTGTTAGTAATTGCAGGTGTGGGGGTAGCCACATTCTTTGATTTCCTGTCCTTGCCTATTTAAGTGGTACAGTTTGAAATATTTTCTGCTTAAAAAGCTCAGCTTTGGCCGGCTAAGATCTAGCTGTATTCAACTGGACGTAAAAGAGAACTTAAGTACCTTTATCTGCACTTTTTTTCAAATAATACAGTATTTAAACTGATTTAACTCTGTTGCATGATTATTAACTGAACTGGAAGTTTTGACTCTGTTCTTCAGTCAGTGCTTGCTTGAATTTTATTATTTGTTAGCAATTGCAGGTGTGGGTGTAGCCACATTCTTTGATTTCCTGTCCTTGCCTATTTAAGCGGTACAGTTTGAAATATTTTCTGCTTAAAAACCTCAGCTTTGGCCGGCTAAAATCTAGCTGTATTCAACTGGATGTAGAAGAGAATTTAAATACCTTTATCTGCACTTTTTTCAAATAATACAGTATTTAAATTGATTTAACTGTGTTGCATGATTATTAACTGAACTGGATGTTTTGACTCTGTTCTTCAGTTAGTTTTCCCACCCACCAACCCTCCCTGTTTCTGTTTTGGTGTTAATCTTTGTGGCTTTGAAACTGCCCGCCCCTCTTGTAAATTTGTGTTTGGATACTCCTTCTGGGCCATCTCATTTGCTCACTCAGCTGAGTGCCATGAGATCATATTCTGATTTCAGGCACTCTTACTGTGTACAAAGAGAGCATCTGGGAAAGAGGAAAAAAATTAAGCTTGTTTCCTGCCTTTCCTGTTAAGTGGTCTAGACTGTTTGCAGGCGTCTGAGCCCCCAAGCCCTTCTGTGTTGGAGGGAAGCCTTCTAGCTTAGTTTTTTTTCTTATAACTAGCCAATTTTCTAGTTTCAGCACTCAAATATGTTTCTTTGAACTCAGCACTTGTTCAGAACTTATTGTAAGCACTAAATAAGCTGCTGCAAATTACTAAAGCACTCAACTTTCCTCACTTGTCTAGAGGAAAGCAGTTTTTAGTACTTAATAAATAAGCACTTATCCAGGCATGTCTAAGGGTTAGCTCCCAGTGATTTCTCCTGTCTACCTGATGAATCTGGGCATCTTGGGGCAATGCAGCAATTGCCTCATGTACACAGACAACCCTTTCCTCCTACCACCCAACACTACAACCTGTGAGAGATGCACTTATATAGCCAAACTGGAAACAAAGCTTTCTTCACCCAAGACTGGACTAGACAGTCAAGAGGAGTAGGTAAACACTTGCACCACACCACACTCATCACATAGTCCCTCAAAACCTACACCACCAAAACACACACATAGAAACACAAAACACACACACCTACATTCGCGGAGGCTCTCAATAAAAACCTGCCCAAGCATCAGGGACATCCAAAGCATAAACGCAAGCAACCTCCACCCCCCAACACAACCCAAATGACACATAGCCCACAAACTCAGTGTGCCACTCAACCACAGCCCATAAGGCATAACAACGTACACAACACTCTAGTCATAGGTGACTCTATAGTCAGGCACACTGATGTTCCACTCACTAGACTAAACAAGGAGAAAGTTACTGTCAGCTGCCTGTCAGGTGCCAGGATCTGCCACATAACGCATGCACTCAGGTCACTCCACAATAAGTACAAATATGACACTGTCATTGTCCATGTTGGTGTGAATGACCTGAGACGTACCTCCTTGGACTACATGAAAAGAGACATGGAGGAGCTCTCCGATCTTGTATCCCAGGCAGGTATGACGCTAAACCTGAGTAGCATCCTGCCATCACCCAGAATGATACCACAGTACAAGGACAAAATGACTGACTTCAACAATTGGCTAAGCTTCTGGTGTCATTCTAAGGGGATCCAGTATTTGTCTGTCTGGGACGACATGATCGACAGTCCACGATGCTTTGCCAGAGATGGCCTGCACCTGTCGCCCTTAGGATTCCGGATACTGGCTAAGGCTCTTGCCACCCCTATAGTGCCTTTTTTAGGCAAGGTTCAAATGACAAATTCACCACCGTAACAGGTACAAGCAAGCAAAATCTGAGGGTAATACGTAGGTACTAGGCTACTGCCCTAGGGCTTATATCAGCCTAGCCAAAAAGGTACCCTGGCTTTCGCCACCCAAGAAACTTATTTTCCTGTGCCCCTGTCGAGCAGGGCCAAAGAAGTGATCCCTGGGGTGAATTTCCTATCTCCCATCCAATCATCAAGATTTTTCTTGGAGTGCTAATGAGGAGCTTTGTTTGACATAGATAGGTAGTTTGTTCCAGAGTATGGGAAGTCTCTGGGACAGGAATCTATCCCTCCAGCATGTTCTGGCTGTTTATTGTGGTGAGAACGTTTAGGTCCCTAGAGCATGTAGCTTGGAGGGATTGGGATTTCTTTAAGTGGAGCATGTCCAACAGCTCTGGGTCTGACATAGCTTTGTATGTTAGGCAGAGATCGCCTCTGAGTAGGCGATAAGCGACGGAGTAAAGCTGGAGTTTTTTGAGACGGTCTGCACAGGGCATCTGTTTGAGGCCATTAATCCTCTTTGTGAGGTATTTCTGCAATGCTACTCAATGCTAGAAGTCTAAACCTCAAAATGCACTCACTCGAGGCACTCCTTAAAATGGAGAACACTGACATCTGTGCAGTGAAAGAGACCTGGTTCAAAGCTCCAAAGAGCACCCCTGCATTACCAGGCTTCAATTCATACCACACCTTTCGGCCACCTAACCCAGAAAAAAGCACTAAAGGCGGAGGTGTGTCCATATTCATTAAGGATATCCACACCTCCAGGATAGTTGCACAGCATAATGCATCTGAGATTATCCAAGTGCAACTAACTCTGGGTAAGATCG
Organism: Protopterus annectens; assembly: GCF_019279795.1. Taxonomy (NCBI): domain Eukaryota; kingdom Metazoa; phylum Chordata; order Ceratodontiformes; family Protopteridae; genus Protopterus; species Protopterus annectens. The sequence goes on from NC_056747.1 coordinate 1,328,058,518, forward strand.
CAATCCAAATTGTAGCTTGCTACAGACCCCCCACCATGCCCCAGGATTCACACTCCTCATTTCTTGATACACTGGAAAGTATTAGGGTACAACCCAACACCCTAATAATGGGCGATTTCAACTACCCCACCATTAACTGGGAAAACTACTTATGTACCAACTCTTTTGCTCAATGTTTTCTAGAATTCATAAATTCCAACGCCTTGGATCAACTTATTCACACCCCCACTAGGGGCAGCAATATCCTAGACCTGGTCATTACCAACATGAGAAACCGGTGTTCCACACCAGAGGTCAATTCCTCCTTGATCAGATCCGACTACCAGCTAATCAGCCTAGACATCCACATCCCACCCCCAGCCCCAATTAGGGAAACCATTGTAAAAAACTTCTCCAAAGCCAACTTCACACTTCTTAAGACAGAAGTGGCAAACTTCATGACACCCATGCAGACGGACAATAGAGGTATGACAGCCGAATCCTACACAAATGCACTTTATAAGCACTTACATGAGTACATGGATCATGCTATCCCTAATAGAACCAAGATGTTATCCTCCAAAAAAGGAAGCCAATCTGGTGGTCCTCTGCCATAAACAAACTGTACAACAGAAGAAAGAAACTGTTGCAAAAAAGAGTAAAATCCCATGACTGGAGGAACTCCCTGGTCAACCTCAGTAAGAAGCTGAGATCCCTCATAAAATCCTCCAAAGCTACTTACGAAAACAAAATTGCCACTGACTCTAAAGACAACCACAAAGCATTCTATAGCTATGTCAAGAATCTAAATGGGAACACTCAGATGTGCTCTGCGTTACAGCACAATGGCACTAAATATACAGAACCAACTGATATTGCCAACATCCTAGCAGATAGGTTCAGTGCTCTCACCCCCTTGAGGGCCCATCTCTATACCGGAAGAATGCAAAGTTCCTATAATCACTGCTGCACAGGTAAAAAACACACTCTCCAAAGCCAAGAACACAGCATTCATGGGACCTGACAATATCCCAGGCTGCATTCTACACGAACTACAGAATGAACTGGCACCCTACCTAAGTACCATGTTCAATCATAGCCTCACCTCAGGCTTTGTACCCACTGAATGGTGCACAGTGACGGTTATCCCACTCCACAAAGGGGGAGCCACGACGGACCCCGGGAACTACCACCCCATTAGCCTGACGAGCCTGGTCTGCAAGGCCATGGAACGTATCATCATGGAGCTCATAAACAAAGACATTGGTAATCTCCAAACTCTGGACCCTACCCAGTTTGGATTTGTAAAAGGCAGATCATGTGCCCTACACCTGACTGACTTCTTTGAAGCAGTCACCAAAGCTATAGATGAGGATAAAATGGTTCACACAGCTTATCTAGATCTCGCCAAGGCTTTTGACACCATCCCCCACTCTGGAATTATAGATAAGCTCACTAAACTAGGTATAAATCCCTATGTCACAAGATGGGTGCCAACTGGCTCACGGACAGAACCCACAGTGTGAAAGCAGCAGATTCCAAATCCGACAGACCAGTGACAAGTGGAGTACCACAGGGTTCAGTCCTGGGTCCTCTCCTGTTTGGTATCTACTTCTCTGAAGTGCAGGCCAACACAGAAGGTCTTTGGCTAACAAAGTTTGCAGATGACTGCAAACTAGGAGCCATAATCCAAACTCCTAACGATGTGGACAAACTACAAAAGGGCCTCACTGAGACAGATACCTGGTGTCAAAGCCATGGCCTGAAGCTCACTGCCAAAAAGTGTACTGTCATCCCCTTTGGTAAAAACTCTGTACCCATGAACTACCACATAGCTGATAGTCTACTTAATGCCGAAAATGTGATAAGAGACCTTGGGACACAGGTGGACAGTAGTCTCGCCTTTGATAATCACATCGCCACAGTGGTCAAGAAATCCCTCTATGTGGCTCATCTCAACACAAAAGGATTCTCATCCAGAAAAAAATAGGTCATTATTCCCCTCTACTCATCACTCATTAGACCCATTATAGAGTACAACGCCCCTTTTGGTATGTACCTCACAAGACATCTACAACAACTGGAAAGACCACAGAAATACCTCACAAAGAGGATTACTGGCCTCAAACTGATGCTCTATGCAGACCGTCTCAAAAAACTACAGCTTTACTCCATCACATATCGCCTACTCAGGGGCGATCTCTGCCTAACATACAAAGCTATGTCAAACCCAGAGCTGTTGGACATGCTCCACTTAAAGAAATCCCAATCCCTCCGAGATACACGCTCTAGGGACCTAAACCTTGTCACCACAATAAACAGAACATGCTGGAGGGATAGATTCCTGTCCCAGAGACTTCCCATACTCTGGAACAGACTACATATCTATGTCAAACAGAGCTCCTCATTAGCACTCTTCAAGAAAAATCTTGATGATTGGATGGGAAATGGGAAATTCACCCCAGGGATCACTTCTGTGGCTCTGCTCGACAGGGGCACAGGAAAATAATTTTCTTGGGTGGCGAAAGCCAGGGTACATTTTTTGGCTAGGCATGTATGGGCCCTAGGGCCGATAGCCTAGTACCCACCTATGAACCTATTTATACTTAGCTCATTAAAAAGACACTAATCCAACTCAATTAATTCAAACTTGGCGTCAACAAATTAACCCATTACAAAACACATATCCGAACATTGTTTTCATTCAACTTGCAGTATATGCATAGCAACAAACATTGTTTACATTTAGTTCATAAAAAATCAAAACCTTACCGATTCTTTCTTGCTTTCAAATGGGATTTAATAGGAATTCTACCACTGAGACCACTGCCTTCAGTTGCTTATAATTTAATAATCCATTGATTCATTGATCTTCATTTTATTTCTTATATTCCCTTGCTTCTTAGAGATTTTTGTTTTATTTTTCCCATAAACTTAAAGAAGTGTGATTCATTAGTGTCTCTAACATGCTTGGCTAAGGCATTATTTGGTGTTCCAATCCTAATATTATAAACATGCTCACTTATCCTGCTACACAGATCTCTATCTGTTTTTCCTACGTAAAATTTACTGCATATTTGGCAGCATTCTAGGTACACTATGTGACTGGTGCCACAATCAGCTCTTTGCTTAAAGAAATATTGTCTCCCTATGTCCGGATGTATAAATACTTCTCCTGTTTGTATAAAACTGCAGTGTCCACAGGGACTTGTACTAAATACATGCTCATTATGCTCGATCATGCGTTTATACTGCCCTATCGTACGATCTAAATAGCAAACGCTATTTCATCGTACCTAAAATATTTAAACCACAAAATATCAAACATACAGAACAGCAATTGTTTTTCCCAGGGAAAAAATTTGTTGTTCCGGAACACAAACACACAACACAAGCACACCAAAATAAATAAACCACACATATACACTTAACAAAACCATAATTCTAACCCTACACTACTACCTATCTACTCACCTTAACCCAACTCTAATCCTAAAGTCTCTAACTACTGCACACTCACCTTACCCGCTCCCTAACCCTGAAGTCCCTATCGCACACTCACCTTACCCGCTCCCTAACCCTAATGTCCCTAACTATCGCACACTCACCTTACCCCGATCCGTTCCCACACTTACCTTAACCCGGTCCGTAACCTCCGTTTGCATACTTACCTTACCCTGGTCCGTAACCTTCCCACCATAGTAGAGTAAATAGCGAAGCCATGGAACGGACAACCGAAATCTTACCCTAGGTAAGATTTTGAAGTTCCATGGCTTTGCTATTTTGAGCTTTCAACAAAAACGGGTCGATATTATAGCATTCAAAGTTTAAAAACTTTGATGCTATAATACTGATCCCTCGATCATCGCTATTTCTGAACTGTTTTTTTGGATAACATTTTTTTTTTTTTTTTTTTTATAATTTCTATGACATTTCTCGAATCAGTAGTAAAATCCAAAGGTAGACTAGTACCATAATCTCTTTCCAGTTCTTTTTATGCAGAACTAACCGGTTCTGAAAAATATGGTCTAGCTTCAGCACCTCTCATCTTAAATTTATCCTTTAAATTTTCATCTATCTCCCTTTTATCATCTAACCATTAGATCCTTACGAAAGGAATCTAGTTCCCTGTTAAAATTCTCATCTGCCACTGTTAGTCTAGATAACCTCATCCCTTGGCCCTTTATAACAGTCTTAAACACATGACCTCTATGCATACTATGTCTATGCAAGTATGAATTTTTATGGCCTGGTTTCCTGTACATTTCTGTTGATGTCCTGCCCATATCTTTCTTAACTATTACATTTAAAAAAATAAATTTCCTTTGTAGACATTTCTATGTTAAACTTAAGAAAGTGAGTGCAACTATTCATATGTTCATAAAGGGGCAGTAATTTGATGATCTCTTTCTTGTCTGTGGGGGCAACAAAGTAGAATTACTGGCCCTTTATGGACATATGAATATTTGCCGTCACTTTCTTTAGTTTACATAGTAATGTCTACAAAGGAGTGACCACCAATTATTGGAGAGACCACATTCTGCCTCTCAGTAGTCATCTTGGGATTAGTGCTTCTGTTTTCTCCTGGGGAGAGAAGGAGCACAGGGACATTATTTCCTGGAGACTGCTGGTCACCAGAAAGCCTAATAACTGCTTTACAGGTTACAGCTTATAGTCTGTGCTTATATTCTGTTCCTGGTGAGAGAAGGAGCAGAGTGCATTGATTCCTGACTGTTTCTGGTTGGATAGTGAGTGCCTATGGTTAATGTTCCTAATTGGTCTGGTTGCTATTCAGGGCATCTACCAGGAAAAGGCTACAACAAACCTACAGGCCCTTGGATCATCTGGGACAAGACTGTGGATCAACAGACAGACTGTGGCCTGCTTCTCTTCTTGGTATCGGTGGTAACATTATGTTTCTGGTGAGACAAGAAGCAAAGGAGCACTGTATCCCAGCAAAGTAAAACTGTGGTGAGACCAGCATTAGTAGTAGCCATTCAAGCAATTCCCCTCTTTTCATCATTCTTGACAAACTAATTCTTTGTTTTCAGTAAGTACTGCTTGGTTTGTTTTAACTTCAGAATATCTGCCTAAGTACTTCATCCTTAAATTGTCAGGGTCTACGTATTAATTTCCCCTCAAGTGTCTGGCAGTGCTCTGTACAGACTCAGACACCTTGAGTGACATGTTTCTTATAAAAGCATGACTGAAATTTCTCCAGTCCATAATTGCACACAGGACAACTGGTCTGCAGTGACATTGATTGATATTCGCATTCCAACTGTCTAATCAATAAAAAAGGGTCTGTTGCCACAGATATGAATTTTCCCTCTGTCTCCATTGCCACTTTGGTGGCTATGGGCATCCTGAGGCAATGTAGAAATTGCCTCATGTTTACTGATGTGACAAAGGGAGATAGTGCCAGCACAGCTATTTGGAATTTTGTAAATAATTATATGCCATTTGTGAATATCAACATGATGTATATAATATGCTTGTGTTACAAATGTATTAGAGCTGTATGTCATGTGTATATCAAACTGCTTGAAGGTATTTGCAAAGTGCTGTTTGAAATGTAACCACAGTGTACTCTACTGGAAAAGAACAGAAATGTACATGCACTATTGTAACTGTTTATATTTATATATTTTAACAGGGGAAACTGGGATACAGGATGTTAACCTCAGTCTAGAACATTTTAGAAAAGTAGCTGAAGTTAAATTACTTTATGGCAACAACAGACAGGATGCCTGTACTAGGTAGCTCTCTGTGTTGTTGTTAAGGAGAAATAATTACTAGGCTTGAGATGTGGAGGGATGTAATTGTTTTATGACATCCAGCATCTGCCAAAGATCTGAGGTCTATGTATTTTCACAGATAGATGCTAAATACTGCTAGCTTCCTGCAGTGGGGGTTTAATATGGGATACAGTAAGATGACAAGAAATGATGTCACTCTGCAAGCTATCCCGACAGTAATATTTGAGATATTAATTTGAGAAGTCTCTTGGAGAGACACAGCATTCTGTATTCTCTGTCTTGGACCTGACAATAACTAGAAGATCCATTCTCTACATCGGCCTTGCTTTTAATTAAATTAACTTTCTTTTTTACTTTCGGCTGTTCCCATTAGGGGCGCCACAGCAGATCATCTGTTTCCATTTCTTCCTGTCTTTTGCATCTTGCTCTGTCACACCAACCATCTGCATGTCCTCTCTCACAACATCCATAAACCTTATCTTAGGCCTTCCTCTTATCCTCTTACCTGGCAGCTTCATCTTTAGCATCCTTTTCCCGATATACCCAGCATCCCTCCTCAGCACATGTCCAAACCAACGCAATCTCGCCTCTCTGGCTTTGTCTCCAAACCGTCCAACCTGGGCTGACCCTCTAATATACTTGTTCCTAATCCTGTCTACCCTTGTCACACCCAGTGCAAATCTTAACATCTTTAACTCTGCCACATCCAGCTCTGACTCCTGCCTTTTTGTCAATGCCCCCGTCTCCAACCCATATAACATAGCTGGTCTCACTACCCTTTTGTAGACCTTCCCTTTCACTCTTACTGGTACTAGTCTGTCACAAATCACTCCTGACACTCTTTTCCACTCACTCCACCCAGCCTGTACTCTCTTTTTCACCTCTCTTCCACACTTGCCATTACTCTGAACTAATGATCCCAAGTATTTAAATTCATCCACCTTTGCAAACTCTACTCCCTGCATCCTCACCATTCCTCTATCCTCCCTCTCATTCACACACATATATTCTGTCTTAGTTCTGCTGACCTTCATTTTTCTCCTCTCTAGAGCATAACTCCACCTCTCCAGGGTCTCCTCAATCTGTTCCCTACTCTCACTATATATCACAATGTCATCTGCAAACATCATAGTCCACGGAGACTCCTGTCTGATCTCGTCTGTCAACCTGTCCATCACCACTGCAAACAAGAAAGGGCTCAGAGCTGATCCTTGATGTAATCCCACTTCCACCTTAAATGCATCTGTCAATACCAGTGCAGATCTCATCGCTGTCACACTACCCTTGTACATATCCTGTACCACTCTTACATACTTCTCTGCCACTCCCGACTTCCTCATACAATACCACAACTCCTCAATTAAGTTAACTAGGGTATAGTAATTCTGTTAGATTCAGTCAGGAATATAGTGAAGCATAGTTTTGATGTTTTTCTTTATTTATCTGAGACTGTCCTGCAATGTTGTTTTAAATATTTCCTGTGGTTTTGAACTCTGATGTCACTGTGAAAATATATTTAGTATTTTCCCATTCTTTTATTATTTATTATTAAGTATATGCAAACCTTTCATTGTGGCTGATCTGTGAAGAGATATTTAAGTTCTGAAAGTACCTGCATATTTATTTGGTGACACTGTGTAAGCCACTCCTAACAGCCTTGCTCTTGATCAAACTACCATTTGTATTATTATTAATATTACACAGTAAGATTGGTCACTCTTTGTTAAGGGCCTTAAAGTACCTTATAAGGAGTTGGCTAGTGACACTGATAACTAACTTAACCTGTGTCAGCCTTTCCCAGGTGTGTGTGTGTGTGTGTGTGTGTGTGTGTGTGTGTGTGTGTGTGTGTGTGTGTGTGTGTGTGTGTGTGTGTAAATCAAACCTCAAGGAGTGTGCATGTCAGCTACTTGGACAGGGACACAAAGCACTGATTGGACAGAGAGGGTGCTGGAGGTCTTGTCTTGGCCACTCAGCTGAGATCTCAACTCTATAGCTGTGCCACTGGGGAGTATTACTGGGGATCTGGAGAAAGATGGAGAAACCAGCCCCAGACTGACTGTGGTCTCTGTGTGATTTTAAGGGAAATTGCACTTGATGCAGAGAGGTGCATCTGGTAATACCATGTGTGTGCCTTGTCATCCTCTAAGTGTACGTCCCCCACTGGTGCCAGTGGGGAGAACTGAGGTCCTTGATTACTGTTGCCAGTGATGAGGTGTCACAACTGACAACCAGTTAATTCTCAAAGTGATATGGTATGTGAGAGATGTATTTACACAATGTCACTGGAGGTAAAGCTCTCACACAAAAGTACTCCTAATGTCAATAAGGTTGTCATTAGTATACACACTGCACCCATCACACACAATTCAAAACAGACATATTGACCCACATATGCTGAGGAACTTAAATGCAACCTTCCCAAACCACAAAGACCTCCTAGATGAAGTACGCATAACAAATACCCTCAGCAGCCCCAAATACGCTCTTTCAAAACAACACCCATGTCAACACCTAGAGCTACATCTCATGGAGTCTCTTCCTCTAAGCCCATAAGGCAAGCCATCACACAATCCAACATTCTAGTCTTTGGAGACTCCATCATAAGACACACTGATGTCCCTTTTATCAGGCTGAGTAAGGAGAAACTCAATGGTCAATTGCTTATTGGGGCTATGATCTGCCACATTACGTACGCACTCAGGTCATTGGACCACAAGTACCATTATGACTCAGTCACAGTCCACGTGGGAGTAAATGACCAGAAACATACCTCCCTAGATTATATGAGGAGACACATTATGGAAGTCTTGGAGTATGCATCTTAGGCTAGTATAAGCCCAGCAATGAGCAGCATTTTACCTTCTCCAAGGATGATGCAAATAATTTCTGGTGTCATTCTAAGGGGGTGCAATATTTGTCAGCATAGCAGAAGATGGTCAACAGACCATGCTGCTTTACCAGGGATGGTCTGCACCTCTCCCCTCTAGGCTGTCAAATATTAGCTAAATATTAGCATTGTTTTCCTCCATAGTGCCTTTTTAGGCAATGCCAAACTGAAAGTACTTCCGACATAGCAAATCAAACCAAGAAAATCTAAAGGTATTACTGCTCAGTTCTAGGAGTCTAAACAAAAACTCCACTCCCTAGAAGCTCTCTTCACCCTAGAAAATGATGACGTCTGTGCGGTCACTGAGACATGGTTTAAAGTCGCAGACAGCACACTAACAGTGCAGGGTTATAATGCCTTCCACACATTTAGATCAGCTACTTCACAGGCAGGGACTAAAGGTGCAGGTGTCTCTGTTTACATCAAAAATAAGTATACTTCAAGGCTGGTCAAACAGGAGCTTGAGTTACTCCATGTTCGAATCATAGACAAAATCCAATACCACTTCTTTACAAGCTATAGGTCTCCCTCTATGACCAAAGAAACCATGTATTTAAACTTATTAGAAACAATAACCATCCAACCCAATACCATACTCATGGGTGACTTTAATTACTCAACTATTAACTAGGAATCCTACACAACACCAAACGTACATGCACAGAGATTCCTGTATTTTGTAAACACAAACTGCCTGGATCAGATAGACAATACACCAACCAGGGATGCAACCATACTGGACCTGGTCCTCACTAATATGGGAGAGTGCTACACACTTCATTACTATAATGTCTTTTCTTGTAAGGTCAGACCACAAAATGGTCTCATTTGAAGTAAAAATAAAACCTGGACCCCCAGCTAAACATGGAATATTCAGGAACTATTCTAAGACTAACCTCCTGCTATTAAGTGATAACCTGGCAAAATTTCAAGCCCCATTAACCCTGAGAACACTGCAGGCTTTGCAGAACTGTTCACAGAAACCCTGTACAAGCATGTTAATAACTGCATAGAGGCAGCTGTAGCCATCAGGAAGAAGTACAGAACTAACTAAAAAAACATGCAACCCTAGTGGAATCAGAAAATCAATAGGCTGTACAAAAGAAGGAAGAAAAGCATGGCAGAAATTAGGAGGTGTAACACTCAGCAGGATAAAAGCACTATCATTAAACTAAACAAACATCTCAGAGAAAAAATAAAGTCTACCAAAGCCAAATTTGAGGTAAGTTTGGCCTCCCAGGTCAAGGACAACAACAAAGCATTCTTTAGCTATGCCAACAACCTCAAAGGCAATACAGAATTGTCTGCAGAGCTCATTGTAAATGGAGCCACCTATACTGAACCAGAAGATATAGCAAACCTCCTGGCTGATAAATTCAGCTCCAACTTTACCCTTGTAAATTCAGCTCCAACTTTACCCCTCTCTCCCCTTCAACCTTCCTTCCTTCAGGACTTTACCACACTCTCCCCTTCAAGCTTCCTTTCTTCAGGAAATACCATCAAATATAACTCCCCCAACTATCACTAGGGAACAGGTCCTTAATGCTCTCTCTTAGACCAAGAACACCGCATCAATGGGCCCAGATAAAATTCCAGGATGCCATCTAAATAGCATGAAACATGACCTATCAAAGCCTCTGAAATTACTATTTAACTGTAGCCTCCAAATAGGCTTTGTGCCTCATGAATGGAGAATGGCAACAGTCAACCCTCTTCACAAAGGTGGGTCATCTATAGACCCTAGAAACTACAGACCCATAAGTCTCACTAGTCTTATATGTAAACCCATGGAAATAATTATTATGGAGATTATTAAAAGAGATATAGTAAACATCCAGACACTGGACACAACTGAATTTGGTTTTGTCAAGGGCAGATCATGCCTACTCAACCTGGTGGACATCTTTGAGAAGGTAGACAAAGCAATGGATGAGGGAAAAATGGTTCACACTGCCTACCTTGACCTGGCCAAGGCATTTGACACAATATCCCACTCCAGCATTGTTGACAAACTTAAGAGGTTAGGTACAAGCTCGTATATCACTCAGTGGATAGCTAAAAGGCTCACAGACAGGACCCACGAAGTTAGAACTGGGGAGTCCACCTCTACAAAGAGGCAAGTCACAAGTGGAGTCCCTCGGAGATCAGTCATTGGACCGCTCCTTTTTGGCATTTACTTCTCAAAAGTCAAAGCCAATGTCAGTGGTATCTGACTGATTAAATCTGCAAATGATTGCAAATTAGGAACTGTCATTGAATCCCATACTGACATAAATATTCTCCAGATGGTGTTGACACAGACAAACAACTGGTGACAGAGCCATGGACTTAAACTAAATGCGAAGAAATGCATAACAGTACCATTTGGGAAGTCATCCATCCCTGGTAACTATCATATTGACAACACACCCTTTAGAGTTGATCCAATAGTCAGGGACTTAGGGACACACATAGATAGTAATCTAGCCTTTGACCATCAAATGTCTACAGTAGTAAGGAAATCATTCTATGTTGCACAATTGATAAACAAAGGTATGGCATCTAAGTCCAAGGAAGTAATTGTTCCACTGTATTCAGCATTCATCTGACCCATCACTGAGTACAATGCCTCCTTTGGTATGCACCCAACCAGGCACATTCAGCAAATGGAATGTCCACAGATGTTCCTCACTAAAAGAATACAGGGCATAAGTAAAATGTCCTATGCAGACAGCCTCAATGCCCTACCCCTGTATTCTGTCTCCTACAGGCTTTTGAGGAGAGATCTATGCCTGGCATAGAAGGCATTGTCAAACCCCATTCTGATGGACCTCCTGCATATCAACAAAGCAAACAGTACCAGAATTACCCATTCTAAAGACTTAAACCTTGCCTGTGATATAAATAGGACCTGCTGGAGAGACAGGTATGCATCCCAGAGACTACCCAGTCTATGGAACAGGCTATCCATCCATGTGAAGCAGAGTTCCTCCCTAACCCAATTCAAGTGCAACTTGGACAATTGGATTGGAAACCGGAAATTCATCCCTGGTTTGGCACCTATGTCTCTAATGGACACAGGCAACCTGAAAATGGTTAATCTCCCAGGCCCCTATTTACACTTATAAAGGATATCAGAACTTCTCAGAGATTTGGGATGCATGGCTAGACATAAAAAGGCCCTTGTGGTCATTAGCCTAATAAACACCTATGAACGTCTGCACCCATAACTTTCATATCCAGTGTTGTCTGTTTTTGTCAGATTCAACATATGGGAAAAATTCCCAAACTGTCTTAGTGGGTGGTATCAAGGAAGGACATTCCTAACGATGGTGGAGCCAAAAGAGGAGTGAGACCAGGACTGTACATTCAGCTAATAAGAATAATTATAGTTATGTACTTACCATAACTTGGCATCTGTGTTATCTGTAGTCACCATTCATCACGTTAGGGGCTTGGATCCAATATCGGATCCGAGCCAGCACACTCAAAACACAGGTTAGCTCAAGCTCCTCCCCTCCCATAATGCTCTGCTGCTCTCCACTCCTACAGATCGAGTTTGCATAAGAAAGGAAGACAGACCAAAGTACTAAAGAAAAACAGAAACACCATAATCCAACCAATCTTCCAGGAAGGGGGCTGGTGGGTGGGATCGTGATGAATGGTGACTACAGATAACACAGATGCCAAGTTATGGTAAGTACATAGCTATAAATCTGATGTTATCTTGTCATCATTCCTTACGTTAGGGTCAGAGTCCCCAGCTACCAAAATCCTGGGAGATCTCAAGGAAGGACATGCCGAAGAACCATGGAGCCAAATGCAACCCTTCTTCTGGAAACCAAACCTAAGTTAAAGTGAGAAATGAAAGTGTGGGGAGAAGACCACGTTGTTGCTGCATAAATGTTATCTAAAGATTGACGATCTGCAAAGGCAGTGGAGGTAGAAACTGCCCTGGCAGAATGAGCCCTCACTGGTGCAGCTAAGGAAATACCTTCTGAAGAATAAATGAAGGAAATACATTATAAAATCCAATGGGAAACCATGACTTTCAAAATTCTTCTGCCCTTCCTATTCATAGAAAAGGCGACAAATAGTTGGTCTGAATGCCTAAATTCTCACATTCTATGTAAATAAATTTGAAGTTGATGATAAACATCAAATGTGTGTAGGATATATTCCTCTTTATTGGAATAGTTAGGAAAAAATACTGGGAGATGAAGACATTGATCGAGATTTACTGGTAAGGCCACTTTAGGCATGAAGAATGGATCTGGTTTCAGAGACACACTGCCCTTGTGGAAAACTAAGTAGGATGGCTTGATAGTAAGAGCTTGCAACTCAGAAACTGTCTTTGCTGAAGTTACTGCCACTAAAAAGGCAGTCTACCAGGAAAAAAAATTAATACTGCACAAAGTCGCTGATTCAAAGGGTGGTTTTGTCAAAGTCTGCAGGACCAAAGTCAGATCCCATGGGGGAGAAGGGGTTTTTACAGGAGGTCGTAAAAGAAAAACCCTTTTAAGAAAGCCTTACAGAGGCACACAGAAAAGGCAGAATTACCACCAAAGTGAAAATTTGAAATCGCTGCCAACTGTACCTTGATAGTGGAAAAACTAGCCCCTTTCTTAAAAAGAGAGGTATTTCGGGAATAGAGGCAGAGAGGGTGTCCAAATTCCTATTCTTCACCCAAATCGAAAACCTCTTCCATTTACTGGAATAAACTTTCCTAGTACAGGATTTCTGGGAAGCAAGAATAATCTCCTTCCCGGGTGAAGCTAGCCTGGACTTAGCCAAAATCACTGGAAGTGGATACACCATGGTGTCATACTTAGGGTCTGAAGGTTCAGGAGCAGCAGAAAAGAAGGATGAGATAGGAGATCCGGAACTGGCTTGAGAACCCAGGGTGGATGCCTCAAATGAGACCATAGGAGGGGGAACAACACCTGCCAAGGCCAAAAGGGGGCAATGAGGATCAGTTGACTCTTGAGGCGTCTAGCTTTATGAAGTACTCTGGGAATTAAAGGCAATGGTGGAAAGGCATACAGGAGACCCGGAGGCCAATGGTGGGTGAGTGTGTCTATGGGGGATTCCCCTCTGGAGGGATCAATGCAAAGAAGTTGCTGCATTTGTGGTTGAGAGGAGATGCAAACAGATCGCAGCTCAGATAACCCCACTGACGGAAGATCTGTTGAGCCACCACTGGGTTAAGGGACCCCTCATGAGGGCAAGATAGCCCTGCTCAATTTGTCCACCAACATGTTGGATGCTCTGGGAATGTGCGTTGCAATGACAAAAACGCCCTGTGGCTATCACCCACTCCCACACCCTCATGGTCTCGCAACACAGCAGATAAGAACGTGTGCCCCCCTTGCTTGTTTATATACCACACAACAGCCATGTTGTCTGATAGAACTGCAATCATTCCCTGAAGGAAGCAGTCCGAAAGGCTTGCAATGACAAAAGGAATGCCCTCATCTCCAGGACGATGGTGTGCAGTTTGGTCTCTGATGGCAACCATGTCCCTTGGACCATCTGTCTCTGGAAACGTCCCCCACCCCAGGAGAGAAGTGTTCGAGTTGACTGTCGCCACAGGAGTCGGAGGAACGAAAGACCTGCCCACTAGAAGATCCGGTGAACGAATCCAGCAAGAAAGATGCTTGTGAGACACCGGGGAGAGCCAAATGGGAAAGGACAGGGGATGCAGCAATGCTGACTACTGAACTGCAAGGGTCCACTGAAGAACTCATGTGGTACCGAGCCATCGGTACCAAATAAATGGCAGCTGCCACTGATCCTAGAGCCCTGAGAATGAGTGGGGCCAGAGGACAGGTTTGCTCCAGCAAAACCCAAACTTGGTCGCGAATAAACGATGCCCGGCGAAGAGGTAAGGCTGCAACCTGAGTGGTGGTATCTAACAGAGTGCCCATGAACTCACGTTTTTGGGTTGGAATCAAACAAGATTTTGCCGTGTTCACTGTAATGCCCAGCTGATGGAACAGGGAGAGTACGGTGTGAATATTGTCAAATAGTTGATGCCTTGTAGGGCCGTCAGGAGCCAATTGTCCAAATAGGGAAAAACTTGGATTCCCTGCAGCCGGAGATGAGCTGCTACCACTGCCATGCATTTGGTGAACACCCGATGGGCTGAGGTGAGACCAAAGGGCAGGGCCTGGAACTGAAGATGATCGACTCCCAAGTGAAAGCGGAGAAACCTCCTGGAACGTTAATCCATTTTTATATGGTAGAACGCTTCTTGGAGGTCCAATGAGCACATCCAGTCGTTGCTGTGCAAGAGAGGCACAATTGACTAGTGACCATCCGAAACTTCAACTTCTGCACGAACTGGTTCATGTGACTGAGATCCAAAATAGAACGTAGGTCACCTGTTTTCTTTGGAACCAAAAAAAAGCAGGAATAAGTTCCGGATCCTATCTGTCCTGCGGGGACCTGTTGGATGGCTCTTTTCTGAAGAAGGTTTACAACCTCCTGTCAGGCCACCTCTTCCTGATTGGGTGGCAAGTCCGGAAGAGAACTGAATTTTGGGGGAATTTCCGAAAAGGGAATGCAATAGCCCTTGGATATAATTGCTAACACCCACTGATTGTTTGTAACACTTGTCCAGGCTAGTGGGTGCAATGATAACTGAGCCCTGACTGCCTTCAGGGATGGACAGTCGGGCAATGCCTCAGGGACACTGCAAAGGTTTCTAAGAGAAGGTTTCCCCTGGAATCTTGGTTCTGCGGGCCTCCTCTGTCCCTGGGGCGACATCTACCATTGAAACCTCTTCCCTGTCCCCTGGAAGAGGAATCCTCCTGAACATCTTGAAAGGGAGACTGTGCATTCTTGAACCACATTTTCTTACTCCCCTTCTGGGTCTTGGAAAAAGACCTCTGAGGGGCAGAAAACCTGATCCGAAAAGCAGACAAGGTCTTCCCTTCCTGTTCACTGTGGGTCAAAGTCTCTTTCACAGTGTGACCAAAGAGTGTGGAGCCACCAAAAGGGGCATTAACAAAAGACGTCTTTGAAGGCCTCTGCAAACCCGCTCAGGCGGAGCCAGACATGACTACTAATTGCGATGCCTGAGCCCACCAACCGTTAGGACCCTTCCATAGCATTGGAAATCAGCCTCATGGACGAATTTGCAACTGAATGAAGGGTTGACAGCTTTGAAGAAACTACCTTGAATTCCTCCTCAGACATGGACCCAGAGAGAGAAGTAGATAGTTCCTTTATCAAATCCATATGGAGATGGGTGAAATGTGCAAGAGAATTTAACGCTCACAGACTAAAGGCAGCAGAGGCGAACACCCACTTTCCAAATCTGTCCATAGCCCTCGATTCACGTTTGGGAGGCTGGGCA
Source organism: Protopterus annectens (assembly GCF_019279795.1). Classification (NCBI taxonomy): domain Eukaryota; kingdom Metazoa; phylum Chordata; order Ceratodontiformes; family Protopteridae; genus Protopterus; species Protopterus annectens. The sequence goes on from NC_056747.1 coordinate 1,328,074,482, forward strand.
GAGGAACTCTGCTCTGCCAATTCCTTTTTGGTGGCAGCAGCCACCACAATAACATCAACCAGGACTGCTTTGGACCAAAAAGCTCTATCTGCTGGAGGACTCAGAAACTTGTCTGCTTTCTTAAGCACTGGCTCCATGGTTTCTGGCTCCTTCCAAGCCCTACTCTCCAAAAGATCAATGAAAGGATCAGCAGGGGAGGGACACCCAAGAGGTAGATGGGCCCGTACGGAAAGCCTGTAGAAATACAGCTTCCTAAGAGGATGGGCTTTGGGCAGACTACCCACCTTTGGCCTTGAGGATCTTGAATATGTCTCCAAAGGAGACATCCTCCTGCGGTGATCTCGGGGAAGTTTCCTCTTCATCAGCATCCATATCCTCGGTAAGGGACTCCAAAGGGGAGTCAAGATGTCTCCTCTTACATGTTCTCTTCCTGGGAACTTCTTCTGCCGGGGGCTGCGGGGAAGACTCAAAAGAGGAGGGGGCCCTTGGGGGTGCATCCCCCTGGAGGCAAAGTCGGACAGGCTGACCAGAAGCTGGATGACACAAGCCACTCAGATACTGAGGCAGGGTAGGATGACCGTGCACGGGAGAAGCAGTTCTGATACCAGAGAAGGATCTTTTGACAGCCCGGAAAGCGGAATGACTGGAGGAGGTCCCATCCCCCTCTCCTGCTGATACAAACCTACAGGAAGAGAAGGTGGACCCTCCCGGCCCACCACTCCACCGGACAGCACCAGAGCTGTAGAATGTTAAGGAACCCAGAGGAAGAGACCGGTCCGAAAAGTCTAGGCCCGAATCCAACCCCATAGGCCACTGCTCGACAGTCCCGACCAGATGGATGGTCTGTTCCGGAGGAACAGAAATAGTACCGACCACTGATGCCATCAGGGAAAGACCCAAACTGGGCCCTGGAGCTCCCCTAGCCTCTGCTCCACTCAATAGTCCCTGAGAATCCAAGACAATGGTCGGATGAAGAGCGATCGAAGGGGGAGTGGGAGATTGGAGTCCCGACCTGTGGGCCAGAGAAACCAGAAGCCCCAACTCCATCTGAGCTTTCAGAAAGGTCCGCATCATCCTGTCCACATCCATAGGGAGGGCACTCCTGGAAGATCGGGAGGATATGGAGGACCTGCGGGGAGAGTAGTGCCTGGAGCCTGAAGGTAGTCTTATGTTCCCTAGAATGAAACCTATCCAGAGAAGACAGGACCTGCACCGAGGACAACTGATCCAAAGGGAGATCCTCTACTACAATCTGCTCTGGCACAAGTCTTGGATCCGACCGAATTGGAGCTGAACTCAGAGAAGGATCCAAAATAACACTGCACAAATCTCTCGGATCTGAAAGGGTCGGATCTGTAGGTACGGCTCCTGCACTCAGATCTGAAGGTCTGAAGTCTAAACCCTTCGATCCAGGAGAGGAAACCGAAGTTGCCGGATCTGAGTGGACTCCCTGGATGATCTGGGACCCGAAGATCTCGGATCTGAAACTACCCTGGCTGGACCCGAATCCGAAAACCTACGATCTGGAAGAGATGTTTGGACAGGGGCCTCCTCCACGGAAAGCTTCTTTCTAGCCCCAATGACCAAGGGTCCTCCCTTTGACCAAGCCTTTAATAAGGAGCTTGTTACGACGGTCGACCAAAGCCCTCGGGTTGAAAGCGGCACAAATGCCACATTACACCTCGAGGTGATCGCCACTAAGAGAGTAGAGACACTCCTCTCATGTGAGTTGGAAATAGGCATTTTCCACCCACATGAGGAGCACCTTTTAAAACCCAAAGGTTTATCTGACATAACTAATCCAGGAAACAACCTCACCGAAGTAAAAAAAAAAAAAATCAAGCCAAAGTTCCAAAAACCTGACAAGACCATCCGAAACACTCAACAAGCATGTAGAAGTACTTAAACTCTACTGAATCACTACTTACACATCACACTAACTAGGCCGAGACACAAAACCCGGGAAAGAAGAAAAGGTCAAAATCGTCCAGGAGGGGATATCCAAAAAGGGATAACTATCCACTAACTCTACAACTCAGAAAAACTGAAATTTAAGAAACTTTCCACAATAGACACATTAAAGAGGAGCTGAGAATCTGCGTCTGACTGAGTGGTAAATGAGATCTGAGGGAGTGGAGGGCAGCAGAGCATTATGGGAGGGGAGAAGCTTGAGCTAAGCTGTGTTCTGAGTATGCCGCCTCGAATCTGATATCAGATCCAAGACCCTAACATGAGGAATGGTGACTAGATAACATCAGATCAAAGGTATGCAGACTGGACCTGATCACGGCTACACAAATGTTATCAATCAAAAAGCTGTTGAGGTAGCCACTGCTCTGGTTGAATGGGCCTTTGCTTTGGATTGTAACTGGGTCCACTTCTTAATCTCGATAGCTCAAAATCTCGAAATTCAAAAGACTGAGTCCAAAATCTCGAAAGTTCATAATATTGAAAACTCAAAATACTGAATCTCATAATACCGAAAAAATACAGGATACCAACACTTACTATACTCCTCCAGAAGTACATACAGAAACAAATAAAAGACAAACCATATTAGTCTACTAAAACTATAAGCAGGGGCAAGCCCCCTTGCAACCCCATGTGGGGGGTTGTGCCCCCCACACCCCCTGCTACTTAAATACATCAACTCTGAGATCGCACTTCACTACACTAAGATGGGTTATGTTGCAGTATAGCAAATTAAAAGGGAACATGACTAAGGTTAGAACAGGCAGTCACGAAGAACGTAATGGTATGTTTGCCATTTTCTTCTGTGGAGTGCGATCTTGGAGTTCATATAGTATAATGTAGTAATATGTAGTAGCGTATGTGTGTGTGAGGGGGCCCAGCCCCCCACATGGGGGTGCAGGGTTTGCTCCCCTGCTTATAGCTGGAGAAGAGTAATATGTTTCTGTCTATAGTTGTGCTGGAATATATTAAGTGTCGGTGTACTGTGTTTTTTCAATATTATGAGATTCAGTATTTTGAGTTTTCAGTATTTTGAACTTTCAAGATTTTGGACTCAGTCTTTTGAATTTTGAGATTTTTGAGCTTTTGAGATTAAGAAGTGGATCCCTGTAACTATAAACCCAATGAAGCACAGACAAATGAGATGCAATTTGATAACCATCTGGACAGTGTAAGTTTTGTAACAGCTCTGCCAAACATAGCATTAGAGTAGGCAATAAAAAGCTGATCAGCTTTTCTGAAATTTTTTGTTCAGTGCAGAGAGAACCTGAGCTGGCGATGCACATCTAGCGTGTGTAGAATGTATTCTCCTTTGTTTAAGAATTTAGGAAAAAACACTGGCAAATCTGTGGATTAATTTAAGTTAGTTACTGACGTCACCTGTGAGATGAAGGATGGATGAGTTCGGAAAGAAACTTGATCCTTATGGGAAACCAAGGATGGAGGTTTACATAAGAGTGCCTGTAACTCCAATATCCTCCTTGTGGAGGTGATAGTGACTAAGAAAATAGTTTTCCAGCTCAACTATTTGATATCTATAGTAGCTGCAGGTTCAAAGGGAGGATGAGTTAAGGCCTAGACCACAATAGTAATATTCCAGGGACGTACTCAATCTCTAATAGGGAGAAGCATCAGAAAGGTTCCTCTAAGAAAGGCTTTCAAAAATTTTAAGGAGGCCACAGAACAATAACTCTGTCTAGTAAGAAAGTTGGAAATAGCTGCTATCTGAACTTTGATGGTAGAATAGGTAGTTCTCCATTGAAATAGTTCAGATAAAAATTCCAAGACCGATGGAATGGCAGCCGAGAAAGGATCCAAACCTTTGTCACCCAAAAGGAAAACTTTTTACTTTTAACACTGGAAATCTTCGTAGTAGGTTTCTGGGAAGTTGTTATTATATCAACAACATTATTGGAGAGACTGAACTCTCTGGCTATAGTCAAAGTTGGGGGAACCAAATGGTTAGTTTCATGGTAGTCTGATCCTGTGGAGGCAGTCCAGATGGATGAGACAAAAGGTATGCATCCATGGTGGATGTTCTAGTAGAAGCCACTGAAATGGGAACCATATTTGTTGAGGCAAAAATGGGATAATGAGGATTACTTTGGCCTTGCACTGTTTGGCTTTTTGAATAAATTTGTTCATGAGGGGTAATGGGGAAAAGTATACAGGAGTCCAGGGATCAATTATGGACTAGAGCGTTCCTTGGTGATCGACTCTGTGGAGAGACTGGGGAAAGTAACTACTGCACTTGTTGAGGTAGAAGGCAAATACATCACAGCAAGGTTGCCCCCAGTGGCTGAAAATTAGAGTTACTGCTGTTGGACAGAGGGACCACTTATGAGGAGTTAGAATAGTTCTGCTCAACCTGACCAGTAGAAGAGCTGAACAACCTAGCAGAAAACAGTTTGAAGACATTGGCCACTGCCAAACCCTCATGGCCTCTTGATACATGGGGTAAGAATGGGTTCCTCCTTGTTTGATGATGTACCATACTACAACTATATTGTCTGATTGAATGGAAATCATAAAGCCTGCAACACAAGGAGGACCAGTCTCATTTCCAAAACACTGATGTAAAGATCGACCTCTAACTTTGACTATATACCTTGTATTATTATTCCTTTGAAATTTCTGAGACCACTGAACTGTAAGCTTCCATTGAAGAATTTGCATGTGGTAACGAGCCATGGGAATCATTAATATGGAGGAAGCCATGAGATCCAGCAGATGTAGTATTAATCATGCTGATGGGTTGGGATGATGTAATACCTGTGAGGCCATTTGATGTAGGGAACAAACTCTGTGTTGCGGAAGATTGACAATTTGCAAAGTGATATTGCAGTGGCAACTGATAAATTCTGTCTGTTGTGTTGTAAGTAACTGACACTTGTCAAAATTTAATGATATGCTTAGATCCAGAAAACACTGGAAGAGGAGGTCCAGGTGAGGTATCAGAAAATGCCTGGATGTAGCAGTTAAGAGCCAATTGTCTAGGAAGACTTAGATCCCAAGTGTGTGCAAGAGTGGCACCACCACTGCCATTATCTTGGCGAACACCCTGGGGGCTGTGGTGAGACCAAACGTCATGGCCCTGAACTGGAAATGAATGGCTCCCAACCAGAAAAGGAGAAATCTCCGGGACTGCTTCTCTATTTTCATGTGATAGTAAACATCCTGGAGATCTACCGAGCACATCTAATCATCCTTCCTCAGAAGAGGCAATATGGACTGAATTGTGACGATCTGGAATTCTGTCGGCTTTACGAATTGGTTGAGATGACCGAGATCCAAAATTGGTCTTAGGTCCCCCATTTTCTTTGGAACTAAAAAGGACCTTGTGTAGACTCCAGATCCTGTTTGGTCTTTGGGGACTGGTTGGATGACCCTTTTTTGTAGCAGCTTGGAAATTTCTAGCACTGCTGGTTACCATCAACTATGTGGAACACTGATAATCATCACCTACTTTAGAGGAGAACAAGAAAAGGGGATGGAATAACCTCTGAAATTATATTTTGCACCCACTTATCTCATGTTAATTCTAGCCAGGCTTTGGGGTGCAGAGATAAGTGATCCCTGATTGCCTACAGAGTGCAGAAGTTAGGCAACACTTCAGGGACACTGATAGGGCCTCTTGGTAATGGGACCGCAGAAGCACTGAGTATGTGGTCTACCTCTGCCTCTTGGGCAATGTCCATTTGGATTCCCTCCACCTCTGCCACATGAAGTTCTGTCACCAGGAGAATCCTAGTAAGAACATTGTGACTTGCAAAGCCACATAATTTTTCTCATCCTCTGATTCCGGGAATATGATCCAGGTGTGGAAAATTAATGCCTTTGCAGAGAGAGAGTCTTACCATCCTGGGGACTCCTGGTGAAAGTATCTAAGTTTGGGCCTGAAAAGTGTGGAGCTGTTGTAAGGAGAGTTGATGAAGGCTATCTTAAGGTTTTCCACAAAAATCACAAAAATGCATCCGGGCATGTTGTCTGAATGTAAGACCTGCATCCAGGCATGTTGTCTGAAAGTAAGACCTGTATCCGGGCATGTTGTCTGAATGTAAGACCTGCACCTGTTGCTCTGGCTGAGCCACAGCTGCATTAGAGATGAGATGCATGGCTATGTTAGAGGCTGACTATAGATTTGAAAGCTGGGAGCCCATAGTCTTTTGGATATCTGCATGCAAAACTTCAGAAAGAGACTTCAACATTTCTTTGGTTAAGTCCCTCTGAATTCTGACGACATGAGCATGATAATTAACTGACATGAGTGCAAAGGTAGCTGATGAGTATGCTCATTTCCCAAATCTGTCCAAAACCCTAAATTCCCTTTTAGGGAGATGAACAGAGGAACTCAACTCAGACAATTCCATCTTTTTGGCTGCTGTTACAACCATGGCATTCACAGGGGGACCTTTACTCCAGTGTTTTCTGTCCTTAGGAGCTGCTAACATTCTGTCTGGTTTCTTGGGGATGAGGTCGGATCAATGGGTGGTACCACCCAAGATGATGTTGTGCCAGAACCAAAGGCTTCTAGAAATACTGATTTGTCTGGAAAGGGATCTTCAGTGGACCATCCCCCTCTCTGTTTCATAAGTTCAATAATTTCATCAAAGGTGATGTCTTCCAAGGGAGACATGGGTGAACCCACACCTTCATCCAAATTTGTATCCTCTGTGAAAGACTCTGAGGAGGAGTCTATATACTTTTGCTTACATGTCTGTTTCTTATGAACTGATTCTGTTGGGGAAACAGATGGTTCAGTATCAGACTGGGAACTGAAGTAGCAAGTTGTTCCAGAAGCCTGGGGTGCTGACTTTCCCTGTCTGGCAGAATGAGAGGAAGATGATGTTGCAGGATCCAGCTGGGGATTGAGTCGAACTGAACTCTGAGCAAGTGTCCTCTGGATAAACCCAAAATCTTTTTCACTACCCCAAGGGTCAAAGTTGCCTCTGGAACCAAGGATCTCTTTGGATCTGAAGAAGAGAGAAAGAAACCTTGACCTCTAGCATCCATGGCACTGAAGCTTACCTCAGACGTGAGCTGTCTAGTGCTGAAGCCCCCAAGGGAAGCAACAGCTCCGAGAATCTCAGGGCTGAACTCTTCCTCCTAGAGGTATGCACTGACACTGCAGTTCAGAGTCCCTTTCCAAACCAAGGGCATCGGAGTCGAGAGGTATAGGGAAACTGCCAGCGTCAAAGTTGAAGGGACTGCTGGCACTAAAGGAGGCACTTTTGGATGAGTCAGATCCACAACTGACAGAGACGAAGTATGGAAAACAACAGGCAAATGCTGTGGAGGGGCAGGGTGGTCAATAGTTGGTATGTTCCCTGGGGATGGTACTGACAAAAACCCCAAGCTGGATCTGTAACCTCAAGAATTTTCTCATCACCCTATCAATGTTGTACTCTGTTAAACTCCAAGATGACTGGGTAGACAAAGTCACTGACGAAGACCTGGAGTATCTTTTCTCCTGCAGAATTAAAGAGTGTAACCTGGGACTCATGGATTCCAATGAAAACGGGGACCGATGGGAGGATGGCCAGGAATTAGATGCTGTCAATTCTGATCTCCTGATTTTGATAGGGGTTCAACTGGAACTGATGGATCCAAAGATCATTTAGATACAGAAGGAGATTTGTCTTTTTCCTCCGTTTTATACTTACCTTTTTCTTTCTCCCTCCCCTTGTCTGGGGCCTTATCTGAAGATCGAGCCCTGTCTTGTTTCTTAGCAGGGGAGGCGGAAGAGGAAGGTCCAGTAGAAGTAGTTTTTGTCTGTGGAAGGAACAGTTCCTTCACCACCAACTTGTCACAATGAGCTTGTAAGGCTCTAACGCTGAAAGTGGCAAATGAGGAACAATGTGTGTCCAAATAGGTGGTACCCAGGCAATAAACAAATAAAGCATGAGGATCATTAAGGGGCAATTTATACCCACATTCTGAACATTTCATAAAGGCTTGAGATTCAGCCATAATGATAATGAGTACAATGAACAGAAGAAACACTAGTCAAAATACTATAAAATACTACAGAATACTATAACCAAGTAGTCTGACAAAAACTGAAAATACTATGAACAGTAATAAACACCATCTTAGAACTATCTCTAATGAAAACGCTAACGGTCAACAATACATTATCAAATACTAAACACTATCTTAACCTACATCTATGAAAGAAGTTAAGCTCTGTACTATGACTGGATGGAGACAAGTCTCCTGGTACAGGAGGAGTAAGATATTAAAGTGTTTTAACTATCTTGAAAATGTGAAAACGTTCTTATAAGAGAACGATACAAGAGCCTTTGAGAATAAGTTTGAAGAATTCATGCAGCAAATGCGATCTGAGGTATTGGATTAGAGTTCAGGGAATTATGGGTTCATAGGTTCATACGTAGGTACTAGGCTACTGCCCTAGGGCTTACATCAGCCTAGCCAAAAAGGTACCCTGGCTTTCGCCACCCAAGAAAATTATTTTCCTGTGCCCCTGTCGAGCAGGGCCAAAGAAGTGATCCCTGGGGTGAATTTCCTATCTCCCATCCAATCATCAAGATTTTTCTTGGAGTGCTAATGAGGAGCTTTGTTTGACATAGATAGGTAGTTTGTTCCAGAGTATGGGAAGTCTCTGGGACAGGAATCTATCCCTCCAGCATGTTCTGTTTATTGTGGTGAGAACGTTTAGGTCCCTAGAGCATGTAGCTTGGAGGGATTGGGATTTCTTTAAGTGGAGCATGTCCAACAGCTCTGGGTCTGACATAGCTTTGTATGTTAGGCAGAGATCACCTCTGAGTAGGCGATAAGCGACGGAGTAAAGCTGGAGTTTTTTGAGACGGTCTGTACAGGGCATCTGTTTGAGGCCATTAATCCTCTTTGTGAGGTATTTCTGCAGCCTTTCCAGTTGTTGTAGATGTCTTGTGAGGTACATACCAAAAGGGGCGATGTATTCTATAAAGGGTCCAATGACTGACGAGTAGAGGGGAACAATGACCTCTTTTTTTCCTGGAAGAGAAACTTTTTGTGATGAGGTGTGCCATGTAGTAGGATTTCCTGACTACTGTGGTGATGTGATTATCAAAGGAGAGACTACTGTCCACCTGTGTCCCAAGTTCTCTTATCACCCTTTCAGTGTTAAGTAGACCACCGCCTATGTGGTAGTTCAGTGGTACAGAGTTTTTACCAAAAGGGATGACAATGCACTTTTTGACATTGAGCTTGAGGCCATGGCTTTGACTCCAGGTATCTGTCTGAGTGAGGTGCTTATGTAGGATGTCCACATCGTTGGGAGTTTTGATTATGGCTACTAGTTTCCAGTCATCTGCGAACTTCGTTAGCCAAAGATCTTCTGTGTTAGCCTGTACTTCAAAGAAGTAGATACCAAACAGGAGAGGACTCATGACTGAACCCTGTGGTACTCCACTTGTCACTGGTCTGAAGTTGGATTTGGAGTCTACTACTTTCACAGCGTGGGTTCTGTCAGTGAGCCAGTTGGCAACCCATCTTCTGACATAGGGATTTATACCCAGTTTAGTGAGTTTATCTGTAATTCTGGAGTGGGGGATGGTGTTGAAAGCCTTGGTGAGATCTAGATAGGCTGTGTGAACCATCTTACCCTCATCTACGGCTTTGGTGACTGCTTCAAAGAAGTCTGTCAGGTTTAGAAGACAAGATCTGCCTTTTACAAACCCAAAATGGGTGGGGTCCAGAGTTTGGAGATTATCAATGTCATTGTTTGTAAGTTCCATGATGATACGTTCCATAGCTGTGCAGACCAGGCTCATCAGGCTAATGGGGTGGTGGTAGTTCCTGGAGTCTGTGGTGGCTCCCCCTTTGTGGAGTGGGATAACCGTCACTGTGCGCCATTCAGTGGGCACAAAGCCTGAGGTGAGACTATGACTGAACATGGTACTTAGGTGCGGTGCCAGTTCGTTCTGTAGTTCGTGTAGAACACAGCCTGGGATGTTGTCCTGTAACATGAACTGTACACTAACATAACTGCACAATGGGGGATGGATGTGTCAATGTGTAGAGCATAACAAAAAGACCATCATGGCTGTCAGGATGGCACCATATTGTATTGTCCTGATCGCTTCTCATCTGCTTCTCAGATGCTTACATAAAGGGTTCCCCTGCTTGTAAGACTCTGAACCATGATGGTAAGCTGGACAGGTGCTAACAAAATTACAGAAGGATCATAGGAGGTTACTAGGCTAATGGCCCTGGGGCTCTTACAAGCCAGAAGGGCTATGGAACAGAGCTGATGACAGATGGCGGTGGAAGGAACAACAGCATTACAAGAATTTGGAAAAGTCATGGAATTACTTCCCGAGTGGTACAGCAAGTCATTGAATGTCTGGTATTATCATTCCTTCCAGTACAGCTCTTTTGAGTGTGTACCTTTAACTCCCAGTGGGTGTGGTTTGAGACTTTTAAAATGAAGTTATCACCTTACAGTTCTAACAAATATTCATTGACAGAGGTCAAATATCAATACAATTGTGTTTGCCATCATGTATACTTCAAGATAAAATATTCTGATACCTTGCATGTAGCATGGTTTTGGAATTTTTAATGCAAATATGAACAAGCAATATTTGACACCTAGAGGCGCAGTAGGAGGTAACTGCAGAAATGTCTGGAGGTGCACTCAGCTATAATGTTAAATATCCAATGTCTTCACAAGACAACAAGGTGAACCTCTAATCTGCTACACAATTATGGGAGGAAGGAATGTACTGAACACAGCCCCATGGCTCTCATGCACAAGTTGTTCCATTGTACATTTGATGTACTAGAAATAAGACTTATGTTATGCGAAACCTAGTACCTGTGGTCATAGAATTAAATGCATGTTGGCTATGAAAGTGAGTACATGTGTGTGTGTGTGTGTGTGTGTGTATATGAGACAGAGTGACTGATTTGGTGATGGAAGGGAACAGAATCCCAGTTTTAATTCTTGTACAACCTGTTGATTTTTCTATGTACAACTTCTTTCTGTTCAAAGCTTTATTTGTTAGCTGTACATTTATTATGTACTGCACTGGAGTATTCATTAAGGTGTGTTATGATTGGTTGTCATTTATTTAAATAGTGGAGGTTGAGTGTGTTAAATTAGTTGTGAAGAAGTTCTGTGTTGAACGAAAGTGCTAAACTGTATGTAATTCAATAAAATTGTTCTATTTATTTGGCCGTGTCAGTGGGCTTCCGATCTAGTTTTTGTGTGGATTTATATAGTTCATGTTTTTTTGGTTTATATTCATTAAAGTACTTCACTGATTCACTACAATACATGTTTTGTCTGGCAGCATGCTACATCGGCTTCAGATAGCACAGCCGTGTAAGGCACTTATTATAGATCTTTAAGGAGATGTTACTGTAACAGTAAACCATATTACTTCGGTTTACTTACCTTCTGTTTCCTGTGTCTTAACTAGATTCCTTCGGCTATCCCTACTGTCCCAGAGAAAATCAGTGCTAAGTCCACACCCATAAAGGCACTGATGAGGGAAGCACAAAACTCCCAAATGCATCTAGCCGTGCCATAAGCACTCTGGCTCTTCAAGCCTGGAAACCTCACTGGGGAGTGTGCGTTTTGTAGATGAATACCCAGAGCTTAGTCAAGTAAAATGGGCATAATAAAATGAGAAACACTACTTTAAGCATAATAACAGTGGCAACAGTAACTATATACATATATCCAAACAGGAGGAAGGAAGGAAGAAAGGAAGTCTTATTATTACACTGATGTCTCCTCAAAGATCTACTAGCATGGTAAGTACCTTACACAGCTGTACTGTCTTTTTCAGGCAAACTCACCGTTACAGTAAATCATAACATTTGGATAAAATCCCATTCAGTACTCGGTTGTCCTGACAGGTGGACTATTATTGGATCCCCAGTAGCACAACCATACCAAAACCTTCCTTGCCTATAGAATGTGATTCCAATCTGCAGTGCTTGGAGAAGGTGTGGACAACATTTCTTGTGTAGCTTCTAAGATACACTGAATGGAAACTTCTAGAATGAGTTACTGAAGTTGCTGCTATAGTGAAATGTACTCTAACAGTGCTTTGCATAGGTTTATTGTACTTACCAGAGCAAAATGCAATAGAGTACATCTACCACTTCAACAAGGATGTTTAGTTACATGCAGGTCTGCTTTTCCTTTCTAAAAAGATTCAAAAAGTGGATCTTTTTCTCTGAAGTCGTGTTCTCCAGGTATTTTACTTGTTTTTCTACATACAAACTGGAATCTAAAAAGAATGTGGTGTTGGTGCTGGGACCGACAGATTTCAGATGCCACTGTATTTTTCTCATGTGGTGTCTTGCCAGAGGTATCATGAGAATCATAGATGCCTGAGACTTAGAATCCCATGGTATCCCTTGCAGTGACTGATGTCTGAGTGGAAAACTGCTGGAACAGTTCTAAATTAGATCTATTTTTCCCCCATGGAAGAGAAGCTCTTTGTACTGAGGTGTCTTGTAGACAATCCAGGAACACAATAATTTGTGATCTAGTCAAAAAAGACTTTTGAATGTTGTCTTGGAATCCCAGCCTGCATATGAGATCTCTCATTCAAGTGAAAGATTCTTGACACTTGAAAAAAATCTGCAAAGATAAGCAAGTCGTCTAAATATAGAAAAATGCAGACACCATATAACCTGAAATTAGTTATAACTGGAGATAGACACATTCAGAACACTCTTGGGGAAGTGGGATAAGCCCATGTTATAAGCAGAGAATTGATAATGACATCTAGACATATAAAACCTTATAAAATGTCTGAAGTCTGGATGAATAAGAATGTGATGATAAGCATCTTAAGGTTACCTAAAAACTCAAATGAGAAAGAAGGGGTAACATATGTGAAGTGAAAGCATTTTGAACTTGGGCACTATCACAAACTGGTTTACGAAAGAAAGGTTCAGAACTGGTCTCCAGGCATTTTCTTTCTTTGGCAGCTGAAACATACTTGAGTTAAAACCTCTTCCCTACTGGGAAGGAGGAATTATTTCTATTACCCACTGAGAAAATATATGCTGTAGTGCAGGAGGGAACAAGGGGTTTTGGTCTGGTTGATGTGAAATAATTTCCTAGGAGTGATTTTTTTTTCCCAGTGCCATTTGTAACACTGCTGAATCAGTCTCAGAACCCATTTGTCTGAAACACTCTGTTGCCAAAAAGAGAAAATGAGATTAAGATTTTCTAAAAAGGCTAAGGAACTGCCAGGGTGGGAATGTGGGAGCAAGGTCCATTTCAGTGTCATTCTGACTTATTTGAAAATCCTTTGTCCTGGGGGGGGGGTTCCCTGCTTTCTTGTTGGAACCCACCCTGTTATTGTTTTTAAACTTCTACTTACCAGCATTTTGCTAAGGCTATTTGGTTTGTTTATTGCCAAAATTGGATGAGGAAGCAGAAAATCCCTTGGAGAATTGTGAGGAGAGATGAAAAATCTGACAAATTCCCTGTATCAGCTTACCCTTCTCATCACATTATTGATAACCTCTACAGCAGAGGGTCCAAAACCTGAATCTCTATCCAAAGGAAATTTTAAAATCTCATTTTTTTATATCTTCTGGGAGGTTTTGAGAATGCAGCCAGACAATACTCCTCAACACAGTACCAGTGGCAATATTCCTGGATGCAGTATCTAGAGAGTCATAAAGACACTTTAAACAATGAGTAGTAACCTGAGAAACTGAAGAAACTAAATCACATGAAGCAGATTTTTCCTCACAGGAAGGAACTGCATCTAAAACATTCCCCATGCTTTCACAATTAGAATAAATGTTAACACTTTATTTTATTCTATTTGTTTTCTAGGGTACAGCACTGATTTCCATGGATCTTTTCATACTCAGCCTGGGAGTAGTGTCTGGTTAAGTGACTTGCTCAGAGTTACACAGTTATGCAATGGAGGCTGAGGGAATTGAACCTTACACCACTGGACCAAGGGTCCAACACATATGAGCCTGATATTTCAAAGTTCTGAAAATTAAAGTTAAGTAAGAATACATTTTTCCCAATCTTATCAATTGTTTTACCATTCTTGTCAGAAGGGGAAGGATTAAAATTAACTAAATGCTTGGCAGCAGCTGGATTGTTGTTGTTGTCTTTCGGCTTTTCCCGGTAAGGGGTCGCCACAGCGGAACTCCGGTCCGCTAATGACTGGCAGTAGATTTTTACGAAACACCGAGGTGCCAGCTTGATGCCCAACCTTCAACGAAGGCACGTCCATTTACGCACGCATGTCTTTTGAACGTTACCCAACCACGGGGAGGACATGCAGACTCCACACAGAAGGCACTCCCAAGCCCAGCCAAGAATCGAACAAGAACCTCTTGCTGTGAAGTAACAATGCTACCGCCGTACCACCACAGCAGCTGGACTGACTAAAGCTAAAGTTGTTGGGTTAGCTCTGGGATGAGTGTGCAAGTATTTGAAAAGAGTGAGGTACTTTGTACATTCTATCTGCAGCAGGCTGGCTATCAGGGAAACCACAGGCTATGACAAACACATTTTCCAATGCTGACAGCACGGTGGGAATGGGAGGAGGTTATGGGAATTCCAGTTGTAACAATCTGTAGTATTTTCTGAGAGACTGAAAAAACTCAATTTTCGACCACTGAGAACACTGGCACATTCTGAAATAGTCTCAAGAGAAAGAAAATCCTTGACAAGGAGATCTGGATAGTGTGCTTGCCTTGGAGTTTGAATCAGAAATCTGAGGGAAAAAAACTGCATCTGTCCCATCACATTCCTCTCCAGATTAATTTTCTTGAACCTCTTCAGGAAAAGAAGAATCCTTTTTTTCTTTTACCAGAAGCAACTTGATAAGAAGGGTTAACAGTCTGTACCAAACCCTGACTTAATAAGCTATTTTTGAAACTGGAGCAGGAGAAGGTAATTGTTTTGTTTTCTGTTTCTTTTTGAGAGAAAAGTTTAAACAAACTGGGTTATTAATGCCAACAACAGCTTCCGGAGGGACGGGCACAACATTCTGTCCAAGAAGGGGCATCTTCCCTGCCCCTTCTCCCAGCACCAATAAAAGTGGTTCCCCCTTGCTCACTGTGGTGACTCCACCAGCTTCACAGGATGTGACTAACCCAGAGTTCATAGCAGTTGTACCATGGGTGCTCTGAGAAACCAGCTTTGGTCACAGCAGAGTCACCCCCACCTGTGACCGAGGCAAATCACTAGGCTGCTGTGGTGGTAAAGGTTTAGTTAAGCTTTTCTTTTTGTGGATGGAAGAAGGTCCAACCATAGAACTGATAGATTATTCCATGGTCAAGCCAAAAATGACACCTCTTTCCTGGAGAAACTAATCAGCTCAAGCCGTTAAACTTTTAAAAGCAGAATAAAGTTACTGTTCCCAATGAAAACATAGTAAAAATCACTCCAATGCACTTCACCAGCCCCAAAAAGGAATTTAAACACAGTTTCTTCACAGAGAAAATGGTTTTAGAATGTTTAAATCAACTTTTAAACTGTCAAAACAAAACGTGTGCTCTTGTTTAACAGTATAGCAAATTCCCATAACAGTCAATGAAAACACATATTCCTAGCTTAAAACATACTTTCCAAAACAGGAAAGTAAATTTAAATGTTCGCAATAATATGTGGAATATTTTCCCCAGAGAGAGTTTATCTGCCCAGTAATAGAACAGCGCAAGCCAATCATCAATCCTCATAAGCCTGCAGAAAAACACTCTCTTCGGCGGCAAGAAAGCTCTCAAGGGTTACCATCCAAACCTGTCTTTTAGTCAGCTGAGCTTGAGCTGCCTAATGGTTTGGTTGTGTGGAAGGTGCCCTGAAGATTTAGAAGCTGGAAAAGTTCCTGTAATCATGGCTGCACAGGTAAAAACCACACTCTACAAAGCGAAGAACACAGCATCCATGGGACCTGACAACATCCTAGGCTGCGTTCTACAGGAACTACAGAGCGAACTGGCACCCCACCTAAGTACCATGTTCAATCATAGTCTCACCTCAGGCTTTGTGCCCACTGAATGGCGCACAGTGATGGTTATCCTACTCCACAAAGGGGGAGTCACCACAGACCCCGGGAACTACCGCCCCAGTAGCCTGACAAGCCTGGTCTGCAAGGACATGGAACGAATCATCATGGAACTTATAAACGAAGACACTGGTAATCTCCAAACTCTGGACCCCACCCAGTTCGGGTTTGTAAAAGGCAGATCATGTCTCCTAAACCTGATAGACTTCTTTGAAGCAGTCACCAAAGCCATAGACGAGGGTAAGGTGGTTCACACAGCCTATCTAGATCTTGGCAAGGCTTTTGACATCATCCCCTACTCTGGAATTATAGATAAACTCACTAAACTAGGTATAAATCCCTATGTCACAAGATGGGTTGCCAACTGGCTCACTGACAGAACCCACACTGTGAAAGTAGCAGACTCCAAATCCGACTTCAGACCAGTGACAAGTGGAGTACCACAGGGTTCAGTCCTGGGTCCTCTCCTGTTTGGTATCTACTTCTCTGAAGTACAGGCTACCACAGAAAGTCTTTGGCTAACAAAGTTTGCAAATGACTGCAAACTAGGAGCAATAATCAAAAATCCCAACGATGTGGACATGCTACAAAATGGCCTTACTGAGACAGATGCCTGGTGTCAAATCCATGGCCTCAAGCTCAATGACAAAAAGTGCATTGTCATCCCCTTTGGTAAAAACTCTGTACCCATGAACTACCACATAGGCGGTAGTAAACTTAACACCGAAAGTGTGATAAGTGACCTTGGGACACAGGTAGACAGTAGTCTCTCCTTTGATAATCACATCGCCACAGTAGTCAGGAAATCCTTCTACGTGGCACACCTCATCACAAGAGGTTCCTCATCCAAGAAAAAAGAGGTCATTGTTCCGCTCTACTTGTCACTTATTAGACCCATTATAGAGTACAACACCCCTTTTGGTATGTACCTCACAAGACATCTACAACAACTGGAAAGACTGCAGAAATACCTCACAAAGAAGATTACCAGCCTCAAACAGATGCCCTATGCAGACCGTCTCAAAAATCTCCAGCTTTACTCCGTCACATATCGCCTACTCAAAGGCGATCTCTGCCTAACATACAAAGCTATGTCAAACCAAGAGCTGTTGGACATGCTCCACTTAAAGAAATTCCAATCCCTCCAAGCTACACGCTCTAGGGACCTAAACCTTGTCACAACAATAAACAGAACATGCTGGAGGGATACATTCCTGTCCCAGAGACTTCCCATACTCTGGAACAAACTACCTATTTATATCAAACTAAGCTCCTCATTAGCACTCTTCAAGAAAAATCTTGATGACTGGATGGGAAATAGGAAATTCACCCCGGGGATCACTTCTGTGGCTGTGCTCGACAGTGGCACAGGAAAATAATTTTCTTAGGTGGCGAAAGCCAGGGTATCTTCCTGGCTAGGCTTATATAGGCCCTAGGGCCAATAGCCTAGTACCTCCCTATGAACCTATGTTATATTCTATGCAGGCTATAACCAATATTACTTAGGCTACTGTAGCAGTGATCAGTATGAAGAACATCAGATAGTACTCCTGTGGAAATCTCAAAGTTAGGAGAGACAAAACTGATAAAGATCTGGATGGCTGTGTTTAACTATAAAAGGGAACAATGGTGCCAGCATCTCGGAAGAAAGCTGAGGTGGCTCTACTACTGATAGAGGGCAAAGACCATTTAAACACAAATTCACATAGAGCAATTTCAATTTGAATTTTAAACCATGATTATAAAGTATTTATATCTATAGTAGCTAAGGTAATGACTAAGGTATTGCAAAAACTGATCTAGATGGCCAACTGTAGTTTTGTGGAGGGATGGCAAACATTTGACAATATTAACATAACGATGATGATTCAGAGGGAAGTAGAGTGCAAGATGACCCTGCTACTGTTGGCAGGTCTTGACGCACAGATGGCCCTGCTACTGTTGGCAGGTCTTGATGCACAGCAGGCATTCAGTAGAGTTAGTTGGGATTTTATGAGTAAGGTAATGGCAGCATTTGGATTTCCTGATAAAATTATGGGGTTAATTAAGAAGGTATATGAAGGGCCAGAGGCAAGAATTAAGGTGCGTGGGATCTTCATTGAAAAGCTATTTTTGAACAGAGGAACTAGGCAAGGCTATCCTCTTTTGCCTGTGTTACCTTATATTTAAAGCCACTGACAAAGAAAATAAGGGACTCACAAATTCGGAGTATAACTGGTATGGGACTCAAGAAAAAAATAGCCTTATTTGGCAATATTATTTTGTAATTGATAAATTCAGGAAAGGATATGTCAGTGTTGTTGAACGTTTTGAAATAGTATCAAGTTTTTTCAGGATATAAAATTAATGAAGATAAAACAAAGGCTATAGTGGTAAGCTATGTTCCCACACGTGAATTTTTTCATCAATACCCATATTTATGGGGACAGTATAAGATTCTATTATGGCAGTCAAGGATATGTGAGAACAGACTAACAAAATAATAAAAAATAGAGAAGTTGGATGTTCCTGACTATGGATAGTAAGGTACAAGCAGTGAAAATGTTTCTAGCCCCTTTAAATCAATGAGAGGAGAAGCTGTGTACAATAATTAGGAAAGAGTTGAAGGAATATATTTGGGAGGGAAAGAGGGCAAAAGTTAAGTAGGTTAACTTGTTTCTTCCCACAGAACATGGTGGTTTGAGATCATATTTGAAGAGATACTTTAGACCTACACAGCTAAGGCTCACATACATAAATGTAGAAGACTACAAATCAAAGTGGGAAATATGACTTTGAAATGTGTGTGTGTGTGTGTGTGTGTGTGTGTGTGTGTGTGTGTGTGTGTGTGGGGGGGCTGTCAAAGAACAAAGTGAGAGTAGGATTTTGGATGCAAGCCAGTACACAGTAACAACCATAAAGAATATTATAATGACAAAGTAGCAAAAGTTATTTTCAGAACCAAGAAAATATGGGAATGGAGACTGGAGATTTTACCAAAAGGGATTACTGCAAGTAGGAGAGCAGAAAATAGCCACAAGGGAGCTGGAATTTATTCGAGAAAATTAGCAAAGGAACCAAAGTATTGGGAGCAAATAACTAGGGAGGGAAAAGCCACAGAGTGGGATGAAACCAAGCAGACTTTTGTACTGCGGGTTGGAGGCTACTTTCCCTACCAGGGACTAAGAGTATAGGCATACGGAAATGGATAGGGGGAGTGTTAAATGAAAGACCAGCTCTGGCTGAGTTTATAGCCGAATTTATAACAGAAGATGTTGCTACAAAAGGGATAATTAGTAGGGCATATAAAATAATGCATGATACCTATAAGGATCAATCAAAAGAGGTTAGGAAAGACTGGGAAATTAGAACAGAAAGGCAATATAAAAAGTAACAAAGGGAAAACATTTATATGGCTCGCCAAGTATGCAGCAAAATCTAGAAAGTTTAGGATTTTTACATAGTTATTTTTACATTCCAAGTACCGAAAGGTCGACGGCAATTACTGGAGATGTGATGTAACACAGATGGATACTTTTCGGAATGTAATGAGTTGGTAGAGTTTAAAACTTCCTAAAGAGTACTTTGTCAGAAATGTTGGAAATGCAAATTGTTGTAAATAAGGAAATGATTCTTTTGAGCTAGGATATAGAAACTGGATTGCCTAGGCATAGTAAAGTCCTAATGCGGTTGGCTGTGAAAAAAAGCAATTATTAGAAAATGGTAATCCAAAGCAAAACCAAGTGTAACAGAATTATTGAATATTTTAAAGGAGATAAAAGAATTGGCGGTGAGATCCTTAGAAAAGTAAAGAAGCAAACTACGTAGAAATAAATGGAATCCGTGGGAGCAATACATGCAGAATAATGTTCAGGTGGAGGAGTGAAAGTTTTGTGAAGGCAGGACTTGCACAGTCTAAATAATGTTAAACTGAATAGTAATTATTAAGAAATTAACCATATATGTATAATGCATGAAAAAGGATAAATCCATATAATGGTGTGTTTGCTTTTAAATAACTGTATGTGTACCAGAGTCACTGTGTAATATGTGAAGTCAATAAAGATGTTTAAAAAAAGATGGAGTTTGTATTTATAGAGTACTCATCAAGTACATTTAGGAACAGTATATGATTTTCAGAGGGTGTCTTAAAACAGGCTATGTACTGATGGTTGCTCTTATTTAGTATGATTTGGCCCATGAGTTCCATGTGTGGGTCTCTGGAATTCGACTAGAGGTGATGTGGTTCCATACAAATATGGAGATGCCACCATAGTTGCCCCTGGGCTTGAAGTCATGGTAGGCACAACACCCAGGTATGGAGGAAGTGCTTTCTAAACATTCAAACAACGTTTAAGTAATCACATGGATATGGATGTGTTCTAAATGCGGGGGGGTATTAAGGTCTGGATCCTGCTTTTTAGACCTCTGGTATTGAGTACAGCATCACTAGTGTGATCTTGTTTTGGATTTGACATGTCGCTTACATCAGGATTCCCCATCAATTGGACTCTGGCTAAAAATGGCAAACTAGGGCAGCAAAGGCTTTAGCCAGTATGCATAAGTCTTGAACAGGAAGTGCAAGTCATCCTTAACAAAGCATTTAGGAGTGTCAGACATGTCTCCCCATACTGGATCCATCTTGAATTACACCAGTTATTTAGCCAATTGCTGAAGCCAATTATCTTTTCTTTGTACTTAGGCACCATTCTTGGAGAAGGAATGATTTTGTTCAGGCTCAGTCTTGCCTAAATTTGTGACATACATGGAATGATCTGACATGTCTCTTTCCATCTTCCTTAGGGTACCAAGTCATTTACACCCATACAGATTACTACCGTGTGGTTGTCATAGTCAGGTGCCAGAGATCCTTGCACGTGAAAGACATCTCAGTGTCACCCTATCTTTGTCCACTCCAGTAAGAGAATAATTGAATAATTGGAAGACCAGGTTGGAGTGTAGGGAATTTGTACAGCAAATAAGAACAACTGCCACTGGTCATTTTGATTTAAACAATGCTTTATTTCTCTGGTTAAAAATGAGGGTGCTGTACAGTTAAAGCCCACATATAAATATTTTATAAATATAAATATAATTTGCCTGATGTATGTATTTTTTAGATATGTTGGTACAAAGTATTTTTAAGATGTTGTACAGACTTTTTACAGCCTTTACACTTTAACATGGTTTCTTAAACTGGAGATGTATTTAGTTGCTAGGGAACATCAATTAAATGAATTAATGGGGGCAGGTACTTGATTGGTTTTGTTATATAGTTTGGACATTCTCTTTTAACTGTTACTCTGAGGAAGTCCAGTTTTACATTCAAGGACAAAAGCACTTAGTGTTTTAATAAAAGTTGTGGGTTTTATTTCTTTGCACTCTGGCTTACTGTTCCTTTCTCTGGGACCGGGTGTGGAACTGTTCAAGGGCTGGTTATATATTATTTTCACTATTTGGTGTGGATCCTGCTGTGTTTCTTATTGCTGGATACTTGTTGTGCTCTGCTGTTAACACTGCAGGTTACAGTAGAGCCAAGATCTCTGCTGAGACGTGTGTCTAAAAAAGAAAGTTAGGAAAGACAAACTTTCACGTCCATAGATGCAAGGGGCTGACACTTTTCTTTCATGCCCTTGAACTGCTTATCTACCTCAGGGTCAAACACTAGAAGCCCTATTAAAAGAGCAGTCAATAAAAGATATTTTATTGTCCTCTAAAAAGGTCCAATAAAGCCAGGACTACTAGCATATGGCAATACTGGATCTAGCTACTTTGGAAGCCACAACCAAAGCATTTTAAGTAATTATGAACATGATGTTACCAACTACAGCAGTGAAAGTCTGTGCCTTGTGCACTTATTTCAAGGCCCTGTTAGGCATCTAATAACCTAATACTGCATGTCATCCAGTACCCCCTCTGAAAACATTAACATAAAACTATGACATCATATAGTGGCCTCAGAGACAAAGTGCAAGAGGCAAACCTGCTTTTTCAAATTTGTGCAGAGTACTGGACTCCTTGTTGGGAGTGGAGTTGTGCTGGAGGGCTGAAACCTGGGAAGAGAGGTTCCTTTTTAGGCAACCTCAAACTGTAATGTTGGATTTGGAGGGTACCTGCCCAAAGAGAACTAGACTTCGGAGAATATACAACATAGCTTGCCTTCAGAAAAAAGACAAAGTGCGTGTTGCTAAGTCAAACCGTTAAAGTCCCTGATTATATCGGGATTACCCAGGCAGACAGACTGACTAACCTGCACACCTTTTTTATTGACCTTGACAGAAGAAAATGCCTTGAAAAGACAGCCTAATCTTTCCTGCATATGTCAGGGAACATCCTCAAACTTGTAATCTTCTAGAGATGAAGAATCCTCTTACTCCATATCCACATCTTCTGTGAAGAGGTTCAGGTCTATTTCCAAATACAAAATTTTGGCCACACATTTCTTGGGTCTCTTGAACTCAAGGAACAAGAGATACAGGGTACAGAAGTTCTCTTAAAATACATTATCTTCATTAAATGACAGGCAAGGTGATGAAGGAGGAAGAACTTGACTATACCAAGACAGGGCAACACAAATGTAAGAAAAACATTGTTTGGGCTAGAACACCAGCCAACAATGACACCATTTCCCTAGACTAATGGGGTAACGAGTCCACTGCTAAAGACAGAAGGACTACAGCACTGCTGAATATAGAACAAGTCAATGAAGGGGAGCACACACACACCTCTGGAAAAGAGGCTGGTAGTAGCCACACTCGCTAAAAAAACTGCTGCCTGCTGGAATGATAGTTAAGTTTATAAGTAGTTACCAGGCTCCTAGTCCAGGATACCATAAAGGAGCCTAGAACAAATTTCCAATTACACTAAAGCATTGTCTGCTTAAATGAGTTGTTCAAGGCCACTCAGTAGACAAATAAAGGCCGAGGGTATTAAACCCTGTACTGCACAAGCTTGTTAACAGCTCTGTCTGTAAGGCAGGTGTCAGATAAACAAATACCTGGAAAACTGACACTAGGTAGACTGCCCGTGGAAACACTGGTATCTGTAAAACCATGGGCAACTACTATCAGGGGAGCAATGTGTGAAAAGCTGTACTCTGCTGTAAAGATGCCTGTAAATGGAGATGTCAGCAGGACTGACAAAATTGGTATCCAGCATACATAGGAAATGGCATCAGTGCTGCAAAAGACATCAGTAAATTGTATTCTCTAGTAGGACGGACAGTGAGCATAGCTCTCAGCCTGTTATCACAAGAATTCTGGACAAAGCCAAAAATTACATGGGGACAAAGGCCCAAAATCATGGATAGATTTTAAATATTGCTGTTATAAATGTAGAAAGCTGCAAGAATAACAAGTCCAAGTCTGACATTAACATGGATTTTCTGAAGGAAATGAAACATGAAACTCAAATGTTTTCCATTAAAAGAAAAACACACACAAAATGTATGAAGATCAGACCACAAATAAATTCTGGACAATTGAGAGGTGTATAACAGTGATCCACCGAAGAGTTGGGGGAAAAGCTGGACAAAAACTAGAAAAAAAGATTTGTCATGATATAACTGGCCTCACCAGCTATGGTATTGTCTACAGCAATTCATAGCTTGTGCTCTGGCTCAGTTCCATACTCTTAAAAAAAGTTCAGTTAAGTATAAAGTATCAGGGCACTTCTAATTTCCCTAAAGAAGCATATTGTTTATTTGTATCCTCTTTTCTGCAAAGCCTGGTGTTGTAAAACCAGAAATACTGAAGAACTATGAGAGAGTAATTGCTGTTTTTAGCATGATTTATAGAATTTCATCTTCAGTGTTTCTGCTAAATGTAATAAGACTTCCAAGCACAACAATGAAGAAGTATGTTTTGTTTTTGTGTGTGGGTTTTTGGACTGTAGTTGTAGTTTAGCCATTTCCTGTAGCAAAATGCTGCAGAAAGGGAAAAGGAACTTTTGCTTTCCACGGTACTGACCTTTTTCAATGTCTGTGGGATTGTCAACATGTTGGGGTAAGAGGGGCTTTCTACCTGCAAAAAATGTTTTCATATTTTTATTGGTTTGTTTTTCTGTGCTTTTCAGTGTTAATGCATATTAATTCTTAGTTTGTGAAGTAAATTTATTTATTTTGCTGTTTCACTGGGGCACTTTTTTCTTCTTTTGCTCTCCAACAGAGATTTTTGAAGTCTCTCAGAATTGTATTTAAGATTTTTCCTTTTGGCCCAGATCTGGGGAGGAAGACAGTACAGTTGTGTAAGTAAAATTACCATAACAGTAGATGTTCAAATGATCACTGCTGCAGTAGCCTTAGCTGTATGGGTTATATCCTGCCAGCGATATAACAGCCAGCCAGCTTCCAAAGATTCAGGGCACCTTCCACACACCCAAACTGTCGGACAGCTCAAGTTCAGCTGACTAAGGCGACTTCTTCTTTCAGCTTTTCCCAGTTAGGGTTCGCCACAGCAGAGCACATGTCCACTCATGATTGGCACTGGAGTTTTACGATATTGAGTTGTCAGCCCAGTGCACAACCTTCCACAGAAGGCACACACACATGCACACACTTACACCTAGGGCCAATTTAGAGTGCCCAATCCACCTACAGCATGTCGTTGGGATGTGGGAGGAAACTGGAGTACCCGGAGGAAACCCACACGACCAAAGGGAGGACATGCACACGCTGCACAGAAGGCACCCCAGCCGGGGATCGAACCAGAGAACCTCTTGCTATAAGGCGGCAACGCTAACCGCTGCACCACTGCGGCCGCCCCTCAGCTGACTAAAAGACAAGCTTGAGAATAAAGCCTTTCAGAACTTTACTGCCATAGAAGATTATGCTCCTCTGAGGTTTTCAAGGACTGACTTGGCTTGTGCTGTTCCACTGCTGGGCAGATAAGTTCACTTTGTGGGAAAAAAAAACTTCCATTTTCCTATTTGTGTTGTTGTTTTATCACATTTCTCTTCAGGACAAGTATTTTACAGCTAGGAGTGCTGTGTTAAACTATCACATGACAATAATTTTGTTTTAAACAGAACAATGCAGATTCTCTATACTGTTGCTCCAACTTTCTGGGGCTTTTAGTCACTGCTTCATATTTTGCATTTATGGCACTTAAAGGTGTTGTTCATTCCAACAGGTTTATAACATATACAAACTTACAAGTGTAACAGGTAAAAACAGAATCCCCCAGTGAAATGAATGGACTGCTTAGGACTGAAAGTACTGTGCCCTTCCTGCCAGAATTAGCATGGCTCTTTAATCATGACTGTAGGTACTAATCGATTCAGAGTTATTGTGTAGTGTAACACTATCTAGTGAAGTTCTCACAGGTTTGGGTGTTCCCTGTGGTGACTGACAGGTGATGGGGTGTGACATTGTTGAAGGTTAGACTATCAATGAATGCCATGCAGTTGTTCAGTGCCATAAATACATCATAATACAGTTATATATATTTTTTAAATCTTATAGAACTGTATATATTTTATAATATAAACCAAGTACGGTTGGTGTTATCCTCACTAAATGAAGTAGCTTCACATATCCATATTACGATTTGCATGACCATGCATGCCTAATAGGGATCTTTTTTATGGTGAAAATTGAGACTAAAATAGCTTTCAATCTGGGATTTGGACAACACATTATATGTGTTTCCAGCGCCATTCATTTTCATTCCTTTCTAATTTGTATTATATGATAGTGGTGGGGATGTTTTTAATCTTGGATTTGGACCAATCAATATACATGCATTTATAAATAAAAAATCAGTAGTCCCTTCGGAATAAATGGTGCTGATCAACCAAAACGTAATATAACTCAAAACGAAACAGCACCAGATCACGTCAATAACCATAAAAAACAGTTTTAATTCAAGGTAAGCGCTTTCACACAATCAATGTGCTTCATCAGA
The DNA here is from genome assembly GCF_019279795.1 of Protopterus annectens. Classification (NCBI taxonomy): domain Eukaryota; kingdom Metazoa; phylum Chordata; order Ceratodontiformes; family Protopteridae; genus Protopterus; species Protopterus annectens. The sequence continues at coordinate 1,328,100,346 of NC_056747.1, forward strand.
CAATACATCACAGAAATCAAGTAGAATAAATAGCATAAACTGTATCAATTAACAATACGAACTATCCAATAAAAACACACAATCAATAAAACACCCATTATTCATTTAAAGAGACCTCTAGCTTTCAAAGCTGGTTTAACAGAGACTTTCCCATTAATGCCAGGAAATCTATCTGCTTGCACGCTTATGGTCCATGACAATTCACGTTCCTCAGTGAAATTCCTAAAATCATCCCCACACAAATCACAATTCACTATCTCAACTGCTCTAAACCGAAAACATGTTCATTCCCATATTCTACAAAATGTTTAACCAAGGGATTGCATTCATCAGATCTAAGTATGCAATATAAATGTTCCCTCATCCTTTCGATCAGGGACCTATTGGTCTTGCCTATATAAAAACAGCTACAAGCCCTGCACTTGGCTAAGTAAATCATCATGAGACACTGTAGGCGTGCCCATGATGCGTTGCTGCTCTAGATGCAATTTTTGCACATTTATAGATCTTATTTGTAGATTTTGTCCATCCTGTTACTAATAAGATGTATCGGTTCAAGGTGGTTGCTGATTGCCATAGCAGGAACCTGATTTACTTAGCCAAGTGCAGGGCTTGTAGCTGTTTTTATATAGGCAAGACCAATTAGTCCCTGCTCAAAAGGATGAGGGAACATTTATATTGCATACATAGATCTGATGAATGCAATGCCTTGGCTAAACATTTTGTAGAATATGGGAATGAACATGTTTCTGGGTTTGGAGCAGTTGAGATAGTGAATCGTGATATGCGTGGGGGTGATTTTTAGGAATTTCACTGAGGAACGTGAATTGTCATGGACCATTAGCATGCAAGCAGATAGATTTCCTGGCATTAATGGGAGAGTCTATTAAACCAGCTTTGAAAGCTAGAGGTCTCTTTAAATGAATAATGGGTGTTTTATTGATAGTCTGTTTTTACTGGATAGTTTGTATTGTTAATTGATACTGTTTATGCTATTTATTCTACTTGATTTATGTGATGTATTGTCTGATGAAGCACATTAATTGTGTGAAAGCGCCTACCTCGAATTAAAACTGTTTTTTTATGGTTATTGTTGTGCTTTGGTGCTGTTTCATTTTGAGTTATACATGCATTTATGTTACTTTTTATTTTTCTAAGAGACTGCACTCCAGTTTTTTTTTGGATTCCATTCATTTCTAATTGTTACTATGTTAGTGATGGAGTATAATGCGAAGCAAGCTTTTTTTTTTTTTTTTAAGTTCACATTTTGTTTTAAATTGGTAGCACTCCAGAGCTGTTCATAACAGGTACTGCAGGAATTTTTTTCTGTAACTGATGGCATTCATATAAAAGCAGTTAGCTAGGCTGTGGGCAGGTTTTACTACTGTGCATAGTGAGGGTATTACAATGCACAATAACTGAATTTGGCATGGCCATTCAAGACAATAGCAGTCTGCAATAGTAAGAAGGGAGTGCCAGGAGACGTAGATATTGTGCACTAAAGTGCAGATCAAAAGAACTGTTGGGGTTAGATGGAACCTCGTGAGACAAGACAATAAATTAAGAAATGACACTCTCTGCTGGTCCCACTCTCTTTTATCAAAAGCCAGTATGATTAAAAAAAAAAAAACACAATGGATGAGGCTGGAGCTCATGGGAGCAGCTGTTTTACTTACTCAGCCGCTGGTATCTGAGTAAGATCCAGCACATTCATGATTGCTTCTGATGTTGATGCAGGAGATGTGGTGTTGTTAAGCAGTCTGTTCAGACTAGATGAATACAATTGATGGGTGTGGGAGTGAAAGCAATCCATGTGGTATGTACAGCTCACAAAAAAGTTGTAGCCAGGAAAGCCAGAGTTGTGAATGTGACGCATAACCATTTCTTGTGTTGCTCTCTGCCAAGGAATGTTTTCTGTTGGTGGGGGCTAATGTATCAATGACTGCATGTCCAACATTGACAGATAATAAACCTCTGCCTGTATTTGTGGAAATAACACCTGAGGAAGCAGTAGGTCACATGTAACCCAAAATGCTGCACTGCTTCTCCCTTCTCATGACCACCCTGCCAGAGAAATAGGAACCTAAGACAACTTTAAATTCTCCAAGGCATGTTCTATGAGGAATTAGGACTATGATGAATTTAAAAGACATCTACAACTCCTTTTTAACATTTCTGCACATGGGGTCGGGGTGTCACTTCAACAGTAATTATCATCAAGAGCCAATGTTCACACTGCTGGTTGATTAGCCCCACCAATTTTTTCTTTCATACCCCCCCACCACATGCATACACATATGTCTATGGTCAATTTAGAGTGTCCAATCCACCTACTGTACGTCTTTGCAATGTGGAAGGAAACTGGAGCACCTGGAGAATAGCCCCCACCAACAAAAAACATTCCTTGGGTGGGTTATGTATCAATGACTGCATGTCCAACACCGACAGATAATAAACCTCTGCCTGTATCCGTGGAAATAACACCTGACGAAGCAGTAGGTCGCACTCCCTATTCCTGTGTTGTTTAAATTTGGAGGTTTTTGAAGTTGCCCGCCCCCACTGTAGATTTGATCTGGGACACTCCCCCCAATCCCATCTCTTTACCTCAATTTACCTAATAGACTCCTGCATTGTTTTTAGTCATTTTTAATTTAATTGCATTTTTTAAACTGTTTGGTCTATTATTGGTACATACTCAAGTGTGGTAGCTTGCACTGCATTTGAATTGTTTTGACTGCTGTTTTAGCTACTTTTCTGCATATAACAAAAAAAAAAAAATACCTTTCCTGTAACTAGTGTAGTCCAGATTCAGATTTGTTGTATCCAGGACTGTAAGTAAGCTTCTGAGCCCCCCCCCCCAAGCTTTCTGTGTTGGAGGGAAACCTTCTAGCTTATCAGTGGGAGTGGTAAGCACTAGGTAACCTATCTACCACATAAGGAGTGGTTCTGGCCCAGAAATTGTAGTTACTGGCCATTTGGGCAGTTTTTCCATCTCTCTCAACTTTCGGATTTAAAAGCCCACATTTGCACTTGTTTCCCCCCTTTCCTGTAACTAGTTTAGTCGAGATACAGATTCTTACTTTTAGCACTTGAATTTGCTTATTCGTGATCAGCACTTGTTCAGAACTTGTAAGCACTAAATAACCTACTAATTACTACAGCACTCAACCTTCCTCATTACCTAGAGGAAAACAGTTTTGGTACTTACTTTCCTCACTTGCTCTTGTACTCACTTTCCTCACTTATCTAGAGGAAAATAGTTTTTTTAATCAGGCAAGTCCAAGGGTCAGCTCCCAGTGTTCTCTCCTGTCTATGTGATGAATCTGGGCATCTTGGGGCAATGTAGAAATTGCCTCATGTACACAGACAACCCTCTCCTCCTACCACCCAACACTACAACCTGTGAGAGATGCACGTATCTAGCCAAACTGGAGGTAAAGCTCTCTCCAATCAAGACTGCACTTGACAACCAAGAGGAGAAGGTAAACACTTGCACCACACCACACTCATCACATAGTCTCACTAAATCTACACCACCAAAATCCACACATAGAAACACAAAATCATTCGCGGGGGCTCTCAATAATAATCTGCTCAAGCAACAGAGACCTCCAAAGCAGAAATGCAAGCAACCTCCAACCCCCAACACAACCCAAATGACACATAGCCCGCAGACTCAGTGTGCCACTCAACCACAGCCAATAAGGCAAAACAACGTACCCAACACACTAGTCATAGGCGACTCTATAGTCAGGCACCCTGATGTCCCACTCACCAGGCTAAACAAGGAGAAGGTTACTGTCAGCTGCCTGTCGGGTGCCAGGATCCACCACATAATCCACGCACTCAGGTCACTCCACAACAAGTACAAATATGACTCTGTCATTGTCCATGTTGGTGTGAACGACCTGAGAAGTACCTCCCTGGACTACATGAAAAGAGACATGGAAGAGCTCTCCGATCTTGTAGCCCAGGCAGGTATGACCCTAGCCCTGGGTAGCATTCTGCCATCACCCAGAATGATGCCGCAGTACAAGGACAAAATGACTGACTTCAACAATTGGCTAAGCTTCTGGTGCCATTCTAAAGGGATCCAGTATCTGTCTGCCTGGGATGACATGGTCGACAGACCACGATGCTTTGCCAGAGATGGCCTGCACCTGTCACTGCTGGGATTCTGGATACTGGCTAAAGTTCTTGCCGCTCCTATAGTGCCTTTTTTAGGCAAGGTTCAAATGACAAATTCACCATCATAACAGGAACAGGCAAGCAAAAACTGAGGGTGATGCTACTCAATGCTAGAAGTCTAAATCTCAAAATGAACTCACTCGAGGCACTCTTTAAAATGGAGAACATAGATATGTGTGCAGTGACTGAGACCTGGTTCAAGGCTCCAGAGAGCACCCCTGCACTACCAGGCTATAACTCATACCACACTTTTCGGCCATGTAATCTGGACCAGAACACCAAAGGTGGAGGTGTGTCCATATTCATTAAGGATATCCACACCTCCAGGCTAGTTGCTAGAGGCTAGTTGCTAGTTGCTCAGCATAATGCAGCCGAGGTTATCCAAGTGCAACTAACCCTGGGCAAAACTGCAATCCAAATTGCAGCTTGCTACAGATCACCCACCATGCCCCAAGATTCCCACTCCTCTTTTATTGATGTACTGGAAAATAGTAGGGTTCAAACAAACACCCTAATAATGGGCGATTTCAACTACCCCACCATTAACTGGGAAAACTACTCATGTACCAACTCCTTCACTCAACGCTTTCTGGAATTCATAAACTCCAATGCCCATTCATAAACTCCAATGCCCTGGATCAACTTATCCACAACCCCACCAGGGGCAACAATATCCTATATCTAGTCATTACCAATATGAGTGAGCGGTGTTCCACACCTGAAGTCAACGCCTCATTGGTCCAATCCGACCATAAGCTAATTACCCTTGATATCCACATCCTGCCTCCACCCCCCCCCCCCATTAAGGAAACCGTGGTAAACAATTTCTCCAAAGCCAACTTCATGCATCTTAAGACAGAAGTGGTGAACTTCATGACACCCATGCAGATGGACAATACAGTTACGACTACTGAATCCTACACAATTGCACTTTATAAGCACTTACATGAGTGCATGGATCGTGCTATCCCAAACAGAACCAAGACGCTATCCTCCAAAAAAAGGAAGCCAATTTGGTGGTCCCCTGCCATAAACAAACTGTACAACAGAAGAAAAACTCTTGCAAAAGAGAGTAAAATCCCACGAGTGGAGGAGCTCCCTGGTCAGCCTCAGTAAGAAGCTGCGATCCCTGATAAAATCCTCCAAAGCTAGTTACGAAAACAAAATCGCCACTGATTCTAAAGACAACCACAAAGCATTCTATAGCTATGTCAAGAATCTCAATGGCAACACTCAGATCTGCTCTGAGTTACAGCACAATGGCACTAAATATACACACCCAACTGATATTGTCAGCATCCTGGCAGATAGGTTCAGTTCTAACTTTACCTCTCACCCCCTAAAGAGCCCATTTCTATACCGGAAGAATGCAAAGTTCCTGTAATCACGGCTGCACAGGTAAAAAGCACACTCTCCAAAGCCAAGGACACAGCATCCATGGGACCACACAACATCCCAGGCTGCGTTCTACACAAACTACAGAACGAACTGGCACCCCACCTAAGTACCATGTTCAGTCATAGCCTCACCGCAGGCTTTGTGTCTGCTGAATGGCGCACAGCAACGGTTATCCCACTCCACAAGGGGGGAGCCACCAAAGACCCCGGGAACTACCGCCCCATTAGCCTGACGAGCCTGGTCTGCAAGGCCATGGAACGTATCATCATGGAACTTATAAACAACGACATTGGTAATCTCCAAACTCTGGATCCCACCCAGTTCGGGTTTAAGGCAGATCATGTCTCCTAAACCTGACAGACTTCTTTGAAGCAGTCACCAAAGCCGTAGACAAGGGCAAGGTGGTTCACACAGCCTATCTAGATCTTGCCAGGGCTTTCGACACAATCCCCCACTCTGGAATTATAATTAAACTCACTAAACTAGGTATAAATCCCTATGTCACAAGATGGGTTGCCAACTGGCTCACTGACAGAACCCACACTGTGAAAGTAGCAGACTCCAAATCCGACTTCAGACCAGTGACAAGTGGAGTACCACAGGGTTCAGTCCTGGGTCCTCTCCTGTTTGGTATCTACTTCTCTGAAGTACAGGCTAACACAGAAGGTCTTTGGCTATCCAAGTTTGCAGATGACTGCAAACTAGGAGCCATAATCGAAACTCCTAACGATGTGGACATCCTACAAAAGGGCCTCACTGAGACAGATGCCTGGTGTCAAAGCCATGGCCTCAAGCTCAATGCTAAAACGTGCATTGTCATCCCCTTTGCTTAAAACTCTGTACCCATGAACTACAACATAGGCGGTAGTATACTTAACACCGAAAGTATGATAAAAGACCTTGGGACACAGGTGGACAGTAGTCTCTCCTTTGAAAATCACATTGCCACAGTAGTCAGGAAATCCTTCTACGTGGCACACCTCATCACAAAAGGTTTCTCATCCAGAAAAAAAGAGGTCATTGTTCCCCTCTCCTCATCACTCATTAGACCCATTATAGAGTACAACGCCCCTTTTGGTATGTACCTCACAAGACATCTACAACTGGAAAGGCCACAGAAATACCTCACAAAGAGGATTACCGACCTCAAACAGATGCCATACGCAGACAGTCTCAAAAAACTCCAGCTTTACTCCGTCGCATATCACCTACTCAGAGTGATCTCTGCCTAACATACAAAGCTATGTGAAACCCAGAGCTGTTGGACATGCTCCACTTAAAGAAATCCCAGTCCCTCCAAGTTACACGCTCTAGGGACCTAAACCTTGTCACCACAACAAACAGAACATGCCGGAGGGATAGATTCCTGTCCCAGAGACTTCCCATACTCTGGAATAAACTACCTATCTATATCAAACAAAGCTCCTCATTAGCACTCTTCAAAAAAATCTTGATGACTGGATGGGAAATAGGAAATTCACCCCGGGGATCACCTCTGTGGCTCTGCTCAACAGTGGCACAAGAAAATAATTTTCTTGGGTGGCAAAAGGCAGGGTACCTTTTTGGCTGGGCTTGTATAGGCCCCAAGGCCGATAGCCTAGTACCTACCTATGAACCTATGAACAAACACAGGGACATGCACATTCCACAAAGAAGGTGCCTCAGCCGAGAATTGAACCATAGAACCTCTTACTGTGAGGTGAGAAAGCCACTCATTGTGCCACTGTGCCACACATATGCAGCTTAGTAGGATTGTATTTTATTACATTTTTTGCTCTGGTTTCCGTCTGACAATCAAGCCTCCTCCTGGCTACACTAATAACCCATTTGATTCCCTCTCCCCAACAGACAATAGCCCTACAGTCCATTTGTTTCAAGAGGTGAGATGGGTGTGTCTCCAGAAGTGGTGTGGCAAAAGTAATGGATCATGTTGTTTTACTGGAGCACTAGCATTTCCCCACACATACACGGTGAGTGAGGCCTCTGGGGCTGGGCATGCAATAGGTGTTATATGGGACTGTCACACACTCATCCAAGAGCAATCTAAAGGCCTCAGATTCTTCACCCCATCCACTGAGGCAGGCACTTCTATTCGCTCCCCAGTCTCTACTCTGGAGTTTAAATGGAGCATGCTCTCCTGAGTATGCATCCTTCCCTCCTACCCTGAGAGAAGTGAGTGGAGTCAGCCATTCCATTCTTTTCCTTCTCCCAGAAGGCTCCTCCGGTGCTGATTCCAGGTTGTCCAAGCTGTAGACAGGGCTCAGTAACTGCTGCCTTGCTACAGTGAAGTTTAACCTACACTCAGAATAATACCCTGGCTATCAGCTGATGAATACTGACTACAGTACCAGTGACTAATGTGAGATGGTTAGTGACAGGTGACTTCGTACATGCTACTCTCTGCCTCCTAAGGAGCAAAGTATGTGTTTTACAACAGGAACAGATATGTTACTTTCAATGACTGCATTACAATCCATACTAGCTACTCAGTTTGATAAAAGGTATAGTATTTATACAGAATTTAAAAACCAATAACAAAACCAAAGGAAAAATCAAGTTGCTTTAATAAAATCCAAGACAAATAACTCCAGTAAGCGCTTTCGTCTGTAGTAAGACTTCTTCAGACTGGAATTTACACTGCAGCAGTATGCACCCCCCAAAAAAACAAAGAAAATATAGTAAAAGGACAGTTTATTTATTTCTTTTTATTTCTTTCCAGTTTGATTACTGGGGAAGTCCACTGGGCCTAAATGACCCATTTTCAGTGGAGGCCTGGGAAGAAAAGCACCAAGACACGTTATACAATTTAGAATACAAATATACAAAAGTGTAAAAAACTGAATGATAGGCATCACCTTCACTTGTTTTTGTCCAAACTGTTTGATTTGGCAACTGGTACTGGCTGCTAGAACAGTCAGGCAGACAGATCAGATCTATGTCCCCCATAACACTGTAAACTTTTGAAACACATGAGATCATCCAGTTCTCATGAGGATCCACAAACACATTGTCAGCATCCGTTAAGGAGTTCTGTGTGCCTTGGTAGAACCTTTGCCTGAAAGATTGGGGTAAAAGTGAGAGGTCTCCACAAAATCATCGCTTGCCTGCAAAGAAAGAGGGTACCGAATAGGTTCCCAGCATTTGATGTACCACATGACAGTGTTGTTGTGTTGTTTGAATCAACCTCCTCCTGGTGATGGAAATCCTTGAAAGCCATCAATAAATATTGGACTTAACATCATCTCCTTCAAGTTGATATGCATGTGTTAAGTGTGACAGCACGTGTCTTGCACCCCATTTTCCATTGAGGTTGTGCTCCCAAGCCTTGTCCGAGGCATCTGTACCACAGAAATTCTTGAAATGCAGGATATCTGAGAATGACGGTGTCCAGATCTTCATGATGTTTACATTTTGAGATACCATTGGAAAGAAGCTTCCTCATATGCAGTTTGGCGTTAGGGAACACCAGAAAATAAAGATACCAACCCCAAGGCTTGAAGGACTCTCCCTTGTCAGTCGCCTGGACTGAGAGAACATTTTGATGAAAAGAAGAAAAGGCTTCTTTTGTTGGGGTCAAAAAGGCCATCTGGGGAGCAGAATTCAGTCTCACACTCTAGAAGTTCTTTACAACTAACAGAAGCTCCACCCTCGGCCCTGACTAATAGTTTCCCAGGGACTCTTATACCTCTTATTTTATGAGCCTCAGGCACCAGGCAATACCAGTCCGTCGGTTAACTGCACAGGAGCAAAGAAATCTGATTAAGGGAAGCCTCTGAGCTCCCTCATGGAAGAGTTTCCTGAAAAAAAAAAAAAATCCTGAGGGAGAGAGGTGAGAAGGAGGGAATCAGAATATCCGAATCGGAAAGGGAAATCTTGAATATCTTCAGCAGAAGAGAGGTCAGGTCATCTGAGGCCAAAACTTCAACTCTAACCCTCCACCCCACCTGGGCTTATCAGGAGGGGGCATTGAACCTCTAATTAAAGTAATCAAATCTTAACCACCTTGGCATAGAAGGGAGAACAGTAACCTGCTGCTTCCATGCCATCGACCAAAAAAGTAGATATGGCGATCGGTCATGGCTTTTTTTATACCCCGCTTCTGATGATCAGATCTGAGCGCTCATGACCGACGCCAGCTAATACTTTTGTATCGGGGGCCGACCGAGGACAGCGGACTACCCATATGTAAGGACTGCAGCAATGTGAGATGAAGAACATCATACATTATATAGTACAGTTACAAATAAGTACATTCAATGACATGCATAGTCAACAAAATTCATTGTGGGTGGTCTTATGGGTTATACAGTTTCATTTGAGCAAACACCTATGTATTAGGTGTGAAAACATTTTACATACATACATTTAAGTAAATGTGGATACACTTTACATGCACATTTTTAAAGTATGAAGCTATTTACAATATTTACAAAGTTGAGTCGAGTGATAAGTAGCTATAAGAGATAAACAGAGCTTTCATACACTCATAGGAAAATAGCTGTAGGAGATTATAGAGAGTTTAGGAACCTGAGAGAGAACCCCCTGGGGACATATACTTGGAATGATTAGGTGGAGTGAAGGCAGATACATTTCTATTTCATGGTCAGGTGTTTGACAAGCTGTTTTTGAAGTTTTCTGAGTTTGGTATGGTTCTTAGAGAGGAAGGAAGAGAATTCCATTTTTTGCCTAGTGGACAGAGAGGAAAAGTTGTCCAGATGGACGTTGGGGTTTGTGGATAGCAATTAAGTTTTGATGTTCAGATCTGAGAGTTCTGTTTGGGGTGCAAGGGGGAAGGATATTTGTTAGAGCTGGACATTTTGTGGGGTGAAATACAAGTGTGTGTGCAGTGGTGAGTTGGAGGAAGTCTAAGTAGTTTGGGAGTTCAAGCCAATTTAGGGATTGTAGGGTAAGGCAATGATGGGTAGAAGTTTTGGATTTGGTGGCAAATTTAGAGATTTTATTGTAGCAGTTTTCTAGTTTGGAGGTGATAGAGGAGGACTGGTTAGTTAAGAGAGGGGCTCCATATAATAAGGAAGGAAGTAGATAAGTAGTGGCCAGGGTATGCCTAGTAGAGTAGGAGAGAAAGTGATTGTTCCTGTACAGCATACCTAGCTTTTGGTGGGTTTTCTTTATATTTTGCTGAATATGGATATCAAACTTGAATTGTTCGTCAATAGTACTGCCAAGTAGTTTAGCGGAAGGAACCACTTCTATAGGTGAGTTGGTTTGACTAAGGACTTTGAAAGCATTTTTATTGTAGGAGTATGTCTTTGTGGGAGGGAACAGTAGAATGTTTGATTTATTTGTATTGAGAGAGAGGTGGTTTTGGTGCAACCAGTTTTCGGTTGTTGAGAAAGCAGTTTGGGTTTTAGTCAGCAATTCAGAGAGGTTGGAGGCAGAGCAGACTAAGGTTGAATTGCCTGCGTATTGAGTGACTTTGGCATCAGGAATAGCAGTATGAAAGTTATTGATGAAGATGTTAAAGAGCATAGGCCCAAGGATGGATCCCTGTGGTACACCAGTTGGGGTAGGTAAGAAGGAAGAGGTGGAGTTCTTCCATTTAACTGCCTGCGATCTGTCTGATAGGTAATTGGAGAACCAGGATAAAGTGTTTGAGAGATGGAGGTTTGAGAGCTGATAGAGAAGGTGTTTCTGGGAAACAGTATCGAATGCTTTAGACAGATCTAGCAAAACAGTAGAAACAAAGTGTCCTGAATCTCGGGCTTGATTGACAGCTTCAAGGAAAGAGAGTAGAGCGGTTATAGTGCATTGTCCTGGATGGAAGTCATGTTGGGCAGGTGTAAGAAGATTGTTTTGGGTCAGGAAAGGTATAAGTTGGAGATGAATGCACTTTTCTAGGATTCCGGAGATTGGTGGAAGCAGAGCAACAGGGCAGAAGTTTGAGTTGCTAGTGTTTTTGCCTCCTTTATAAAGAGGAAGAATATAAGCTGAATGTCAGAGTTTGGGGACGTATAATTCCTTTATAGATCTGTTAATTAAGATGCTGATTAGGAGAGCTATACCATCAGCAGCACATTTTAGGAAGGAGGAGGGAATATTGTCAGGGGCATTAGAGCAAGGTTTAAGTTTGGACAGAAGTCTTTTTATAAAGTTATTAGAGACAGGTTTGAGCTCGAACATAAGGAGAGGGTTATTAGGGGAGTTGGATGGGGAAGAGTGAGTGGCAGGTGGGTTATTGTTGGGAAAAATCTCGGTCAGGCCAGAAACAGTTTCTATGAAAAATGAGTTAAATTCAGAGGCTAGTTCAAGGTCAGATTTGCTTGGATCAGGACAGGGGTTATTCTTGGATCCTGGATTGAGGAGTGAGTTTACTGATTTCCACAACTGCTTGGGGGTTTTATTGTTATTAGACTGGAGCTTGATACAGTAGGATTTTTTTGTCCTTGGTGATTAGTTGTTTTGCAAGGTTACGGAGCTGTTCCTATTGGAGCAAGGTATTGGGCAGTTTATTCTTTTGGTAAAGCTTCCATAGTTTCTCCCTTTGGTGCATAATTTGTTTTGTATCTTTAGATAGCCAAGGAACTGTACTAGTTTTTATTCTTTTGTATCTTTGAGGGGCTAGTGAGTTTAGAGTGTCTAGGAAGACAGAGTTGAAGTAGTTTACAGCATTGTCAAGAGGAAGGGTGTTTAGAATTTGCCAGTTCATTTGTTTGAGAATGTTGTGGGGTTGAAGCTACTGAGGTTGCGAGTGTGAATGTATTGATGCTGGTGTGGGGAACAGCTAGTTGAGCGATGAATGAGAAGTTATGTACTTACCATAACGTTCCATGTTAGTTGTCTTCTTCTCGCCTTCTTTCTTGCTGGATGGGTTCGGAGCCGAACCTCGGCTCCGACTCGGCCTATTTCTAAAGCTCGAGAGCTATTTTTACTGGCTCAAGGCTATCCTATGTCCCATAATGCTAGGCGTGTGATATACCCAGATCTCGTTTGATAGCTAACACTATGGACATACATGTCCCCACCATGACTGAGAATATATACATATATATATATATATATATATATATATAATGTATATATATATATATATATATATATATATATATATATATATATATATATATATATATCTACCTCTATACATCTAGGTATACAAAACTCTTATAAGAGTTACCAAGAAAGGGAAAGAGGTAGCTAAGAAGATAACTCTCATGATAAACACATCTCAGAAGATGCTCTTGGCCTTGCCAGGCTAGGGGGGTGGAGGGTGGGACGCAAGAAAGAAGGCGAGAAGACAACACCTAACATGGAACGTTATGGAAAGTACATAACTTCTCAATGTTAAGTTGTCAATCTCTCCTTCATTCTTGCTGGATGGGACAGCGTCCCTAGCACCTTAGTTCTGGGTGGCTCAATGGAACAAACTCTTGAGTAGAGTGGAACCAAAATCAGCCCTACTTCTAGAGGTCATGTCCAGCTTGTAACGAAAAATGAAGGTATGAGGAGAGGCCCATGTGGCTGCTGCACAAATGGAATCCATTGGCAATCTTGCCTGAAAGGCTACTGAAGAGGCTAATGCTCTGGTTGAATGAGCTCTTGGCTTAATAGGGAGCTCTTTATGCCTCAGTTGGTAAATCAACATAATAACAGAGGTCAACCACCCGGACAAGGTTACTTTGGAAACTGGCAGGCCTTGTTTCCCTTCCTTGTAAGACAGGAAGAGCTGTTCTGATTTCCTCGTCTGCTTGGTTCTATCCAGGTAGAAGCGTAATTGATGGTGAACATCTAGACAATGTAACTTTCGTTCAGACCTATTGGTATAAAGTGGGAAGAAAACAGGAAGATCGATGGTCTGATTCAGATTCTTTTCAGAGAGTACTTTGGGTAAAAAGGACGGATTAGTCCTAAGTGACACTCTATCTTTGTGAAAAACAAGGTAAGGAGGGCGAACACAAAGGGCTTGAAGTTCTGATACCCTTCTCGCTGAAGTGATGGCTACTAAAAACAGAGTTTTCCAAGAGAGCAACTTTAATGAACTGGAAGCCGCAGGTTCAAAGGGAGGGAGAATTAAAGACGACAGCACCAAATTTCGGTCCCACGGTGGGGGAGGATCTTTTACCAGGGGCCTAGGTAAGAGGGTTCCTTTTAGAAAAGCTTTACAAAGTTTGTGTGACATAATGCTGGTCTCTGACAATCCAACGTGAAAATTTGCAATGGCTGCCAACTGAACTCTGATGGTGGCTGAAGAAGATCCCATTTGAAAAAGTTCTTCAGAAACTCTAAGACTGTATGGACAGGGGCTGTAAAAGGGTCAACTTGTTTCTCCCCTGCCCAAACAGAGAAACGCTTCCATTTGCTAGCATATCTTTCTGGTAGTAGACTTGTGCAAAGCGAGGATGATGTCACGAACTGAATGAGAGATTGAGGGAAGCCTGGCTAGGGTTGGAAGTGGAGCAACCAAGCTGTGAGGTTGAGAGATTGATGCAGCCCGCCCGACTGATGTGTCAGAAGATCTGGCACTGGGTCCAGATGCCAGGGTTGATCTAGTAGATGACGTTGCAGGAACGGGAACCAAGTTTGTAGAGGTCAGTAAGGGGCAACAAGGATCAATCTGGATCTCAAAACAGTTGCTTTCTGGATTAGCTGAGTAATTAAGGGAAAGGAGGGAAAAGCATACAGAAGACCCCGGGGCCAATCGTGGACTAGAGCATCTCTGGGGGGAAGACCTGGGAGAGGGAAGAGGGTGAAGAAGTCTGGGCACTTGCTGTTTTGAGGGGTTGCAAAAAGATCGCAGCAAGGCTGACCCCACCTCCTGAAGATTTTTCCGCTACTAGCTGGTTGAGAGACCACTCGTGGGGCATGAGAATGGCTCTGCTCAGCCTGTCCGCTATGACGTTGGACTTCCCGGGGATATGCGTTGCTACCAGAAACCGTTGAGAAGAGATCGCCCACTGCCACAGTCTGAGTGCTTCTCGACATAGGGGGTAGGACCTGGTTCCACCCTGCTTGTTGATGTACCACACTACAGACATATTGTCTGTCTGAATTGCAATAGTCCCGGTGGGTAGAGAGTCTTGAAGGGCCTGCAACACTAAAAGCACCGCTCTCATTTCCAAGACATTTATGTGCAGGTGGCTTTCGAAAGGCTGCCATGTGCCCTGGACTGTCCTGCCCTGAAAATGCCCCCACCCGATCAGGGAGGCATCCGTTGTCACAGTATCCACAGGAGGAGGAAGGACAAAGGGTCTGCCCTGAAGAACCTGAGGGGAGACCATCCACCACGAAAGGTGTCTTTTGCATGACTGAGTAATTAGAATGCTCTGTGACATTGGAAGCTGTTGAAAGGACCACTGGGAAAACAGCATCCATTGCAGGATTCGCATGTGAAAGCGAGCTAGGGGGAGTAATGTGATAGCTGCTGCCATGAGACCTAGGGTTTTAGTACGAATCTGGCCTGGACTCTGCTCTCTTGTAGTAGGATTTGAACATGACCTCGAATGTCTGAAATCCTTTGCACAGGCAGTTTTGCTGACAGTTCCACAGTGTTTAAAACAGCGCCTATGAAGGTAATAGACTGACAAGGTGACAAGGCATACTTTTCGGAGTTTATAGAGATACCTAGCTCGTTGCAAATTTGGAGGGTATAATCTCTGGAATGAAGTAGCTGACGCTTGGTGGAGGCAGTAAGGAGCCAGTCGTCTAAGTATGGAAACACCTGGAATCCTTTTCGTCTCAGGTGAGCCGCAACCACTGCCATGCATTTGGTAAACACCCTGGGGGCTGTGGTGAGGCCAAAGGGCAGGGCTCTGAATTGGTAGTGACTGGTTCCCAGCTGGAAGCGGAGAAACCTCCTGGAGCTCCTGTTCATTTTGATATGATAGTACGCATCCTGAAGGTCTATAGAGCACATCCAATTGTCCTGACCCAGGAAGGGTAGAATGAACTGAAGCGTGACCATCCGGAATTTCGTTCTTTGAACAGACTTGTTCAGCCTGCTGAGATCCAAAATACGTCTCCAGTCCCCTGTCTTTTTTGGTACTAAAAAGAACTTGGAATAGACTCCGGATCCTTGCTGGTCTGCTGGGACTGGCTGGATGGCTCTTTTTTCTAGCAGCTTTGAAATTTCTAGTGCTGCTTGATCCCACAGACCGGGTGGAACATCTGGAAGGGGCCCTTTTGGCAGTTGTGGGGTATAAATAAAGGGAATTTTGTAACCCTCGGATATGATCGACCGTACCCAATTGTCTTGCGTGAGGGAATGCCAGGCTTCTGGGTACAGTGATAGTCTTCCCCCGACTGCCTCCGAAGGTGGACAGTTGGGTAGCTCCTCAGGGGTGCTGGAAGGGTTTGTCAGAGAAGGATTCTCTGCTACCCTGATTCTGCGGACCCCCCATGCCCCTCGGGTGGTGTCTATTATTGTATCCTCCTCTGCCTCTGGAGGGAAGCTCACCATGTGCATCAGGCAGTACTCCCTGAGGTTTGCGGAACCACATTTTCCCACCTTTCTGACCCTTAGGGTATGGTTTAGAAAGGGTAGAAAAACGGGCTCCTACGGCAGAGAGAGTCTTACCTTCCTGCTCGCACCTGGTCAATGTATCCTTCACTTGAGGTCCAAACAAGGCAGAACCATCAAAGGGGGTGTTAGTGAAGGACACCTTGAAAGGGTCAGCAAAATTGCAAAGCTGCATCCAGGCGTGTCTCCTTAGAGCTACGTCCGTGCCTGCAGCCCTACTCACTCCATCGGCTGCATAGGAAATGAGCCGCATGGAGGAGTTGACAATAGAGTTTAGGGTCCCCAGCTGGGAGTTGATCTTTTCCTGAGACCCCACAGCTGATGGGTCCAGTAAGGTATCACCCGTTCCTTGAGAAGGTCTCTCTGGAGACGGGTGAAATGGCACAAATAATTTAGCGACCGCACAGCAAAGGTTGCTGAGGAAAACATCCACTTGCCATACCTGTCCATAGTCCTAGATTCCTTATTAGGAGGATGGACAGGTACTGAAGGGTCAGCCAACTCCTTTTTGGTGGCCGCCGCCACCACCATGGCATCAACAGGGACACCCTTGGTTAGAAACTGCTTGTCAGAAGGGGCTGTAATAAACTTTGCAGGCCTCCGGGGAGTTGCTTCCATAGTATCCGGAGCCGTCCACACCTTTCAAGCCACCACATCCATGAGTGGGTCGAAAGGCGGAGACACCCAGGAGGTAGAAGGGGGAGAACCGAACGCATCCAGGTACACCGACTCGTCCTCAGAAGGGTTAAGGGCAGACCAGTTTCCCCTCTGCTTAAGAATCTCCAGGATGTCAGAAAATGAGACATCCTCAGAGGGGGACCTTGGGGACCCTTCTGAGTCATCCAAGTCAGTGTCCGATGTGACTGACTCAGAGGAGTCTATATGCTTCCTCTTGCATTTTCTCTTTTGAGGGGGCTCACCTGAAGGATCAGGGGAGGCCACAGAAGAGGAGGATACGCCCAATGGGGCTACCTCTAGTGTCGGTTCTCCACGCTTGGGATCGAGAGAGCGGGTAGAGACTGAAGCAGGCACCATAGAGGGAGGAGCCGAAGGAGCCGACAGTGGAGCAGGCACAGGGGCCAGCACACTCCTCATGACCTCAAAGGCACCCCTATCAGGCAGGGAAGAGGGTCCCCGCTCCAAAGAGACAAGGACTCCTCCCGGCACCGAGAGGGACAGCTCCGAGGCCGATGTCGAGGCCGAACTCACCTGCGCCGAAGCTCCGAGAGGGAGAACGGGGTCGGACAAGGGTCCGATGCCACTCGCCCCCTCGGAGCAGACGAGAGAATCCCGGCGCCCGGATACCTCCAAGGATGGAACCAAGGAAGAGATCAGAGCCGACGACGGAGCCAAAAGGGGTGGTATCGGCTCCGACGGTCTCGACTCCTACGATCTCCGGCTCCGAACTCACAGGAAGAGTCGGAGGAGGAATCGAAGAGGGAGTAGTGAAAGCCACTGCCTGATGAGGAGGGCTATGCAACATTTGGGCCAGTGCCTGCGACTTAAGTAGTTTGCTAACCACCCTCTCGAGGTCATGGTCCGACAGCCTGGAAGACCGAGAGGAATGGGACCTGTGACTCCGCTCCGATAACAAGGGAGACTTCGGAGCCGAATGGACCGATTCCAGGGAAGGAGACCTGGAACGCTTCTTGCTCGAAGATGGCTCCAACAGCAGAGTCGGAGCCGACTGAGGCCTCGAATCATCTGTTCCGGCCGGAACCGATGCAGTGGTAGTAGTAGCACCGCTCGGCGACGGCTCCGAACATGGAGCCGACGGTTTGGCGGGCTTAGAAGGTTTACCCAACGAAGGCTTAGCCGGGGAACCTTCAGGCTTTAACAAGCCTCTCAAAATAAGTTTGTTTCTGCGTTCCTGCAGGACTCTTGGACTGAACGCATGGCAGACAGAACAAGAGTCCTGCAGGTGCAGAGGGCCCAAGCAATATACACAAGAAGTGTGACCGTCTGTCAGAGACATCTTCTGACAGCACGAGTCACATTTCTTGAAGCCCGAGACCTTAGTGTCTTTAGACATCCTGAAAAAAGGATGACTGGCAGACAAGGACAACTAAGGGAGGTCTAGTCACAATCAGTCAAACACACACACAAAAAAGTTGTAATAGACCAGAATAATATAACAAAACCCCACACTTTTTAATACAATCTAAGTAGGCACACACATACAACTACAGACAAATAAGAATGGAAGAGGATTGGCCAAGGGCCTAACTATTAGGTGAGGGGAAAAACAGTATCAAAACTACCTAAGAGGGAATCCTAAACAGGGATCTAAAGGGTAGTAACTATAAAACACTATAACTAATATTTTAACCCAAAAAAGTGACTAAAACCAAGAAAAAAAATGAATACAACCTGAGCAGGCAAAAAGACGCAACCTCGTAGCAGAAGCGGCAAACGAGATCTGGGTATATCACGCCTAGCATTATGGGACATAGGATAGCCTCGAGCCGGTAAAAATAGCTCTCGAGCTTTAGTAATAGGCTGTCTGAGCCGAGGTTCGGCTCCGAACCCAACCAGCAAGAATGAAGGTGAGATTGACAACTTAACATTGAAAGTTGGTAGGTGGTCGTTAATGGCATCAGGTATTGTGCCAGAGTTGGCTATTTTATTTTAGTAAATTTATAGAGGTTGATGGATAGGGAGGGAGAGGGGCTATTGACTTTATTCCAGTCAATATTTACATCTCCTAGAATGTATGTTTTGTAGTTAATTTCAGTAGAAGCCCATAGGAGAATATTTTCGAGGGTAGAGATATTGTTACCGGGTGAGATATATAGGGCTATGATGCAGATATTCTTGTGTTTATTCATTGTTAGTAGTCCAGCAGTCAGTTCAGTGTTCTTAAATTGAGGAAATGGAATTTGGAGGGGAATTTAGGTAAGAATGTTGGAGTAGACTAAGGCTGAGCCGCCACCTTTTTTATTTAGTCAGTCATTTCGGAGAGTATGAAATCCTGGGGGTAGGATCTCAGAGTCGGAGATATAGGGTTTGAGCCAAGTTTCAGAGATGGCTAGGATGTCTGGTTGGTTATGGCTTAGCCAGGCTTGAAATTAGTGAACTTTGTTAAGACTCTAGGCATTGATAGTGAAGATTTTTAGTGGGAGGAAGGAAGGGGATAAGATGTAGGTGTTGCTAGTAAAGAGACTAGAACTAGGGTTGGGATGGATATCTCCAGCTAGGACTAGGTTGTTAAAGGAAATATCCTTTAGCCATTTGGGTCTGCAAGGTATGCGTTTAGGTAGATTTAAGATTAGTTTAGGTGTCAGTATCTTAACTGTGAAGGAGAAGATTTTAGGGTGGAATAGGTGCAGAGGGTTAGGCTGAAAAGTGAGGAGGAGATAGAGTGGTAATGTGAGTAAGATTGAGGGTGTGGGTTTGTGTGGTGGTTATATTTGTGGGTAATATTGGACAAGCATTGGAGGAATATGAGCTGGCACAGTATAAGGGAAATAGGAAGACAAGGAGGAAGCAGGGGGTGTGGAGGGTATGGCGACATAAGGAAAGCATACCTGAGCAAAGGGAGAATGATATGTGTGGAATTGGAGAAGAGAGGATGGCTATGACGAAGGGAGGGTTTAGAGAGAGATAAAGTTTTTCTAGATGTATAGGAGAGGAGGGAACTTTAATTGTTAGGGAGGTAGACAGAGTGATGAGTTTAAGTAGGAAGGCTGTAAGTGGGAGGAATGATGAGGGAAGAGCTCCTATTGGGTAATTAGGCTAGGAGAGTGGGGAAAGTGAGGAATAAAGCTAGGCGTGCTGGGGGTGGGTGGGATATGGGGGCAGGGTAGGGGAGCAGAGTGAGCCCGGAGGGCAAATGGAGTGGGTCAGCTGGACCTCGAGGTGTATGGAGAAACAATCAGTGAAACCTCTCAGTCTTTGTTAGCTGCAGTACATGGGTTCAGAGACTAAATTGCAGGGCTATGGGACTGAAAATACAATGTTCAGGGTGTACTTTTAAAGTTTAGTAATAATATTACAGAATGTTAGGGTCAGCTAGGTTAATTAAATAACATAGAGTAGTCCAGATTTACTATGGGGGACAGACTAAAGGTGCCTTTAGAACCAGCACAGCAGACTAGAGTATACAGGATTACAATACAGTTTAGGGTATTAACCTTAGCCAAATGTAGGTTGGACTTCAGGTGAATTGATTTTGGGTACAGTTACAGGAAAGCTTTTTTCAGGTAGGAGAGTCTTTAGTTAGGTTTTTAGAGGGGTCTACCTAGGAATAAAACATACATTAAGAGTGAGAACCTTACTAGCATAAACATCTATCTACCAAGTAAGCAGTCATTTCAGAATTCACTTCATCCAGAGAGTATACGGTAAGCAGCAGCTATCTAACAACAGAAAAACTGCTTCATTTTACAGTAAGGGTCAGTAATCTTTATAAGACAAAGCTAGACCTAGCTGTTAGTCTGCAAACTGCCTGTACAACAGGTTACAATGACAAGGTACAATTACACTACATTGCGGTGTGTTTAACTCAGGCTTCCATTCGTCATGCAGCAAAGTAAGTTACACATACAACTTTCAAGCATGCGCTCAGTATAGATACTTTCTCGGCTGGGTATATTGGTAAACAAGCAGCAAGACAACAGCTACTTTCCAGTTTAAAACGAACTTATGATTGTGCATAAGGCAATCAGTGTATTTAGGTCAATACAACATTGAATATTTATTACAAAGCACAAATATCAGCTTCCTGTTACATGTGCAAGGCACAGAACTATAGAGAAAGCAGCATGCTGTTACTCAGCCTTGGATGCACATGCCGAACATACTAATTGCTACATAAATGGAAGGCACATGGTGATTTTACTTTAAACAGCTTTTGTTATTTAAAAAAATGGCTTGCATTGCCTAGAATGGCCCAAATAAAGCTCCGTTCACTCTGTAGGCTATAATTACCTGACTCTGTAAGCAGTAACTGCTTAGCCCTTATTAAGGATTAGTGACTTAACTGAAGTGGAAGAAGACTTCTTTATAGAAGTAACAATTTTTGTGACAAACTTTATCAGAGAGGTTACCCAAAAACATTATTTGCAGATATAAAAACTGATTTTACAACTCAGACAGGTACAAGAAGTAGAAGAGAACATAGAGTTTATAACAGTGAAAATAGGGTTAGAATGTCCATTGTCAACAGTTTAGACTCCGGAAGAATAAAGGATATAATAACAAAAAATTGGAAATTATTTGGGGGTCAAACTGAAGTATTAGAAAAGTACAGTTTTGTACCTACCATAAATGTAGATGTTCGAAGATCCACATTGCTGCAGTCATAACTTATGGGTAGTCCGAATACCAAAGTATTAGGCTGGCGTGGGGTCATGCGCTCAGATCTGGGCGTCAGGCGTCAAGGTATTAAAGCGCATGACCGACGTCATTTCCTCAGTCTTTTCTTGCCCCAGATGTCAGAAGGCCCTAAAAATAAAGGCCACAGCCAAAAATAGAATAACTCCAAAACCATGTACAAAAACAGCTACAACCCAAATCATACCACCACTCCAAACTACAGAGGGAAGGAGGGAGGGTGGACTGCAGCAATGTGGATCTTCGAACATCTACATTTATGGTAGGTACAAAACTGTACTATGTTCTTCATCTCACATTGCTGCAGTCATAGGTAGAATCCCAAAGCAGAGGTAAAGGGAGGCTGGCAAAATCATATGCCAAAATGCCCTGCAAGATTGCAGTGGCAAATCCAGCCCTAGATTTGGAATAAAGAGGAAGATGGTAATGTTTAGAAAACACTGAACTCCAAGTAGCTGCTTCCAAAATATCTTTAGTAGCTACCCCTTAAAAAGCAGTAGAAGTGGCAGTAGCCCTAGTGGAGTGAGGCCTGATTCCAGCTGGAATCTCCTTACCATGGTGAGAATAACAAAAGCAATACAAAAGCCAATCCACTTAGAAATAGTTTGTTTTGAAACAGGTTTCCCTGAGAACCCAAAGCAAAAGAAACAAACAACTGCTGAGACTGTCTGAACCCTTTAGTCTTGCTCAAATAATAGCATAACTGCCTGTGAATATCCAAAGTGTGCAAAATTTTCTCCCCTTTATTTTGGGGATCTGCATAAAAAGTAGGCAAATGAATAGATTGGTTCAAGGCCACATTTGAAACCACTTTAGGCATGAAAGTAGGGTTAGTACGCTAAAGATACCCTGTCCTTATGAAAAATTAGGAATGGTTCAACTGCCATTAGAGCCTGTAATTCAGAAACCCTTCTAGCCAGTCTTCCAAGACAAAAACTTTAACTCAGCTGTAGCTGCAGGTTCAAAAGGAGGCAAAGTAAGTTTTTCCAACACAAAATTGAGATCCCAAGCAGGAGTCTTATGTTCTTAAGGAATTGCTTAAACAAAGGATGAGAGAATAATGGTGGATCACAGTCATAGTGAGCAGAAATGGCTGCAGCATGAACTTTTATAGAGGAGAAAGACAAACACTTGTCCAATAAGTCTGTAAGATATTGAAGAGAAACACTCAAATCAGGCCTGGAAACATCAAAGCTCTTTGCTTTGCTCCAAATAAAAAATCTCCTCCATTTATCAGCATAAACTTTCCTTGTACTAGGCCTCCTGGCCTCCAAAATAACATTCAAAACTTGAGGAAGCTGGGACCCTCCAGGTTCTAAAACAGAATATGCCAGGCTGTTAGATGCAGGGACTGAATCCTGACATTGAGGAAATGATTGCCCTCCAGAGTCAAAAGGTGTGGAATCAAAGGCAAAGGGTAAGGAGGTTCTAAACTCCTCAGCAGAGGGTACCAGTGCTGTCGAGGCCAGTCTGGAGCTATTAGAATCATGGAGGGCTTGTCTTGTCTGACCTTCAAGAGAACCTTTGGAAGAAGAGGCGTGAAGATTGCTCCAACTGAATGATAGAGCATCCACTTTCCAAGCTGTGGGATGAAACATCTTTGTGCAAAACTTTGGCACCTGGAAATTTAGTGGAGAAGCGAACAGATCTATTTCTGGAGTCCCCATATCATTGTCAACTGTCGAAATACATGAGGATCAATTTCCACTGTCCACTATCCGTCTGCTCAAAACATCTGCTAAGGAGTTCTGTGCTCCTGGCAGAAACCGAAGAGTGAGTTGCAAACTGAGAGCAGTCTCCCACAAAATCATAGCTTGCCTGCAAGAGGGAGATGGGTTCCCCCCTTGCTTGTTTATGTACCACACGACAGTTGTGTTGTCTGTTTGAATCAACACCTGCCCTGGATGAAGTAAATCTTTGAAAGCCATCAATGCAAACTGGACTGCTAACATTTCCTTCAAGTTGATATGTAAATGCTGAAGTCTGGCAGGCCACGTGCCTTGAACCCATTTTCCATTGAGGTGTGCTCCCGTTTAGGTGACATTCCTGAGCCCACCACAAAAATTCCTTTTGAATGCAAGGTATTATCTGAATGACAGTGTCCAGATCTTGGCAGTGTTGTGTCCATACATTTTGAGATACCATTGTAGCTTCCTCATATGCAGTTTGGCATTGAACCCCAAGGCTTGAAGGACTGTCCTTGCAGTCAGCCTGGACCGTAGAGACAATTGATGGAAGTAAAGTGTAAGATTCTTTGCTTGTCCGGGGTCAAAAGGCCATCTGGGAAGCTGTATTCAGTCTCACACCCAGAAAGTACATTTCCTGAGAGGGTACTAGACTGGACTTTGTTTCAGAATACCCTAGGCACCTTAACACTGTCATAACATACTGCAGATGGTGAAGAAGCTCGTGCTTGTCTTGAGCAAGAATCAGGCAATAAATTTGTATTCCTCTTAACCTGAAGAAGGCTATCACTGGAGCCAGAACTTTCAGAGAACTGATAATGTAAAGTCCCAAGGAATCTCCTGCAACTGAGCCTGATAGGAACATGAAGATAAGCCTCTTTGAGATCCAGAGTTACCATCCAGTGATCTTTGCCCAACAGAGGCAGAAGTTGTTGCAACGTCAACATTTTGAATTTTGGAATGTCCAGATATGTGTTGAGGATAGATAAATCCAAGATTAGAGTAAAATCCGAGGCCCACTTCTGACAGAGGGACTGCGGCATCGGAGGATAGATCCGCATATGACTTGACATGTGTAATTACACAGACACGAAGACAAAGCCTGCTACAAGCTAGCACGCTTAATGCGGCTTTTTTATCAAAGCACACTTCAACACACCTAACTATGAGTCCCAAACAAAATAAAGAGAAGAGTAAATCCCTATGCGGTATCTGTTTCCCACAAGAAATACAATTATTCACTTTTTCTGACATCAGGAAGTAACTGAGGCAAGAAAAACAAAAATATTCCCAGAATTACGGGGTAACTTGGTTTGGTCTGAAACTCAATGACCGACGTCAGCCTAATACTTTGGTATTCGGGCCGACCGAGGACAGCGGACTACCCATAAGTTATGACTGCAGCACTGTGAGATGAAGAACATCAATAGGGGTTAAGCCTCTCTTTACTCGGAAAAGAGGGGAAAGTTTTAAAAACATTTTTCAAAGTAAGTTGAATACACCAAAAGTAAGATCAAATAAGAATAGAATGGTTAAGTGCTATAATTGCAATATGTGCAATGATTTATTCACAAAGAAAACAGAAAGCACTTTAAATAATGTTGAAATAACTGTCAATGGGTTTTTTACATATAAATCTAAGTATGATTTATGTCACTTTTTTGTTTACAATGTAGATCTTTTTATGTAGAGAGAACTACAAGAGAACGGTACAAAAGAATCTATGAACATAAATATGCAGTTTCTATTGGGGATGAAAGAAATGCCTTGGGGAAGCACTATAAACATGGGTCATGTAAAGTTAATTTCAAATTCCTTGTAGTGGATGCCTTAAAGAATGTTGAAAATTTATTAAATCCAAAAGATGACTTGGGATGGTTGGAATACAGTTGGCAGGTTAGACTTAATGCTTGCTACCCCCCTGGTTTGAACAATCGAGAAGACTGTATTATGTACCTGAAACGTAAAGGGTTAAAACACAAATTACATAGTCATGTGATTTTTAAAAAAGTGTTTAAATGTGTGCTATTGAATGTTAACTTCCAGTCCGAAGAAGTCTTACTACAGACAAAAGCGCTTACTGGAGTTACTTGTATTGGATTTTACTAAAGCAGTTTTAGTTATGTACTTACTATAACTTGGTATCTGTGTTATCTGTAGTCACCATTCATCACATTAGGTTCTTGGATCAGATATCAGATCCGAGCTGGCATACTCAGAACACAGCTTAGCTCAAGCTCCTCCCCTCCCATAATGCTCTGCTGCCCTTCAGCCCCTCAGACTGAGTTTGCATAAGGAAGGAAGACAGACCAAAGTACTAAAGAAAAACAGAACACCAAAATCCAACCAATCTTCCAGAAAGGGGACTGGAGTGTGGGATCGTGATGAATGGTGACTACAGATAACACAGATGCCAAGTTATGGTAAGTACATAACTATAAATCGGATGTTATCTAGTCACCATTCTTCACGTTAGAGTCACAGTCCCTAGCTACCTAAATCCTGGGAGGGCTCAAGGAAGGACATGCTGAAGAACCGTGGAGCCAAATGAAGCCCTTCCTCTAGAAACCAAATCCAACTTATAGTGGAAAATGAAAGTGTGGGGAGAAGACCAAGTTGCTGCTGCACAAATGTCATCTAAAGACTGACGATCTACAAAGGCAGTGGAGGTAGAAATTGCCCTGGTAGGATGAGCCCTCACTGGTGCAGCTAAGGAAATACCTTCTGAAGAATAAATGAAGGAAATACATTGCGAAATCCAACAGGAAACCGTGACTTCGAAATGCCACTACCCTTTCTATTCATAGACAAGGCGACAAATACTTGGTCTGAACACCTAAATTCTCTCGTTCTATGTAAATAAAATCAAAGTTGGCGATGAGCGTTCAATGTGTGCAGGATATATTACCCTTTATTGGAACAGTTAGGAAAAAATACTGGGAGACGAATACACTGATTGAGATTTGCCGGTAAGGCCACACTAGGCATGAAGGATGGATCTGGTTTCAGAGACACACTGTCCTTGCGGAAAACTAAGTAGAGCGGCTTGATAGTATGAGCTTGCAATTCCAAAACCCTTTTTACCGAAGTTATTGCCACTAAAAAGGCAGTCTTCCAGGAAAGAAACTTAATATCACACGAAGCCGCTGGTTCAAAGGGTGGTTTTGTCAAAGCCTGCAGGACCAAAGTCAGATCCCATGGGGAGATGGGGTTTTCACAGGACGCTGTAATAGAAAAAACCCTTTTAAGAAAGCCTTACAGAGACGTGCAGAAAAGGCAGAAATACCACCAAGGTGAAAATTCAAAATCGCTGCCAACTGTACTTGATAGTGGAAAAACCAGCCTCCCTTCCTTAAAAATAGAGGTTAAAAAGAGAAGTATTTCAGGAAAAGAGGCAGAGAAGGGGTCCAAATTCCTATTCTTCGTCCAAATCGAAACCCTCTTCCATTTACTGGAATAAACTTTCCTAGTAAAGGACCTCTGGGAAGCAAGAATAATCTCCTTTACGGATGAAGCTAGACTGGACTTAGCCAAAATCACAGGAAGTGGACACACCACACTGTCATACACAGGGTCTGAATGTTCAGGAGCTGTAGAACAGAAGGATAAGATAGGAGATCCGGAACTGGATCGAGCACCCAGGGTGGATGCCTTAAATGAGACCGTAGGAGGGGGAACCACACCTGCCGAGGCCAAAAGGGGGCAATGAGGATCAGTTGACTCTTGAGGCATCTGGCTTTCTGTAGTACTCTGGGAATTAAAGGTAACGGAGGAAAGGCATACAGGAGACCCGTAGGCCAATCGTGGGTGAGTGTGTCCCTGGGGGATTCCCCCTCTGGGGGGATCAATGCAAAGAAGTTGCTGCATTTGTGGTTGAGAGGAGATGCAAACAGATAGCAGCTCAGATAATCCCAACGACAGAAGATCTGTTGAGCCACCACTGGGTTCAGGGACTACTCGTGAGGGGTCAAAATAGCCCTGCTCAATTTGTCCACCAACCTGTTGGATGCTCCGGGAATGTGCGTTGCAGTCACAAAAGGGCCTCGTGGCCATCGCTCACTCCCATACCCTCATGGCCTCGCAACACAGCAGATAAGAATGTGTGCCCCCTTGCTTGTTTATATACCACACAACAGCCATGTTGTCTGATACAACTGCAATCGTTCCCTGAGAGAGGCAGTCTTGAAAGGCTTACAATGAGAAAAGGACTGCCCTCATCTCCAGAATGGTGATGTGCAGTTTGGTCTCTGATGGCGACCATGTCCCTTGGATAGTCTGTCACTGGAAGTGTCCCTCCCACCCCAGGAGAGAAATGTCCGAGGTCACTGTCACCACAGGAGTCGGAGGAAAAAAAGACCTGCCCGCTAGAAGATCCAGTGAATGAATCCAGCAAGAAAGATACTTGTGACACACTGGGGAGAGCAGAATGGGAAAGGATAGGGGATGCAGCAACGTTGAGCACTGAACTGCAAGGGTCCTCTGAAGAACCCTCATATGACATCAAACCATCGGTACCAAATAAATGGCAGCCACCATTGATCCTAGAGCCCTGACAATGATTGAGGCCAGAGGACAGGTTTGCTCCAGCAAGACTTGAACTTGGTCGCAAATAAGCGACACCCGACAAAGAGGTAAGGCTGCGACCTGAGAGGTGGTATCCAATAGAGTGCCTATGGACTCCAGCTTTTGGGTTGGAATCAAAGTGGATTCCAACATGTTCACTGTAATGCCCAGCTGATGAAACAGGGAGAGTACGGTGTGAATATTGTCCAATAGTTGATGCCTTGTAGGGCCATCAGGAGCCAATCATTCAAACAGGGAAAAACTTGGATTCCCTGCAGCTGGAGATGAGCTGCTACCACCGCCATGCATTTGTTGAACACCTGGGGTCTGAGGTAAGACCAAAGTTAGGGCCCAAAACTGAAAATGATCAACTCCCAAGTGAAAGCGGGGAAACCTCCTGGACCGTTGATCCATTTTTATATGGTAGTACGTGTCCTGGAGGTCCACTGAGCACATCCAGTCATTGCTGTGCAAGAGAGGCACAAACGACTGCAGAGTAACCATCCAAAACTTCAACTACTGCAAGAACTGGTTCATGCAACTGAGATCCAAAATAGGACCTAGGTCCCCCGTTTTCTTTGGAACCAGAAAGAAGCAGGAATAAATTCCGGATCCTCTCTGTCCTGCAGGGACCTGTTGGATAGCTCTTTACTAAAGAAGGTTTACAACCTCTTGTCGGGCCTCCTCTTCCTGATTGGGTGGCACATCTGGAAGAGAACTGAATTTTGGGGGAATTTCCAAAAAGGGAATGCAATAGCCCCTGGACATAATTGCTAGCACCCACTGATCATTTGTAACACTTGCCCAGGCTAGTGGGTGCAACGATAACTGACCCCCGACTGCCTCCAGGGACGGACAGTCGGGCAACGCCTCAGGGACACTGCAAAGGCTTTTCAGAGAAGGGTTCCCTGGAATCTTGGTTCTGTGGGCCTCCCCTGGCACTGGGGTGACTTCTACCACTGAAACCTCTTCCTCGTCCCCTGGAAGAGGAATCCTCCTGAACATCTTGAAAGGGAGACTGTGCCTTCCTGAATCAAATTTTCTTACTCCCCTTCGGGGTCTTGGAAAAAGACCTCTGAGCGGCAGAAAACCTGATACCAACAGCCAACAAGGTCTTCCCTTCCTGTTCACTGCAGGTCAAAGTCTCTTTCACAGTGGGACCAAAGAGTGTGGAACCATCAAAGGGGGCATTAACAAACGACATCTTGAAGGCCTCTGCAAACCTGCTCAGGCAGAGCCAGGCATGACAGCTAACTGCGATGCCTGAGCCTGCCGCCTATGAGGACCCTTCCCAGTGTTAGAAATTAGCCTCATGGACAAATTCACAACTGAATGAAGGGTTGACAGCTTTGGAGAAACTACCTTGAATTCCTCCTCGGACATGGACCCAGAGAGGGAAGTAGATGGTCCCTTTATCAAATCCCTCTGAAGATGGGTGAAATGTGCAAAATAATTTAATGCTCGCAGGCTAAAGGGGAGGTGAACACCAGCTTTCCAAATCTGTCCATAGCACTTGATTCATGATTGCGAGGATGGACAGAGGAACTCTGCTCTGCCAATTCCATTTTGGTGGCAGCGGCCACCACAATAGCATCAACTGGGACCGCTTTGGACCAAAAAGCTCTATCTGCTGGAGGACTCAGAAACTTGTCCGCTTTCTTAGGCACTGGCTCCACAGTATCTGGCTCCTTCCAAGCCCTGCTGGCCACAAGATCAATGACAGGATCAGCAGGGTTGGGGACGGACACCCAAGAGGTAGACGGGCCCATACCAAAAGCCTCCAGAAACACAGCTTTCTCCAAGGATGGGGAGTGGGCAGACCAACTGCCTTTGGCCTTGAGGATCTTGAGTATGTCTCCAAAGGAGACGTCCTCCAGCGGTGATCTCGGGGACCCATCCCCTTCATCAACATCTGTATCCTTGGTAAGGGACTCCATAGGGGAGGCAAGATGTCTCCTCTTACATGTCCTCTTCCTGGGAACTTCCTCCACCAGGGGCTGCGAGGAAGACTCAGAAGAGGAGGAGGCCCCTGAAGGGGGCATCCCCCTGGAGACTAAGTCAGACAGGCTGAGCAGAAGCAGGATGACACAAGCCCCTCAGATAATGGGGCTGGGTAGATGACCGTGCATGGGAGAGGCAGCTCTGATAGCAGAGAAGGATCTTATGGCAGCCCAGAAAGCGGAAGGACTGGAGGAGGTCCCATCCCCCTGATACAACCCTAGCAGAAGAGAAGGTGGGCCCCACCCCCCCCGGCCCGCCACTCCACCGGACTGGAGCTGTCGATGGCTGATGTGCCCAGAGGAACAGACCGGTCTGAAAAGCCCGGGCCCGAATCAAACCCTATAGGACCTGGCTCCACAGTCCCGACCAGATGGATGGTCTGTTCCAGGGGAACAGAAAAGTACAGTTTTGTACCTACCATAAATGTAGATGTCCGAATTGGATAGCATCTGCAGTCATAACAAGTGGGTTGTCCTGTCGTCAGGCAGCCCTGCAGTCGGCAGTTCAAGTTCAAGTCCGGGTCCGGCTGATATGCGCACTCCACCCGGCGTCATCTCTGCTGGTGCATCAGCCGGCGCCATTTTCCTCAGTGTTTCTTGCCCCAGATGCCAGTAGCCCTCTTGCAGGCTAAAATTTGGATAGATGCCAATCTTTGCAAATAGATAGAGGTAAACACAACAATAAGCATATATGTACATATATACAAACAAATACACCATAAAAGACTCCCCCCCAAAAGCTACCTAAAAGTAGGGTAAACACCCTAGAAGTACCACAGAGGGAAGGAGTAATCCTGACTGCAGATGCTATCCAGTTCGGACATCTACATTTATGGTAGGTACAAAACTGTACTATGTCCTTCATGGATGCATCTGCAGTCATAACAAGTGGTAGAATACCATAGCCAACTAGGGAGGAGGATAAAAGTAGATTATGGTGTGTTTAGGATCCCAAACCCTGCTCGGGATCTGGAATATAGAGGCAAATTATAATGCTTGGCAAATGTATGCACGGAGGTCCAAGTAGCCGCCTCAATAATGTCTTTGGTTGCCACGAAGGCTGTGGTAGTGGCTGCTGCCCTTGTAGAATGAGGTCTTATGTTCTGTGGAATTGGTTTTCCATGGAAGGAGTAACAGTATCGTATGCAATTTCCTATCCATTTGGAGATTGTCTGTTTGGAAATAGCTTTTCCTTCCCTTCCTGTTGCATAGGCTACAAAAGTTGGTCAGTCTTTCTGCTATTTTTGTTCTGTCCAAGTAGTAGCGTAGCTGTCTATGTACATCCAAGGTATGCAGTATTCTTTCTCCTCTGTTTTGTGGGTTGGGAAAGAAGGTAGGTAGGTGGATTGCCTGGTTTAAAGACACTCTGGATACCACCTTGGGCATAAATGTAGGATTAGTCCTCATGGACACTCTATCTTGGTGGAAGATTAGGAAGGGTTGCACTGCCATTAATGCCTGTAGTTCTGAAACCCTCCTTGCTGAAGTAATTGACAGTAGGAAAGCAGTTTTCCATGACAGGTGTTGTAGGTCTGCTGTTGCTGCTGGTTCAAAGGGTGATAGTGTCAACTTTTCAAGCACAAAGTTTAAATCCCAAGCTGGTAATGGTGGTTTCCTTGGAGGTTTTACATTCTTGATTCCTCTGAGGAACTGCCTGAGCAAAGGGTGCGAAAACACAGGTGGATCAAAGCTGTATTCTGCTGAAATAGCTGATGCATGTATCTTGATGGAGGAGTAGGACAGGCCTGAATGAAGAAGTTCGGCCAGATACTCCAGAATGTTAGGCATATCTATGTTTGACACATCTTTTCCTCTTTCCGTACTCCAAATGACAAACCTTTTCCATTTTCCAGCATAGTTCCTTCTTGTTGAAGGTCTGCGTGCTTCAAGAATAATGTCTTTAACTCTTTGGGAAAGTTCTGGATTAGCTGCTGCTATGTGATGTTCCATGCAGTCAATTGCAGCGTTTTTAGGTTTGGATGTATGATGCTGTAGTTGCTCTGAGTTAACATCAAAGGCATCAGGGGTATTGGCCACATATTGTTCCGAGACATGCTCTTCAGTAGTGGGTACCAGTGTTGTCTTGGCCAGTTCGGAGCTATCAGGATTATCCTTGGACGTTCTTCCTTGATTTTTAGTAGAACCTTGTGTATCAAAGGAAGAGGTGGGAATGCATATGCTGTTAGGCCTTTCCAGTTGAAGGAGAGTGAGTCCACTTTCCATGCTAGTGGGTGGAATGTCCTTGTGCAGAATTTTTGAGCTGGTGATTGAGAGGTGATGCGAATAGGTCTATCTGTGGCATTCCCCATTTCTTGAGATGGTCTTGAAGATGTCCGGGTGCAGCTTCCATTCGTGGGCATCGAAGTGGTTCTGCTTAATATGTCTGCTAGAGTGTTGTCTTTCCCCGGTACAAATATTGCCTGTAACTGAATGTTGTAGCTGAGTGCCAGGGTCCACAGCTCCAAGGTCATTCTGCATACCCGGTATGAATGAGTGCCTCCCTGTTTGTTGATGTACCACATGACTGTGGTGTTGTCTGTCCTTATCATCAACTGGCCCTCTTTGAGAAATGGTTTGAACCTTTGGATTGCCAATTTTACTGCCAGCATTTCTTTTAGATTGATGTGCAGGTGAAGTTGATCCTGTGTCCACAATCCTTGCGCATTTGTCCAGCATGTGGGCCCCCCATCCTAGGTCTGAAGCGTCTGTTGTGATGGTCTGGCTTGGTTGACATCTGCGAAAGGGTAGGCCTGGGTTTGACTGGCATGCCTGAGCCCACCATAGGAACTCCTGTTGTAAACATGGAATTAGTGGGATTTCTGTTTCTAGACTGTGACTGTGTTGGGACCATAAATTCCTTAGGTACCACTGTAGCTTCCTCATATGTAGTCTGGCAAATGGGACCAAGATTATGCATGATGCCATGAAGCCCAAGGCCTGCAGAACTTTTCTTGCTGTTAACTTGTTCAGTTTTGTTAGTGCCAAGAAGTAAAGAGGAAGTTCTTTTTGTTTTTCTGTAGTCAGGAATGCCATTTGTTGTACTGTGTCCAATTCCGCGCCCAAGAATGTCCTTGTTTGGGATGGTATCAGCCTTGACTTTTGTAAATTGACTGTGTATCCCAGTCCTTGTAGCAAGTAAATGACCCTTTGTAAATCTGTTGTCAGCTTGCTTTTGTTGTCCCCTTGTAGCAGGCAGTCGTCCAGGTATGGGTAAATTTGAATTCCCTGTAGTCTGCAATGGTTACTGATGCCAGGCATTTTGTGAATACTCTCAGTAGATAAGCCAAAGGGCAATGCTGAGAATTGATAGTGCTCTGATCCTGCAAGAAATCTGAGGTATCTTCTGCAGATTGGTCGAATGGGGACGTGCAGGTATGCCTCCTTGAGATCTAGAGTTACCAGCCAAGACTCCTTGCCCAGCATGGGAAGAAGTTGCTGTAGGGTCAGCATTTTGAATTTTGGGACAATGATGTATGTATTTAAGGTGGACAGGTCGAGAATTGGTCTCCAACTTTTTCCTTTCTTGGAACTAGGAATAGTCTGGAGTAGAACCCCTTTCCTTGTTCTGCTGTTGGCACTCTTTCCACAGCTCTCATGTTTGCTAACTCCATTATCTGGCGTAGAGCCTCTGTTTTTTGATTTTGAGGTAGATTTGGCATTCCTCTTTTGACTGGTAAAGTGTGGAAGTGAAACCGTAACCGTGATCTATGGTTTGTAAAATCCACTTGTCTTTTGTTATGTAGTGCCAGTTCTTTGAAAATAAGGTTAACTTTCCGCCTAGAGGAGCTGCTATTTGTTCCCTGGTAGGCGGATTTAGGATTAAGTCACTGTGGTTGTGCTGATGTAGAGGCAGTGGCTGTGTCTGTGCCTCTGTTGTTACCCTGCCACTGTCGTCCTCTGTAGGCACCTCCTCTGGATTGGTTTCTGCCTCTGGAGCGTCTATTCCTGCCCCTTTGAAATTTTGTGGAGTCAGGAAAGGACCAATTTTTGGCAGGCCAGTTCCTGCTAAACCTTGGGGGTTGAACCTGCAAGAAATCTTTAACAGTTTGAACAGATTTTGCCTTTTCTTCCATTTTCTTCATAACCTGCTGGGCAGGTGTACCAAACAAACTTGTCTTGTCCATAGGAGCATCTAGCAACTTAGCTTTAACATGATCCGGTAAAGCTTGTTCTTTTAGCCATGCATGCCTTCTTATCACTGTGCCTGTCATGGCTGATCTAAATGAAGCCTCCAGTGCATCATAGCCACATTTTAAGGAATGGTTGCTAACCTGTTGTATGTTATTTACCATCTCTAAAACATATTTCTTATCAAGAGATTCATCAGTGGTTAGTTTTTTAGTTAACTGATCAAGCATAAACTCTTGGTATTGTATCATGTGAAACTGACAGTTTAAAGCTCTAGCTGAGAGAGTAGCTGAAGTGTAGACCTTTTTACCCCATCTGTCTAGTGACCTTGCTTCCCTTTCAGAAGGAATAGGGTTTTAGCTGTGGGTATGCTACTGCCTTGGGACCCTGGGATATAATTTCTGGGTCTGCAAGCGGGGCCTTGTAAAGGTGGTGATGAGTATCTGGCACCCTGTAAAATCTGTCTGGTTTGGCAGGGGCTGGGGTAAAGAATCTGGAGCGGAGCAAACATCATGGAAAGCATCATCCACCACAGGAGAACAGGAGGTATAGCTAAGGGCCTGTGCTGTGGGAGGTGCAGAAAGGTCCTAAGTCTTTTCTGGAGTCTGAAAAATCCTGTTGCTGCCACTGGAACTGTTCTGCATGGCATGCAAGGTTTCCCAAAGGAGAATTCTTCTGGTGGGGAAGCAGCTGGAATGGATTCTTCAGCATCAGAATCTTCAAAATTGGAGAAGGGAGCCTCAGGCTGGTCAGTTATGTCTGATTCATCAGCAGAATCATCAGAAGACACTGGCTCGGGGCTCTGTCCTAGGTCTCTTCTCTGGGGGCTGAGAGGCCCTGTCTGGGTGAGATTGAGATCCTCTAATTAAAGAAATTAAATCTTCTGCCAAAGCATTTGAGAACTAGAAGAGGGCCTGGATGTGGGGGTTTAACAGGCACTGTTTTAGTAGTTTTGGCTGCTTTAGCGCCTTAATGGACATGGCAGCTGGAGGCCTAGCAGCACCACGTGCTGGGGTAGAGACATCCAAAGGATGGTGTCTGATAAGTCAACCACCGTAGTGGGTAAAATTTCTGAGGTCGATTCAAGAGTTGTAGCAGGGGCCTCAGTTGTAAGAATAGGTTCAGCTGTACTTTGAGCAGTTTTTCGGCTCGGTTCGGCGACGAACGAGGACACTGTTTTACCGTGGTTTGCCGGTTTTCCGAGAAACCGGACGAAAGTGTCGTCTTTCTTTTTTTTTGGGGGGTGGTCGGAGGATCCGGCGGCATAAATGTACGTAAAATCAGAACCGAAAAACTGTTCTGCAACTCCCCCGCCCCGCGCGTTATTCGTCGGTTAAGAAGACGCACAGGCGAACAGGCTGCTACGTCGTGGGCTGCCTAAACAAGGTAGACAGTAAGAGTGGAAATCTTTATGAGGTATTTGTTTCCCACAGGTTAAACAATTGTTAACTTTTTCTGACATCGGCTGAGGCAAGAAATCCCCACGGGGAGTTAGCTTTAGAAGTCTTCAAGTAGTATTCGTAGAAGTAATCTCTGGATCCCAGACCGGCGGCCCGAACGAACAGCTTTGCCTTGCCCACGCGGCAAGAAAGACTGAGGAAAATGGCGCGGCTGATTTTTATACCGAAGACCAGCAGAGATGACGTCGGGTGGGCGCATCAGCGAAGCGGACCCGGACTTTGGAATCCGGCCGACTGCAGGGCTGCCTGACGACAGGACAACCCACTTGTTATGACTGCAGATGCATCCATGAAGGACATCAGTACCAACCACCAGGAAAGGACCCAAACTGGGCCCTGGAGCTCCCCTAGCCACCACTCCACTCAACAGTCCCTGAGAATCCAAGACACTGGTCAGATGAGGAGCAATCGAAGGGGGAGAGGGAGATTGGATTCCCGACCTGTGGGCCAGGGAAGCCAGAAGCCCGAACTCCATCTGAGCTTTCAGAAAGCCCCGCATCATCCTGTCCATATCCATAGGGAGAGCACTTATGGAAGATCGGGAGGTTATGGAGGACCTGCTGGGAGAGTCATGCCTGGAGCCTGAAGGTCGTCACTTGTGTTCCCTAGAATGAAACCTACCTGGTGAAGACAGGACCTGTGCTGAGGACAATGTATCCAAAAGGTGATCCTCTACTACAATCGGCTCTGGCACGACTCTCGGATCTGACCGAACCGGAGCCGAACTCAGCGAAGGATCCAAATAACACTTCTCGAATCTCTCGGATCTGAAAGGGTTGGATCCATAGGTAAGGCTCCTGCTCTCGAATTTGAAGGTCTGGAGTCAAACCCTTGGATCTGGGAGAGGAAACTGAAGGTGCTGGATCCAAGGGCTTCGGATGTGAACCCTTGGCTCCAGGAGTGGACTCCCTGGACGATCTGGGACCTGAAGATCTCAGATCTGAAACTGCTCTGGCTGCAGTCAAATCCGAAGACCTAGGATCCAACATCCTGGGATGTTTGGACGGGCCTCCTCCACAGAAAGCTTCTTTCTAGCCCCAGAAGAGCCTGCCTTGGCCGGGGAACCAGTGACCAAGGGGGCCTCCTCTGACCAAGCCTTTAATAAGGAGCTTGTTACGACGGTCGACCAAAGCCCTCAGGTTGAAAGCAGCACAAATGCCGCATTCCACCTTAAGGTGGTCGCCGCCGAGACAGTAGAGGCTACTCCTCGTGTGAGTTGGAAATAGGCATTTTCTGCCCACATGAGGAGCACCTTTTAAAACCAAAAGGTTTATCTGACATAACTAATCCAGGAAACATCCTCAGCGAAGTAAAAAAAAAAAAATACATGCCAAAGTTCCAAAAATCTGACAAGACTGTTCGAAACACTCAACAAGCACGTAGAACTACTTAAACTCTACTTAATCACTACTTACATACCACATTAACTAAGCCGAGACACAAAACCCAGGAAAAAGACAAGAAGAAAAGGTCAAAATTGACTGGGAGGGGATATCCATAAAGGGAGAACTATCCACTAACTCTACAACTCAGAAAAACAGAAATTTAAGAAAGTTTCCAAAAGACACTTACACTAAAGAGGAGCTGAGCAATCTGCGTCTGACTGACTGAGCGGCAAATGAGATCTGAGGGAGTGGAGGATAGCAGAGCATTATGGGACATGAGGAGCTTGAGCTAAGCTGTGTTCTGAGGATGCTGGCTCAGATCCGATATCTGTTCCAAGATCCTAATGTGAGGAATGGTGACTAGATAACATCGGATCTTGATTTTTCCTTTGGTTTTGTTATTGGTTTTGGATTTTAGTCTAAACCAGCTTTTAGCTTACTGTTTTGCAACAAATTTATACAGCATATACAGCTTTCAGACTAACACTGACTGGCAACTCTTCCAAGTCTACACTTTGTATGTGATAACAATACTACAATCACTGTTACAGAATTTATAATAATCTTAGCAGTGCTTGGAACACTCACTTTTTCTGACCTATTGTAGTTATCATTAGCACCCCTAATTCCTTCTAACCTTTTCAGTAGGAGGGGAACATATTGTGCCAGTTTTATGCAGGAATCATGCAACTGCTCGAATCTGCAGTTTTCCTGGAAATATTTATTGAAGTTAATAATCCAAGAGTCCAAAGTTTGCTCAGTGGCAAGTGGGAGGACGTCTGTCAGCTGCTGATCCAAGATACGTTTGATCCGCTCAATTATTTCTGTGTACTGTTCATATTCACTTTCACTGAAGTCTGAAAATGGCTCTATGTTCGGGTAATATGACTTCTCTTTACCTTCAAAGACTTCTGAAAGTGATTCTCTATCCTGGTCATCTGATTCATCTTTACTGAGGTCAGAAAATGATCCTCCATCCTGGTAACTGCAAGAAACAGAATACACTTCTTCAGCAGTTTTACGTAATATGCAATACAGAATTATTTCAAAGGTTAACAGAAATAAAGCCTAGCAATGAGATTTGTGAAATTCCCTGAAGGAAAAACAAAACAAAACAAAACAGGCAGTAAAGATATACAGAAAAAAGAAGTTATGTACTCACCATAACGTTCCATGTGAGTTGTTCCATCTCGCCTTCATTCATCACTGATGGGTTCGGAGCCGATCCTCGGCTCAGACACGGCCGACTAGCAAGCTCAAAGTTCTCCAGTAGCTCAAGACTCCACCCCTTATCCCATAACGCACTGCTGGAATTACCTCAGATCTTGTTTGCTGCGTACCATATAATAGTACAATAATTATTCTACCTAGGAATGAATACACATTGAAAAACCAGGATGAAGACAGCCTCCAGGTCAACTGTCAGCCAGAAGGGGGAAGGAGGGAGGGACGTGAGAATGAAGGCGAGACGGAACAACTCACATGGAATGTTATGGTGAGTACATAACTTCTTTACGTGAAGTTGTTCAATCTCGCCATTCATTCATCACTGATGGGTAGCGTCCCTAGCACCCTGATCTTGGGTGGCTCACGGCAGTACAGTTTTCAGAACCGTAGAACCAAATGAAATCCTGTCCCTGGAGGCCGTATCCACTTTGTAATGAGTTATAAAAGTGTGAGGTTTAGACCAGGTGGCTGCTGCACAGATGTTATCCAAAGGCAATTTGGCTTGAAAGGCTGACGAGGTAGAAACTGTTCTGGTTGAGTGAGCCTTTACCTTACTAGATAATGGCATTTTATGACAAGCATATGTATAGGTGATGCAATCCGACAGCCACTTAGACAGGGTTGTTTTAGCAACTGGTTCACCTTTCCTGGTCTCAGAAAAGGACACAGAGCTGATCTGATTTCCTAATATCTTTGGTTCTGTCCAAATAAAATCTAAGTTGTCTATGAACACTGAGTTTATGCAATAAGAAGTTATGTACCTACCATAACGTTCCATGTTAGTTGTCTTCTTCTCGCCTTCTTTCTTGCTGGATGGGTTCGGAGCTGATCCTTGGCTCCAACTCGGCCTTCTACTAAAGCTCGAGAGCTATTTACCGGCTTGAGGCTTCCCCATATCCCACAATGCTAGGTGACAGATACCCAGATCTCGTTTGGCAGAGCTAACACCATGGAGACACCTGTCCCCACTACAGGGTTTACCTACAGTGCTAAAAACAGAGGAGGACGTACCCTAGAGAAGAGTCAACCAGAGGAAGAAGGTCTCCAAGGGGATTCTTCTCGGTCTGTCCAGGCTAGGGGCATGGAGGGTGGGACGCACGAAAGAAGGCGAGAAGAAGACAACCAACATGGAACGTTATGGTAGGTACATAACTTCTTAATGTTAAGTTGTCTATCTCGCCTTCATTCTTGCTGGATGGGACAGCGTCCCTAGCACCTTAGCCCTAGGTGGCTCATCAGAACAGACTCTTGAGCACAGTGGAACCAAAGTCAGCTCAACTCCTGGAGGCCATATCCAACTTGTAATGTGAAATGAAAGTATGAGGAGTTGCCCATGTGGCTGCAGCACAAATAGATTCCATTGGAAGTCTTGCTTGAAAAGCTACCGACGTAGTTAATGCTCTGGTGGAATGAGCTTTTGGTTTTGTAGGGAGTTCTTTATGTCTCAGTTGGTAAATCAAAGTAATAATAGAGGCCAACCACCTGGATAAGGTTACTTTAGAAACTGGCAGGCCCTGCTTGCCCTCAGCATAGGACAGGAAGAGTTGGTCCGATTTTCTTGTTTGCTTAGTCCTATCCAAATAAAAACGTAATTGCCTGTGAACGTCCAAATAGTGCAACTTTTGTTCAGCTCTGTTCGAATAGTCAGGAAAAAAGACAGGAAGGTCAATAGTCTGATTCATATTTGCCTCGGAAGGTATTTTGGGTAAAAAGGAAGGATTAGTCCTGAGTGAAACTCTATCTTTGTGAAAAACAAGATAAGGAGGACGAATACAGAGGGCTTGAAGTTCCGACACACTTCTAGCTGAGGTGATGGCTACTAAGAAGAGAGTCTTCCATGAGAGTAATTTTAAGGAGCAGGAGGCCACAGGTTCAAAGGGAGGGAGAATCAATGAAGTTAATATCAGGTTCAAATCCCACGGAGGCGGGGGATCTTTAACCGGGGGCCTAAGTAAAATAGTCCCTTTAAGAAAGGCTTTACAAAGTTTGTGGGACATGATGCTGGTCTCTGACAGGCCAGTGTGGAAATTAGCGATAGCAGCCAACTGGACTCTAATGGTGGCAGATGAGGAACCTGCTTGAAAAAGTTCTGCCAAAAAATCTAGAACATTATGGACAGGGGCTGTAAAGGGGTCTATATTTCTAGCTTCTACCCAGAAAGAGAAACGTTTTTCTGGTAGTTGATTTGTGCGAAGAAAGGATGATTTCACGCACTGGCTGAGAAATATGTGGAAGCCTAGCTAAGGTTGGAAGTGGAGCAACCAAGCTGTGAGGTTGAGAGACTGAAGGGATTGGTGCAGCCCGACCGACTGATGGATCAAGAGGTCTGGCACTGGGTCCAGATTCCACAGCTGCTCCAGCAGGTGACGATGCAGGAATGGGAACCAAATTTGTTGAGGCCAGTAAGGAGCAATGAGGATCATCTGGATCTCAATGCAGTCGCTTTCTGAATTAGTTTCAGAATTAAGGGAAAAGGTGGGAATGCATACAGAAGACCCCGGGGCCAATTGTGAACTAGAGCGTCTCTGGAGGAGTGGCCAGGGAGGGGGAAGAGAGTGAAGTAGTCGTTGCACTTGCTGTTGAGAGGGGTTGCAAAAAGGTCGCAGCAAGGTTGACCCCATGTGCGGAAAATTTTGTCCGCTACTGACTGATTCAGAGACCACTCGTGAGGCATGAGAATAGCTCTGCTTAGCCTGTCCGCTATGACGTTGGACTTCTCGGGGATGTGCGTTGCTATCAGCAACCATTGAGAGGAGATCGCCCACTGCCAGAGTCTGAGTGCTTCTCGACATAAGGGATAGGACCTGGTTCCGCCCTGCTTGTTGATGTACCACACTACAGACATATTGTCCATCTGAATTGCAATAGTCCCGGTGGGTAGAGAGTCCTGAAGAGCTTGCAACGCTAAAAGTTCCGCTCTCATCTCCAAGACGTTTATGAGCAGGTGGTACTCTAGAAGTTGCCAAGTGCCCTGGACAGTCCTGCCCTGACAATGCCCCCCCCCCACACCCGATCAGGGAGGCATCCGTTGTCACCGTGGCAACAGGAGGAGGAAGAACAAACAGTCTGCCTTGAAGTACTTGAGAGGAGATCATCCACCAAGAAAGGTGGTCTTTGCACGATTGGGTGATTACTATGTTGTGAGACATCAGAAGCTGCTGAAACGACCATTGGGTAAAAAGCATCCATTGAAGGATCCGCATGTGAAAACGAGCCAGGGGAAGTAATGTGATTGCTGCTGCCATGAGACCCAAGGTTTTCAGTACAAATCTGGCCAGAATTCTCTTGCACTGTAGTAAGGTCTGGACATGGCGAATGTCTGATACTCTTTCTAAAGAAAGTTTTGCCGACAGCTCTTTTGTATTTAATCTTGCGCCTATAAAGGTTATAGATTGACAAGGCGACAATGCAGACTTTTTGAGGTTTAGAGAGATACCTAGCTCGCAGCAAGTTTGGATGGTATAATCCCTGGCTCGCAGTAGTTGATGCCTGGTGGAAGCAGTTAGGAGCCAGCCGTCTAGATATGGAAACACCTGGAATCCTCGACGTCTCAGGTGAGCTGTAACCACTGCCATGCATTTGGTGAACACTCTGGGGGCTGCGGTGAGACCAAAGGGCAGGGCTCTGAATTTATAGTGACTGGCTACCAGCTGGAAGCGGAGAAACCTTCTGGAGCGCCTGTTCATTTTGATATGGTAGTACGCATCCTGAAGGTCTATGGAGCACATCCAATTGTCCTGACCCAAAAAGGGTAAAATGGACTGAAGCGTGACCTTTGAACAGATTTTTTTAACCTGCTGAGATCCAAAATGGGTCTCCAGTCCCCTGTCTTTTTTGGTACCAAAAAGAACTTGAAGTAAATCCCGGATCCTTGCTGGTCTGCTGGAACTGACTGGATGGCCCTTTGTTTTTAGCAGGTTTGAAATTTCTAGTACTGCTTGTTCCCTTAGACCGGGTGGAACATCTGGAAGGGACCTGTTTGTTTGTACAGGGGTGTGGACAAAGGGGATTTTGTAACCCTCGGATATGATAGACTGTACCCATTTGTCTTGTGTGAGGAGTTGCCAGGCTTCTGGGTACAGTGACAATCTTCCCCCGACTGCCTCCGAAGGTGGACAGTCGGGCAGCCCCTCAAGGGTGCTGAAAGGGTTTGTCAGAGAAAGATTCTCTGCTACCCTGATTTTGCAGACCCCCTCTGCCCCTCGGGCGGCGTCTATTATTGTTCCCTCCTCTGCCCCTAGAGGGAAACTCGCCACGTGTGTCAGGCATGACTCCTTGGGGTTTCTGAAACCACATTTTTCCACTCTTCTGACCTTTAGGGTATGGTCTAGAGGGAGTAGAAAAATGGACTCCCACGGCAGAGAGAGTCTTGCCTTCCTGCTCACACCTGGTAAGGGTATCCTTCACCTGTGGTCCAAACAAAGCCGAACCATCGAAGGGGGTATTGGTGAAGGACGCCTTAAAGGGGTCAGCAAAGTTACATAACCGCATCCAGGCATGTCTTCTCAAAGCCACGCCTGTACCTGCGGCCCTACTCGCTCCATCGGCTGCATAAGAAATGAGCCGCATGGAGAAGTTGACTATAGAGTTAAGGGTCGCCAGCTGGGAGTTAATCTTTTCCTGAGACCCCGCAGCTGATGGATCCTGAAGGGCATCACCCAGTTCCTTGAGAAGATACCTTTGAAGGCGGGTGAAATGGCACAGATAATTCAGTGACCGCATGGAAAAGGTCGCTGAAGAAAACATCCGCTTCCCGTACCTGTCCATTGTCCTAGATTCTTTATTAGGTGGATGGACAGGTACCGAAGGGTCAGCCAACTCCTTCTTAGTGGCTGCTGCCACCACCATGGCATCAACAGGGACACCATTTGTCAGAAACTGTTTGTCAGATGGGACTGTAATGAATTTAGTGGGCCTGCGGGGAGTTGATTCCACTGTTTCTGGGGCTGTCCACGCCTTCCGAGCCACCACTTCCATGAGCAGGTCGAAAGGCTGACACCCCCAGGAGGTGAAAGGGTGAGAATCAAACGCGTCCAGGTACACCGACTCGTCCTCGGAAGGGTTAAGGGCAGTCCAGTTCCCCCTCTGCCTAAGGATCGCAAGGATGTCTGAAAAGGAAACATCCTCAGAGGGGGACCTTGGGGATCCTTCCGAATCCTCCAAGTCGGTGTCAGACATGACTGACTCAGGGGAGTCAACATGTTTCCTCTTACATTTTCTCTTCATAGGGGGCTCCTCTGAATGATCAGGGGGAGGCCTCGGAAGAGGAAGATACACCCAATGGGGCGACCTGAAGCATCTGCTCTCCACGCTTGGGGTCAGGAGGGTGGACAGAGACCGATGCAGGCACCATGGGGGGAGGAACCAAAGAAGCCGATCGCGGAGCCGACACAGGAGTCAGCACGCTCCTCATGACCTCGAAGGCGCCCCTGTCAGGCAGAGAAGAGGGTCCATGCTCTGAAGAGATGTGAACCCCTCCCGGCACCAAGAGGGATGGCTCCAAGGCCGATGTCGGGGCCGAAGCCCCGAGAGGGAGAACGGGGTCGGACAAGGGTCCGATGCCACTCGCCCCCTCGGAGCAGACGAGGGAGTCTCGGCGCCCGGATCCCTCCAAGGATGGAACCAATGAAGAGATCGGAGCTGACGAGGGAGCTGAAAGGTGTGGTATCGGCTCCGGCGTTCCGACGATTCGAGCCCCAACGAACTCCGGCTCCGAACACAGTGGAAGAGTCGGAAGAGGAACTGTTGAAGACACAGGGATAGCCACAGTCTGTTGAGAAGGGCTGGTCAAAATTTTGGCCAGTGCTTGCGACTTTAGGAGCCTACTGACCACCCTCTCCAAGTCATGATCGGATAGCCTGGAGGACCGAGAGGAGTGGGACCTATTGGCTCCGCTCAGATTGAAGCAATGGAGATCCCGGAGCCGAACGAACGGACTCTAAAGAGGGGGACCTAGAACGTTTTCGGCTCAGAGAAGGCTCCGACACCAAGATCGGAGCCGACTGAGGTCTCAAAGTGTCGGTTCCAGCCAGAACCGAAGAGGAGGCAGGAGCTCTGCTCGGCGACGGCTCCGAACAGAGAGCCGATGGTTTGGCGGGCTTTAAGGATTTACCCGACGGAGGCTTAGCTGGGGATCCTTCTGGCTTAAGTAAGCCCCTCAAAATGAGCTTGTTCCTACGCTCCTGCAGGACTCTCGGACTGAAGGCGTGGCAGACCGAACAAGAGTCCTGCAGGTGTAGGGGGCCCAAACAATAAACACAAGAAGTGTGACCATCTGTCAGAGACATCTTCTGACAGCACGAGTCACACTTCTTGAAACCTGAGACTTTGGTATCTTTAGACATATTAAAAAAGGGATACCAAAGGAAACAGGTAACTAGTGCTTAAAAACAAGGCACACACACACAAGCACTAGGGAAAACTAACAGTATTAATAATAACTATAACAATAATAACTATAACCACACAACTATTACTAGCAAATATATATATATATATATATATATATATATATATATATATATATATATATATATATATATATATATATATATATAATACAAGAACAAACTACAAGTAAAAGTAGTTGATAAGGCCTAACACTACCCTAAAGGGTAGGGGGGGGGGAGGGAAGAAACTCTGAAACAACAACAAAAAAGGAGTTTCTAAGTGGGATCTCAAGGGGTACACAATCTAATTAAACTAAAAGGGAAGATTATCAAAATATAAAAGAATATTAACAGTAAAATCACAAGAAAAGATTTATACGACCTGGAGCCGGTAAAATCGCAACCTCGTAGCTGAAGCGGCAAACAAGATCTGGGTATCTGTCGCCTAGCATTGTGGGATATGGGGAAGCCTCGAGCCAGTAAATAGCTCTCGAGCTTTAGTAGAA
Organism: Protopterus annectens; assembly: GCF_019279795.1. Taxonomy (NCBI): domain Eukaryota; kingdom Metazoa; phylum Chordata; order Ceratodontiformes; family Protopteridae; genus Protopterus; species Protopterus annectens. The sequence goes on from NC_056747.1 coordinate 1,328,145,083, forward strand.
GGCCGAGTCGGAGCCGAGGATCGGCTCCGAACCCATCCAGCAAGAATGAAGGTGAGATAGACAACTTAACATCATATATTCCAATTTGTTGGTATGATTAGGGAAGAAAACGGGCAACACAATGACTTGATTAATGTTAACCTCAGAACACACTTTGGGCAGAAAGGATAGATTAGTTCTGAGAGATACTCTGTCAGTATGGAAGATCATGTAAGGGGGCTTGATGGAAAGGGCTTGGAGCTCTGACACTCTACGGGCTGAAGTGATGTCTACTAAGAAGACAGTTTTCCATGACAAGAATTTTAGTTCGCAAGATAATGCAGGCTTAAAAGGAGGAAGAATGATACGAGATAACAAAATTCAAATTCCAGGGGGAATAAGGTGTCTTCACTGGAGGCCTTCTATGAAAGCAACCATTTAGAAAAGCCTTAGACAATTGGTGAGCCATAATATTCAATCCATCGATCCCTAGATGGAAATTAGATATAGCAGCTAATTGTACTTGTACAGTAGCTGCCGCTGCTCCTTTGTTGAAGATTTCTGTCAAGAATTGTAATATAGAAGATAATGGTGCTTGGTAAGGGTCAATGATGTGGGAAGAAGCCCAAATGGAGAATCTCTTCCTCTTACTACGATACAATTTTCTGGTGGAAGGTTTGTGGGAAGCCAACAAAATCTGACTAGTGTCATGGGAAAGATTACAGAGCCTGGCTATGCGGGGAATTGGAGCAGCGAAGCGGTTAGCTTCAGTGTCTGCAATGACAGGTGAAGATCCCCTAACGGATGTGTCACCAAGTCCGGAACTAGGTCCAGGATCCATGGATCTTCAAGAATATGATGATAAAGAAACGGGAACCAAATCTGCCGAGGCCAATGAGGGGCTATGAGGATGATTGTTCATCCCTGCGACTTTGCTTTCCGTAAGAATTTAGATATCAGGGGAATTGGTGGAAATGCATAGAGGAGACCCGGGGGCCAATTGTGGACAAAAGCATCCCTCGGAGAGTGACCTGGCATGGGAATTAGGGCAAAATAGCTTTGGCATTTGTTGTTGATGTGACTGGTGAAGAGGTCGCAGGAAGGCTGGCCCCATTTGCGGATGATCCTGTCTGCAATCTCTTGTTTGCGGGACCATTTGTGGGGCAACAAGATTGCTCTGCTCAGTCTGTCCGCTACTATGTTGGATTTGCCCGGGATGTGCATTGCCAACAGAAAGCACTGAGATGACAGTGCCCACTGCCATACTCTGAGGGCTTCTCGGCAAAGGGGATTAGACTTGGTCCCGCCTTGTTTGTTCAGATACCAGACCACTGACATGTTGTTTGTCTGTATTGCAATTGTCCCTAGAGGAAGAGAGTCCTGAAAGTATTGCAACGCTAGAAGTACTGCTCTCATCTCCAGGACATTGATATGCAGATGTAATTCTTGATCTGTCCATGTGCCTTGGGCATTCTTTCCCTGAAATAGCCCCCCCCCCCACACCCTATCAGGGAAGCATCTGTGATCACAGTGGCAACTGGAGGGGGAAGCATGAAAGGATGTCCTATTGGGACATGAAGAGACGTCAACCACCACTGAAGATCCTTCTTGCAGGAATTTATCAGGATCATGTGACTCATTGGAAGTTCTTGGTAAGACCATTGCGTGAATAGAAGCCATTGAAGGATTCTCATATGCATCCTTGTTAAGGGGATTGCTAGAATAGCTGCCCCCATCAATCCTAGAACTTTTAATACCTCTGCTGCTGGTACTCTGTTCTTTGATATTAGGGACATGATGTGTTGGTGGAAGAATATAGATTCTTTCTGGCGGAAGGCAAAGATTGGTGGTTGACGTGTCTAGTTCTGTCCCTATAAACACGATATGCTGCGATGGCAACAAGGCAGACTTTTCGAAGTTGACCATAATGCCTAGCTGATCGCAGAGTGTCAGAGTAGCCTCTCTCGCTTGAAGAAGTTGATGCCGGGTGGTGGAGGTAAGGAGCCAATCGTCTAGATATGGAAACACCTCAGGTGAGCCGTGACTACTGCCATGCACTTGGTGAACACTCTGGGGGATGTAGTGAGACCAAAGGGCAGAGCTCGGAATTGATAATGATTGGCTCCCAGCCAGAAACGCAGGTGATCTCTGGATGGTCTGGCCATCTTTATGTGGTAGTACACATCCTTGAGATTGATCGAGCACATCCAATTGTCCTTCCCCAACAAGAGGTGTATCGGCTGTAGCGTGACCATTCGGAACTTCTCTTTTCTCACAAATTGGTTGAGTCTGCTGAGATCCAAAATGGGTCTCCAGTCCCCTGTTTTCTTTGGAACCAAAAAGAACCTTGAGTAAGTTCCGAATCCTGTCTGGTCTGCTGGGACTGGCTGGATGACTTTTTTCTAGCAATCGGCGTACCTCTATTGCTGCCTGTCCCATGTGATTGGGTGGAACGTCCGGGATTTTTTTAACGGGAAGAGGCTGGGTGGAGAACGGTATGAAATACCCTCTGGAAATCATACTTCGTACCAAACTGTCGTTTGTTATATTTAGCCAGGCTTTGGGGTACAAAGATAAGTGACCCCCAACTGCCTCCAGAGTAGGACAGGCGGGCCTCCCTTCAGGTGCGCTGGTAAGACTGACGAGAGAAGTGATCTCTGTCACCCTGGTATTGCGGACCCCTCTGCCGCGAGGGTGGCATCTTCCATTGAAACCCCCTCCTCTGCCTCTGGATGGGGGCGCTCCAAGTGTGTCTTGAAAGGCTCCATGGGCTTTCTGGAACCACATTTTTCCTCCCCTCTGACCTTTGGGAAAGGGTCGAGTGGGGGTGGAAAAACTGACTCCGACGGCAGACAGTCTTTATTTCTTGCTCACACCTGGTTAAAGTCTCCTTCACCTTTGGCCCAAACAAGGATGAGCCGTCAAAAGGGTTTTATTAAAGGAACACTTGAAGGGTTCCGCGAAGGAACCGAGTCGCATCCAGGCATGCCTACGGAGAGCGATTCCTATACCTGCAGCTCTGCTCGAACCATCAGCTGCATATGATATGAGACGCATGGACTGAGGGTAGAGAGCTGAGTGGCAATCTTATGGGATACACTCGAAGCTACAGCACCCTGAAGAGTGTCTCCCAACTCCTTAAGGAGATCTCTCTGCAGTCTGGTAAAATGTGTCAACTAGTTCACTGATCTGAGTGAGAAAGTCGCTGAACTGAACATACGTTTCCCATATCTATCCATGATCTTAGATACTCTATTAGGAGGATGGATAGATGAGGAAGTCTCAGATATTTCCTTTTTGGTGGCTGCTGCCACCACCATGGCATCAACAGGGACTCCCTTTGTCAAAAAGGGCTTATCCACAGGGGCTGAAATAAACTTATTAGGCCTCCAAGGAACAGGTTCCATATATTCTGGAGACTCCTACGCCCTACGAGAGACCAGATCCATAAGCTCATCATAGGGTGGAGATAACAGAGAGGTGGAAGGTTGAGACCCAAATGCCTTCAGGAGAACCGACTCATCCTCAGTAGGGCTCCTGGACTGCCAATCACCCCTCTGCCTAAGGATTTCAAGAATCTCCGCAAAGGAGATGTCCTCAGAGGGGGATCTGGGGGACCCTTCTGATTCATCTAGGTCGGTGTGCAATGTGATAGACTCCTGGAGGGAGTCCAAATGCCTCCTCTTGCATAATCTCTTTCTGGGAACCTCTTCAGGGGGAACTTCTGGAGAGGTCTCAGAAGAGCAGGGAGCGCCCTGTGGGACTACCTGAGGCTCTGGGTCTCTACGCTTGGGTGGACCAGAAGAAACAGAAACAGACACAGGCACTTTAGGGGAAGAAGAGGCCAGACCTTGAGATGAGGAAGTCTTGGGAGACAACATTCGCCTCATGGCAACGAAAGCACCTCGGCTCCAATGAGAAGTAGTTGATAGCTCCGATGGAGCCACGATCTCCTCCCGCACCGAAGCCATGGGCTCCGAGCCTGAGGTAGGAGCCGAGCTCACCCGAGCCGAGGCCCCGAGAGGAAGAGTCGGAACCAACAAGTCGGTGCGGCTATCCTCCCCGGACCCAACCAGAGAGTGTCGGCTCCTAGAGTCTCCGGTCGGCACCGAGAACGTCCGAGCAGATGGAGCTGACAACACTGGAGCAGGTGTCGGCTCCAAGGGATTCACGATCATCAAGTCAGCCTCCTCCGGCTCCGAAGGTCCGATATGGCTCGGAGGAGGGGCAGACAATTCAAGGGTGTTGGTCTTTGACTCTGACGGTTGTGTCTGAGCCGACAGCAATTTAACTAGGCCTGGTGCCTTCAACAGTTTCTGAACCAGCCGGTCCATATCCAGATCAGATAAGCTGACAAGAGGACCTGGAAGAGTGGACAGATGGAGCCGATTGGAGCAACATGGAAGGAGGTTTTTCGGTAACCGGTTCCAAGGCCGTATCCCGGTTCCGAAAAGAGCAAACTGTCGGCTCAGACTGCAGTGGAGCCGAAGTCACCACAATTTCTGACCTCTTTCCTTTCTTGGATCTAGAATCAGTTGAAGACTTTGAAGCTTTGGATGATTTACTGGCTCCATCCTGGTCAGACAATGCCTCAGAAAAGGGGTGCTTAATGATACCCCTATCAATCAATTTCCTCTTCCTTTCAGCGAACACTCTTGTGGAAAAGGAATGACATATCCTGCAAGATTCTTGCAGATGTACCTCACCCAAGCAGTAAACACACTGCACATGGGCATCTGTGACTGACATTTTCTGTCCGCAGTCTGGGCACTTTTTAAACCCAGACTTTGAATACTTGTCCTTATCTTCAGACATTACACAACTCAAGCACACTAATTAACTAAGAGCTGTTTTAAACTAAGTAACTCACACAAACATACACACAGCCCAAAAAGGGGCACTAACAACTAATAACTACAAACAGTAAATAGAGATCCAAAACGACAGTCCCAAAGGGGAACACTGACTAATTACTAATCCTAAGGCCAAAAGGCCGAAGGCAAGACAGAATACTGAGGAAAGGGGTAAAAACACAAAAAAAGAGTACTATTTACTAACTAGTATATCTGCTACTATGAACAGAACAAAGTATATAAAAAATTGAAAATATAACTTGCTGAAAGTTGAAAAACTCCCAGTAAAGTCTTGAGCCAAGCTGGAAACCAAGAGATCCGTGCTGCGGCAAACTAGATCTGAGGTAATTCCAGCAGTGCATTATGGGATAAGGGGTGGGGTCTCGAGCTACTGGAGAACTTTGAGCTTGCTAGTCGGCCGTGTCAGAGCCGAGGATCGGCTCCGAACCCATCAGTGATGAATGAATGGCGAGATTGAACAACTTCACATCTGCTGTTAGTGGACAGATATGGAACATACAGACATTAGGTTTATCATTGAAGTAACCTGTAATGATGGCTGCCTATGCATCAGCTCACAGCTATATTTCACAGGAAATTTGAGCGTTATCTCCCAGTGACTGCAAGGCTGCAGTCTCAAATGTAGTAATATTAGAAAGAATTGTAAGTCAGTACATACATTGCTTAAAATCTTTTTTTTGTCCCCCATGCCTGATGACCATTAAGCTGCCTCCATCACTGCATAGAGGGCCTTCTGAGTGCATTTTAATCCAGGTAAAAACTATCTATCAGTAGCTGGGAGACCTGTACATTTGAAAAAGTACAGTTTTGTACCTACCATAAATGTAGATGTTCGAGTGCGCATACAGCTGCAGTCATTTCACTTGGGTTATCCTGCCGTCAGGCTGGTCCTCGGTCGGCCGAATTCCAAAGTCTAGGTCCGGCATCAGTTGTCGTCGCTTCTTCCCTGATGTCAGTGCGGCAGGGGTATAAAAGATGCAGCCGACGCCATTTTTTTCAGTTTTTCTTGCCCCAGATGTCAGGTGCCCCCAGAAAGGAAGGCAAAACATGATGTCATGCAAACATACATAAGTAGATAAATCAAAACAGTAGTTGCAAGCAAATACACCATAAAGGAATACCCCAAATAGGTTGTATGTTAAAGGTGTTTGTCATAAGCCCTGTCCTAAGAGGGGATGGAGGGAGGGTAACCTGGACTGCAGCTGTATGCGCACTCGAACATCTACATTTATGGTAGGTACAAAACTGTACTATGTTCATCGTGCATACAGCTGCAGTCATTACACTTGGGTAGAATCCCAAAGCTAAGTAAGGGTGGCTGGTATTAAGCGGAATTAGGAGGGGCTAGAATGCCCTGCAGGACTGCTGTGGCAAAGCCCGCTCTAGATTTTGAGTATAGTGGAAGGTGGTAGTGCTTGGAGAAAGTGTGCACTGAACTCCAAGTAGCTGCTTCCAAAATGTCCTTAGTAGGGACCCCCCTGAGGAAAGCTGCTGAGGTAGCTGTAGCCCTGGTGGAGTGGGATCTGATGTATACAGGCACTGATTTTCCATGAAATGAATAACAAAAGCGTATGCAGTGGGCTATCCATTTTGAAATAGTCTGTTTGGAAATAGCCTTTCCTTGAGCACCTGTAGCATAGGACACAAAGAGCTGCTCAGATTTTCTGAATGACTTTGTTCTGTCCAAGTAATAACAAAGTTGCCTGTGAATGTCCAAGGAATGTAGTAGCCTCTCTCCTTTGTTCTGTGGATTTGGATAAAAGGTAGGTAAATGAATAGACTGATTCAAAGCCACACTGGATACTACCTTTGGCATGAAGGTAGGGTTGATTCGTAAGGAAACCCTGTCCTGATGGAAAATGATGAATGGTTGCACAGCCATGAGGGCCTGTAGCTCAAACCTGCGTGCTGAGGTAATAGCCAGAAGGAAGGCTGTTTTCCATGACAAGTATTGTAGCTCTGCTGAAGAAGCCGGCTCAAAAGGAGGCAGGGTCAACTTCTCCAATACGAAGTTGAGGTCCCAAGCTGGAGCTGGTGGTTTCCGTGGGGGTTTTATATTTTTTGCCCCTCGAAGGAACTGCCTTAATAGAGGATGTGAGAATAAAGGAGGATCCGTATTGTATTGTGCTGAAATGGCTGAAGCGTGGATCTTGATGGAAGAGAAGGAGAGGCCACTGTTTAACATGTCAGTTAGGTACTGTAAAATCTGAGGTATATTTATTAACCAAGGATTCTGACCCTTTGCTTGATTCCAGAAACAAAATCGTTTCCATTTGGCGGAATAGGTTTTTCTAGTAGAGGGTCTCCTGGCCTCCAAGATGACATCCTGCACCTCCTTGGAGAGGAGAGTTTGTTGGTAAATTAAGGTATTCTCCATGCAGCTAGATTTAGAGTTCTGAGCTGGCTGTGAAGGGTCTTGTAGTTGTGCTGGGACAACAGAAGAGGAACTTGAGGAAGGATCCATGGTGGTGAGTGTGACAGGCTCTTTAGGAGAGGATACCAGTGCTGTCGTGGCCAGTCTGGAGCAATGAGAATCATTTGTGGCCTCTCTGCTCTGGTTTTTAATAGGACTTTGGCCAGTAGAGGTAGAGGCGGAAGGCATAGACTGTAAATGTTGTCCAATTGAAAGAGAGTGCGCCCACTTTCCAGGCCTGTGGATGATAGGTCCTTGAGCAGAATTTTTCCAACTGGTAATTTCTGTGGGTAGCAAATAGATCTATGTCTGGCTGTCCCCATGCCTGAGTTATCTTTGAGAAGACTTGAGGATGCAACTTCCATTCGTGTGGGTCTGTCATATTTCTGCTTAAGTTGTCTGCCAGTGTGTTTTCCTTCCCTGGCAGGAATTGTGCCTGTAGTTGAATTTGTAATTCCAGTGCTGTGTTCCACAGGGTCATGGCTTGCCTGCACAGGGGGGTATGAATGCGTTCCCCCCTGTTTGTTTATGTACCACATGACTGTGGTGTTGTCTGTCCTTATTAATAGCTGGCCTGGATGCAGTAGGTCTTTGAAGGTCATAAGAACATTTTGCACGGCTAGCATCTCCTTTTGGTTGATGTGTAGGTGCATCTCTTTTTGGGACCATTTTCCCTGAATACACTGACCTGCCATGTGTGCTCCCCAGGCGTAGTCTGAGGCGTCTGTTGTGATGATTTGAGCTGCTTGTGGTAAACAGAAAGGAAGACCTGTGTTTCTTTGGCATGCTTGAGCCCACCACAAAAATTCCTTTTGAAGGCATGGAATGAGTGGTATAATTGTTTCCAAGCTGTGGCTGTGCTGAGACCATATGTTTTTTAGGTACCATTGTAGTTTCCTCATATGCAGCTTTGCAAATGGTATTAGTAGGATGCAAGATGCCATGAACCCCAGAGCCTGCAGGATTTTCCTTGCAGTTAGCCTGGTTAAAGTTGCCATTTTGTTGTAGTATTGAGACAGTTGCCCTTGTTTGTCTGGCATGAGGTAGGCCATCTGGGTTGTTGTATTTAAGCTGGCACCCAGGAAAATTATCTGTTGAGAAGGTATTAGTTTTGATTTCTTTTTGTTCACTGTGTACCCCAGGCAGTTTAACAGTTTTATTACAAACGCCAGATGTTGCAATAGAAGGTCCTTTCGGTCTGCTTGGATCAGGCAGTCGTCCAGATATGGGTAGATTTGGATTCCTCATTGTCTGCAGAAGGCAATTACTGATGCCAGGCATTTCGTAAACACTCTGGGCACAGTAGATAAGCCAAAGGGCAATGCAGAGAATTGGTAATGGGTTGAACCTGCAAGAAATCTGAGGTATCTTCTGCAATCTTGTCTGATAGGGACATGCAGGTATGCCTCCTTGAGGTCCAACGTTACCAGCCAAGACTCCTTGCCCAGCATGGGAAGAAGCTGCTGTTATGTGAGCATCTTGAATTTTGGTACCTCTAGATATGTGTTTAGAATAGACAGGTCTAAGATGGGTCTCCAATCTTTGTCCTTCCTTGGTACCAGAAATAGTCTTGAATAAAAACCTTGACCTTGTTCTTTTGCAGGTACCTCTTGAATTGCTCTCATATCCATGAGAGCGGAAATTTGCCTTTGTGCCTCAGCCCATTGATTTTGTGGCAGGTTTGGCATGCCTCTCATTTTTGGAAGGGTGTGAAAGTGAAACCTGTAGCCTCTGTCTATAATATCTAGAATCCATTTGTCCTGTGCAACAATGTGCCAGTTTTTTGAAAATAAGGACAGTTTTCCGCCCAAAGGTGCTGCTATTATATGTTTGTTTGGCAGGCATAGGGGAAAGTCATTGCATCTGTTTTCTAAATGACTGTGGTCTATCTTCTCCACCTCTGGGGGTTGGTGTTTGCCACTATCTAGCTCTGTAAGATCCTTGAGGTTGTCCTCTACCCCTTGGGCGTCTGTATCTGCCCCTTTGGGGTCTGTCCGTGGCTGGAAAGGACCAATTTTTTGAAGGCCAGTTTCTGCTGAAGCGTGGAGGCTGCACCTGCAAGAAATCTTTAACTGTTTGCATAGATTTCACTTTTTCCTCCATTTCCTTTAGTACCTCCTCAGCTTTAACACCGAACAATACATCTTTTTGTAGTGGTGCATCTAATAACTTTGCTTTGACATGATCTGGTAAGGTTTGCTCTTTGAGCCAAGCATGTCTACGTATGACAGACCCCGTGACAGCAGCTCTGCATGAGGCCTCTAAAGCATCAAAACCACACTGCAAGGTATGTTTCCCCACTTGTTCTGCTCCATGCAAAAAATCCTGCAACTCTTTCAAGTCTGGTTGTTCTGTTTGTGTCATTTTTCCTTTCAGCTGAGATAGCAAGAACTGTTGGTATTTTAACATATGAAATTGACAGATTAATGCCCTCATGGTTAAAGTGGCTGATGTATACACCTTTTTCCCCCACCTTTCTAATGCTCTAGAATCTCTCTCTGAAGGCAAAGGGTTTTTAGCAGTAGAGGCCTTAATCCCCTTGGGACCATGTGAAATTGTTTCTGGGTCAGCAGTATGGCTTTTATAAAGGAACTGGTGAGAATCAGGAACCCGGTAATACCTGTCTGGTTTAACAGGGGCTGGAGGTAATGAGTCTGGATTAAGACTGGCTTCTGCGTACACATCATCCAAAATATCTAAGAGGGGGAATAGCCAGGGGCCTATGCTGGGGAAGTAGTAGAAATTCCCTGAGCCTTTTCTTGGAATCTGAGTAATCTTGGCCCTCTCAGTGGAAGTGCTCTCTCAATGTATGCAGGGTTTCCCCAAAACAGTAGTCCTCAGGGGAGGAGACCGGGGGAATAGACTCCTCAGCATCAGAGTCTTCAAATGGGGAATAGGTGTAATCCTGGTCCTCAGAATGGTCTGAAGTAATAGAAGCCTGGTCTGAGGAAGGGTAGTCTTCCTCCAACCTGGGTCTTTTGTCTGAGGGAGGTTGAGAACCCCTGATGAGAGTAATCAAATCCTCAGCCATTTTAAGCATCTGTTTTTTAGGCATGGGGCCTTGAGAGGAGGTCTGAGGCCCTTGTTTTTTAATTTTCATTGCAGCTTTAGACTTAGTGAATGATTTTATAGAGGAGGTGGTAGGCCTGAAAACGCCTTCAGAAATGGCAGGCCTCGCTGAAATTTCAGTTTCCCCGCCAAGAGTGGCGTCGGTATCTGCAGTGGGAATGGAGACCGAGGATCCTGCGGCCTCGGGTACTGAAGTCGCCGGTAAAATAGTTTCATCGGTAGTCAGGGGCTGCGTAGGCGCCTCGCTGAGAACCGGAGAACCGATAGTAGGCCTAAAGCGTGATCTCAGTACTCGGTGCAGGCCTCAGATGTCTATCCTTATCCTTGCATCTTTTGCCTAAAACTGGCATCGGTGCATCCGATGACATGATATAATTAAATTTTTTGCCAAAATAATGAAGGGCGAACTCCACCCGGCGCTTAATAGTGCGCTTGTTAAACCTAGCACAAAAACGGCAGGCCGAGATGTCGTGGTCTGGCCCTAAGCAAGGTATACAGTAAGAGTGAAAATCCTTATGCGGTATTTGCTTCCCACAAGAAATGCAATTATTAAACTTTGTCTGACATCGGTCTGAGGCAAGAAAAGTTTCCCCAATGGGGTACTTAGCTTTAAAGAAGACTTCGGCTGAAATACTGTTCGTAAATCTGAGGAGCTGGCCGACCGGCACTTGCAAACTGCTTCTGCTTCGGGCACCGCGCAGCAAGAAAGACTGAAGAAAATGGCGTCGGCTGCCTCTTTTATACCCCTGCTGCACTGACGTCAGGGAAGAAGCGACGACAACCGACGCCGGACCTAGACTTTGGAATTCGGCCGACCGAGGACCCGCCTGACGGCAGGATAACCCAAGTGTAATGACTGCAAGCTGTATGCATGATGAACATCATGATTATTCCAAAGCTGAGAAACAACTTAAGCTTTGTGGCTGTGATAGAGGAGTGTAAGAAAAGAAAGTAGAAATTTATACTGTCATTCCCTGCTACTTTGAAGTTGTTTTGGAAAGGAAAATTCTTAACCCTTGGTAGTCTGCATGAAGCAATTCAGATGATAAAAGAACTACATTTGAAACTAGTGCAATTGCAAGTACAGCAGAAGGGTAAAGAGACGGTTAAACTAAGTGATGATGAAGTTGGTAGAGAAATAGAAGATAAATGAGAGGAAAGATATAAATTGATTGAGAACATGTGTTTAACTATGTGATTCCTAGAACAAGATGGATGGCTAGACAGGAAAGTTCTACTTGATATCACCAAAAAGTTTAACTACTGAAATGATGTGAAAGGTTATGTTAAGCCACTGCAATGGGTAAGCAACATTTTGACAGCGATGACAAGTTCTGCAATACAAACTGTATTAGTCAAACTTATAAGTTATTGAACATGTCCAAAGTAAGTTATTAAACTTATGTCTCATGTAGAATTGAAAAAAAATCCTACTAAATCAGGATTTAACTGACTCTGAACTGTTTTTTTTTTTGCAAGCATTATATAACACTGTCTAAATTCTATCAAACAAGACAGCTGAACACTGCGATATATGATGAGGATAAATCTTATAGAAATATAAATTTTAAGATTAAATAGAAAGATAGTATGTGATAAGGCTATTCAAAAGATGTTTATTAAACCGTTACTCATACATGGAATCTATACAGAGATATAGATAAGACTATATATTTACATAATGTCAATGTTTCTTATAGAGCAGGTTTTCTATTTCAATACTGAATAGATTTACTACAGCTTTTGATGGTGTTTAAATAAGTATGGAAATATTAGACAACAAGATGGTAAATTAATGAGAGTGAAAAAGAAGTCATGTACTCACCATAACGTTACATCTGTGCTGTTGCCTCTAATTTGCTCTTCAACCTATGGGTTTCGGATCTGTGCATCGGATCTGACTGAGCCACATACCAAAGCTGTAGGCTCCAACATCTGAGCTCCTGTCCTACCCATGATGCTCCCCTCCTCCAAATCCCTCAGATAGAGTTTGCTGCAGCTTAGTATATCACATAATCATGATACAAATAAACAGGAAGAGATTACTTAGAAATAAAGGAATCAGCCAAGTGGGGATACTTCAGGGGCTCAAAAAAGAACAGAAGTATCTGTCCAAAATTTTTTGTTAGGTCCTTCAGAAGGCAGGGGGATGGAGGGAGGGAAGACTGAAGAGCAAATGAGAGGCAACAACACAGATGGAATGTTATGGTGAGTACATAACTTCTTTATCTGATGTTGTTGCCTTCATTCGCTCTTCAACCTATGAGACAGAGTCCCCAGCTACAGAAAGAACTTGGGAGACTCTCAAGGAAGGAAATTCTGGAGCACAGCAGAACCAAAGGAAGCCCTGCTCCTAGAAATAGTGTCCAGTTTGTAATGGGAAATAAAGGTATGACGATTTTACCAAGTAGCAACTGCACAAATTTCATCAATGGGAAGTTTAAACCAGAAGGCTGATGAGGTACAAATAGATCTAGTAGAATGCACCTTAAAGTGGCATGGTAAGGAGATGCCCTTAGTGGAATATGCAACTTTGGAAACAAGGTTTACCCAATATGGACTTGGAAAAGGATATGAAGAGTTGGTCAGATTTCCTGAAAGTTTTGGTTCTACCTAAATAAAAACTGAGTTGCCTATGTACATCCAACATATGAAGCAGGTACTCTCCTTTGTTTTAAAAATGTGGGAAGAAAACAGAAAGGTTGACTACATGGTTTAAACTAGTCTCAGAAGTGACTTTGGGCAAAAAAGAAGGATAAGGATTACTACACAAAATAACTCTGTCCTTGTGAAAAATCAGATATGGAGGCTTGCAAGACAATGCCTGCGGCTCAGATACTCTCTTGGATTAAGTAAAAGCCACCAAAAAAATAGTTTTCCAAGTCAGAAACTTTAAGTCTACCTTAAGTGAAGGTTCGAAGGGGGCGAAACTAAAGCCTGTAAAACCAAGGTGAGGTCCCAGGGAAGAGCAGAATCCTTGGGTCTATATTAAATAATCGAAAGTTCCCATTAGCAAATGGCAAAATCTGTCCCTCCTGCTGAGACAGCAAGGAAAGTGTCTGATGTAGGTGTTAGCGTGGCACTGCTGTCAGACTGCATAGGAGTGGGTACCAGTGATGGCATGGCCAGTCTGGGGCAATAAGGATTGTCCTTGGCCTGTCCTGTTTGATCTTGAGTAGTACCTTTGAGAGGAGGGGCAGAGGAGGAAAGGCATAAATTGAGAGGTTTTCCCATGTAAAGGATAGGGCATCCACCTTCCAGGCTCTGTTGTGAGGGTTCCTGGTGCAAGATTTGCTCAATTGGTGGTTTTGGGGGGAGGCAAAGAGGTCCACCTCTGGTGTCCCCCACCTCGGGATTAGAAGTTTGAATGAGTTGGGTTCCAGTTTCCACTAGAGTGGGCCAGTAGATTTCTGCTTAAGTCGTCTGCCAGTGAATTTTGTTTGCCTGGCAGGAATTGAGCTTGTAGGTACACTTGGTTGCTCAAGGTTGTGTTCCATAGGGCCATGGCTAACCTGCAGAGTGGGTAGGAATGAGTTCCCCCCTGCTTGTTTATGTACCACATAACTGTGGTGTTGTCTGTCTTTATCAGGAACTGTCCTGGCAGGATAAGGTATTTGAAGGCTGTCAGAGCATTCTGTACAGCTAACATCTCTTTTTGATTGATATGCAGGGGAATTTGTCCTGGGCTCCATTTACCTTGAATGCATTTGCCTGCCATATGAGTCCCCCATGCATAGTCTGATGCGTCTTTTATCAGGGTTTGGGCAGTGAGGGGTTGAGTGAAAGGAAGTCCCTTGTTGTGGCTGCACGCTTCTGCCCACCAAAGGAACTCTGCCCTTAGACAAGGTATGATATGGAATCACTGTTTCCAGGTCCTAAGAATGTTGACACCAGAGATTTTTCAAGTACCATTGAAGTTTCCTCATATGCAGTCTTGCATATGGAATTAGCCAAATGCATGAGGCCATGAACCCTAGGGCTTGCAGTATTTTCCTTGCAGACAGCTGGGTTTTGGTGGCCATTAGTTTGAAGTAGTTTGTCAAAGAGACCTGCTTTTCTGGAGTGAGGAATGCCATCTGGAAAGTTGTATTCAAGCTTGCTCCCCAGAATACAATTGTTTGACTGAACACCAGTTGTGATTTCTTTTTGTTGATGGCGTACCCCAGTGAAGTTAGGAGTCTTTTTACAAATGCCAGGTGCTGAAGTAACAATTCCTGACTGTCTGCCTGAATCAGGCAATCGTCCAAATATGGGTAAATTTGAATATTTCTATGCCTGCAGTATGCAATGGCTGGAACCAGGCACTTTGTGAATACTCTGGGTGCAGTAGATAAGCCAAAGGGAAGTGCAGAGAACTGATAGTGTGTAGAGCCTGCCCTGAAACGTAGATATTTCCTGCAAGACTGCCTTATGGGGATGTGCAGATAAGCTTCTTTTAAGTCTAGGGTGACTAACCAGGCATTCTTGGGTAGCATAGGAAGAAGCTGTTGCAGTGTAAGCATTTTGAAGTTTGGGACCACCAGAAAGGTGTTGAGAATTGACAGATCCAGGATAGGGCGCAAAGAGCTGTCTTTTCTGGGCACCAGGAACAGTCTGGAGTAGAAACCCTGTCCCCTTTGTTCTGCTGGGACAGGCTGAATAGCCCTGATATTGAGAAGGGAAAGTACTTGCTTTTGAGCCTCTGCCCACTAATTTGGAGGAAGGTCTGGCAACCCGTTTGGGGATGGCAGTGAATGGAAGTAGAATCTGTATTCCTGGGATATCCCTTTTACAATAAGGGGGTGGCTTACCACTCCCTGCTTCTGAGGTAGGAGCACTCCATTGTTTAGATCTCTGCATACTCTGAGACTGTAGTCTTGGTGGTCTGTTTCCCCTGGGTTTGGCCTGAGAAGGCCTAGGAGGGACTGGAAAGGACCAGTTTTTAGAAGGCCAATGCCTACTGAATCTAGGTGGCTGCACCTGTAAGAAATCTTTGACAGTTTGCATAGATTTAGCTTTTTCCTCCATCTTTTTAAGAACTTCTTCTGCTTTTGTGCCAAACAAACGATCCTGATTTAATGGAGCATCTAGTAATTTTGCTTTGACATAGTCTGCCAAGATTTGTTCCTTCAGCCAAGCATGCCTTCTCAGTACAGACCCAGTGACAGCAGCCATGCAGGACGCTTCTAAGGCATCAAACCCACACTGCAAAGTATGTTTACTAACTTGGTTTGCAGAATGCATTAACTCTTTATTTTCTGCACAGTCTGGAAGTAACAGCATTTTTTGTTTAAATAGTTTCATAATATGTTGCTGGTACTTCAACATGTGAAACTAGCAATTCAAAGCCCTGATAGCAAGAGTTGCAGAGGTATATACCTTCTTACCACACATGTCTAAAGCTCTAGAATCCCTGACTGAAGGGGTAGGGTTTTTGGCTATAGTAGCCTTAATGCCTTTAGGTCCCTGGGAAATGGTCTCTGGATCCGCAGTGGGATTCTTAAAGAGAAATTTGTGAGAGTCAGGTACTCTGTAGTACCTGTCAGGCTTTCTAGGGGCTGGTGGTAAAGTATCAGGAATAAGACTGGATCCCATGAAGACATCATCTACAATATCCAGACAGGGGGTATAGCTAGAGGACTGTGCTGAGGCAAATCTAAAAATTCTGAGTCTCTTTTTGGACTGAGGATAGTTCTGGCATTCCCAGCGGAAATGCTCTCTTAAGATATGCAAGGTTTCATCAAAAGAAAAATCCTCTGTAGGGGAGGCAGAGGGAATGGAATTCTCTGCATCTGAATCCTCATAGGTAGATAAGGGTATGTCCTGGTAATCAGAAGGATCAGAGTCATCGGACTCCTGGTCTGTAAAATCAGAAATAAATTCAATTCTTTGTCTTTTAGTGGGGAAGGCTGGCTTCCCCTAATTAGAGTAATAAGGTCTTCAGCCATTCTAAGCATTTGTTTTTGTGGCATGGGAGCCTGAGCATGCGCTTTGGTCATCTGTTTTCTTGGCGTAGTGCGAACTCTGGGCCTGAGAAACTTGTTAGTTTTAGCCAAAAATAAAGTAGTCGGTTTAATACGAACATCGGTAGGTCAGAATACACCCTTAGAAGTCGGTGCCTTTACAGCGGCTCTGGACCCATCCAAGGTAGAGACATCCACAGGTTCCATAGTCAAAGAAGCATCTCGCGACATACCGGACTCCGAATGGGTCTCAGCAGAGGCCTGCGAATCTGTAGAAGCGGGTATCAGGGGCTGCAAAGGTGCCTCACTGAGTACCGGCGGACTGGCGATTAGCTTAACAGAAGTGTCGTCAGCAGTTTTGGACCTATGCGGTCTGTCTCTGTCTTTATCCTTACGTTTTTTCAGAAGATTGGTAGTTGGATGGCTTATCTAAGCCATTTTTGAATACAGAGAACGAGAGCGAAAGAATTTAGTGACAAAGATAGCCCGATGACGAATAGTTTGGGCGTTAAACAAGGCACAAAACCGGCAGCAAGGGACATCGTGGTCTGGGCTTAAACAGGTGACCCAGTAAGAATGAAAATCTCTGTGAGGTATTTGCTTTCCACAGACAAGACAATTGTTAACTTTTTCTGACATTGGTTAGAGCAAGAAAAATGGATCCTCAACGTGATACTTAGCTTTAGAAGACTTCAGGTCTGAAACTCGAAAAACAAAAATTTCAGGTAGCGGCCGACCAGCACTTGCGAACTGCTTCTGCTTCGGGCTCCTCCACGGCAAGAAAGACTGATGTAATGGCGTCGGCTGCATGTTTTATACCCCGATGACCTGATGTCATGGAAGACGCGACAGCATCTGATGCAGAAATCCCAGGACTCTGGTATTTGGGCCGACTGAGGGCGACCTGCATGCAGATAACCCAAGTGCGATGACTGCAACAGTGAAACACAAAGAACATCCACAATTTCTTACCTCCACGTTGGTTCCTGGAAAAGAACCGTTTTGAGGTAGAAAAGTGTATCCCGATGGCAGACAAGGTCTTTCCATCCTTTTCAATTTGGGAGAGTGACTAACTGCTGGACCGAAAAGTATCAATCCATCGAAGGGAGAATTGACAAAGGACACCTTATAGGGTTCCGAAAAATCACACAGCTGCATCCAGTGGTGGTGTCTGACAGCAATGCCTGATCCGGCCTCCCGTGAAACACCCTCTGCAGCATGAGAGATCAACCTCATGGACATATTGGAGACAGACTGCAGAATGGCCATTCTTGAGGAAAATGTCTTCTGATCCTTAGCAGACATGGACCCTAGGACGTAACTAGACAGTTCCTTAACTAAGTCCCTCTGTAGCCTGGTTACGTGTGCCAAGTAGTTCAGTTCTCGCAATGCAAAGGTTGCTGAAGTGTAAACCCACTTCCCGAACCTGTTCAAAGCCCTAGACTCCCCGTTAGGGGGATGGACAATGGAGCTCTGCTGGGCCAGCTCCTTTTTGGTGGCGGCTGCAACCACCATGGCATCAATAGGAATTTCCCTTAGTCCAGTGTGGGCAATCAGAAGGTGCACCAGGGATCTTATCAGGCTGCTTGGGAATAGGTTCCACTGTGTCTGGTTCCTTCCATGCCCTGCGGGACATAATTTATTTATTTTACATTTGTTTACCAGGAAGGTCCGACTGGACATGGCTGTCCGTTTTCATGGGAGGCCTGGGGAGAAAAGTTCCAGAATTTTGACAGTACACAAAGCATATGATGATTACATAATCAAAGTAGTTTAAACATATAGTTAGACAATATACTAGGAAATAAAATATGATACAACACAGAAAAATATACAATTGTATATACATTCAGTTTAGTAAAGGTATTATGGAAATTGTTTTGAGTGAAAGAAAGGAGGAGTATTTAGGTGTTTGTTTGTGGGGAGGTATAAACATGTTTGTATAAGGATCAGTAACCAGGAGCGGCCTTAGGTCAACTGGTGCCCTAAGCAAAAGGGCTCCATGGCGCCCTCTACCACACCACCCGGTGCCCATATCCTGGTCTATCTACACCAACTAGATACTGGAAAACTCCCCCTGCTAGAGTGGCGCCCTAGGCAGCCGCCTAGTTGGCCTATGCCTAAGGCCGGCTATGTCAGTAACCTAGGAAGGAAAGATCTTCTACTGTATTTAAGGAATAAAGTAAAATTTGGGTAGGTGCCCTGACAGTGGGTGATAAGTGGCTGTGAGTAGGCATCTAAAGTGAACTTGTATGTAGTTCTACTGTAGGAGTTTTTTTATGAGTATTTTAGATAATGGGTAATGGAAAGGCATTAGACTGTTATCTGCCAGTTGCATATCCACGAGTTATTTAGGTGGGAAATGAGCTGTTTTTTTGAAGGTGGATTTGTTACACTGAACCCCGATTATAAGAGGTAGAGAGTTCCAAGTCTTGGCGATGCTACTAGAATAGAGGGTGTCACCAGAGGTGTAGTGGCTTTTGGAAATTGCAGTTACAGCCTTGTTAGTGGATCTTAGTTCTCTTTTACTCGAGTAGAGGGTGACCAGTTGTTGTAAGGCAGGAGTTTTGTGGGGATGGTACAGAATCTGGTGAGCTAGCATAACTTGGTTAAGGGCTAAGGTATTTGGTAGTTGCAGCCAGAAAAGTTGTTTTAGGGCTTAACAGTCATGGGTCCAGTAAGAGGAGTTTTTGGAAAATGTTGCTATTTTGTTGTAGCATGCAGATAGTTTGTTTAAATTGGGCTTGTTTAGATTAAATAGGACAGGAAAGACATACAGTAAAGTTGAGAGAAGATGGGTACGCGCTAGGATGATTTTACTGCTGTTAGGAAGTTTTTACATCTGGAAAGAGTACCTAGTTTTTGTGGACTTTGCATACTGTTTGAGCTATGTGTTTATCAAATTTCATATTGTGGTCAATGATGACCTAGTAATTTGGTATGGTGACAGGGGACATAAGGGTACTGTCTGAAGCAAAAATAGTGAATGTGGGAGAAGATACTGTTGCTTTGGAGGGATGGAAGAGCATAAGTTGGGTCTTTTTTGGATTAAGTATTAACTGTGAGTTTGATAGCCACTATTAAATGGATATAAAGGCCTCCTGGGTCTTGATTTGTAGTTATTGGAGGATGGGGGCAGAGCAGATCAGGGTGGAGTCATTAGCGTATTGGGCTATGTTTGCTAGAGGGGTGGTTTTGTAAAGGTTATTAGTAAATATAGTGAAGAGTAGAAGACCTAGAATTGATCCTTGTGGCACACCAAGTTTCACAGGAAGAAGTGGTAAAAGAGAGTCTCTCCACTGAAAAGCTTGTTGGCACTGGGACAGGTAGTCTTGAAACCATAATAATGTGGGGGTAGTTAGTTTTAGGTCTGACAGTGTTGCTAGAAGTCTGGTATGGGAGACTGTATCAAATGCTTTTGATAAGTTGAGGAAAACTATGGAGACTAATTGGCTATTGTTGCGTTGTGTATTAACTAGGTTACTAAATTGGATGAGTGCAGTGGTAGTACTACAGTTGGGGTGGAATCAGTCTTGAGTTTCGGCGAGGAGATGTGTTACGATCTGTTCACAGATTGATCTGCTGATGATTACTGAGATTGGATAGGAGATGGCTTTGGCAGCTACCTGAAGAAACTTGGCAGGTAGTTTATCAAAAGCTAGGGTGGTGGGTTTAAGTTTGGTTAGGTGTTTGTAGATGATATTAGTTGGCAATGGTTGCAGGGTAAAGGAGTTTGGGTTATTTGGTGGGTTATGTGGTACAGAGAGGGTTGAGGAGGGTGGGTCTGTGGGCAGTTTTAGTACAGAATTTGTTGAATTGGGTTGCTGTGTTCAAGGAAGTGCTATCTGTGTTTGTAGTGGTCCGGAATTTTTGTGGATTCGTATTGTGCTTAGACTGGATTTCATTATAGTATTTATTTTTGTCTGCTCTGACTTGTTTTTTTTTTACTACATTTCTCAGTTCTAAGAATACTTGCCTATTAGGACTTGTTTTGTTTCTGTGCCAGGTGTCCCATGCTTTGTCCCTTTGTCTCATGAGTTGTGTAGTATTCTTAGTAAGCCATGGGGCATACATGGTTTTAGTGTGAATTTGTCTGGGGGGGCAAGTTGGTTGAGAATGTTCAAGAAGATAGAGTTGAAGTAGTCAACTGCTTCATCTAAAAGAAGTGGTAGAAGGGGAGACCAGATGGAGTGCATAGCGGCTGTATTAAGGTCGTCAGCCCTGAAGCTTTTTGTGTATCATATGTGTTTAAGGGAGCTCATTTTAGTGAGTTTAATTTGATCTCTGATGAAAAAGGTCGGGGGGGGGGGGTCACTTAGAGTGCCGGGTAGTGTTCTGAAGTTTTGAGCAATAGTTGGGCGATTGGTGAGAATCCAGTCTAGACTTGATTCTTTTTTTGAGGTTTTTGTCTAATCTAGTCTGGGTTTGTATAAGTTGTGAGAAACCATAGAGGTTGATATGAGCTGACGGCTGGGGTGAGTTAGCTGAGATCCAGTCAGTACTGAAGTTGCCTAGTATAACTGTTTCGTGGGGGAGGGTTTCAGAGGCACAATGGAGTAATGATTCTAAGGTTTTGTTGTTATCCTCTGGAGGGATATATGATCCTAAAATGTTTAGCTGTTTTTGTGTACTTAGTCTTATCTTGGTGAGCAGGATCTCTGCATTATTAAATGCAGGGATTTCTATGTTAGATAGTTCAACATTACAGTTGTTCCTATATATAGTTGAGCAACTCCACCTCCTCTTTTAGGAGTACGGTCTTTTCTAGATATGCTATAGTCAGGGGAAGTATTTCTTCATTTTTAACGTGTTTCGAGCCATGTTTCTGTGAGGAAGATGATGTCAGGTAGATACAGCGGTATGGCTGCACGAAGGTTTGAGATCTTGTTTAGGAGGCTTCTTATGTTAAGGTTTATTAGAAGTATATGAAAAAAAGATAAAGTACAATTTCTGCTCACAGTCAAACCAGACTGCAGTTCCACATAAAATGGATGGTTACACGTCTTTTCAGACCTTCCAAGCTTAAAAAAATCCAAACTGTGTCTCTTCAGACCTTCAAATCCTTTAGTAACATTTTTTAAGCTTGGAAGATCTGAAAAGACGTGTAACAATCCATTTTATGTGGAACTGCAGCCTGGTTTGACTGTGAGCAGAAATTGTACTTTATCTTTTTTTCACATACTGGCTTTGCATCTGCTCGCAGCTTTTTTTCTACTGGTGGTGTTTTTATTTACTATTATTTCCTGCTTTATTATAAGTATGCCAGATCTTTTCTTGAGTATGCTAATATTGGTAAAAGACTGCTTTTGTTGATTTGTTAGGTTATTTAGTGGACCTGGGCTGGGGTTGAGATCTCCACAGCATAACAAGTGGGAGACTATGTTTATTACAGTTTGTAGGCATTTTGAGAAGGCTAAGTCACATTGAACAAATAATCTAGCTTTGTATTGATAGTGGAGGTGTTTACAGGGGTGCAGGTCATAGGTGGTTTGGTTAAAGAGTGAGGGTGAGATAAGCAGGGGATAGTTAGTGAATTCTGGAGGTAAGTGCAGTGGTGTGACTTTTGCTGGGATTTGTGATGTTGGTGTAGTAGTGTGGGGTTATTTGGGCTGTGATGGTGAGTGCTAGTACAAGGATTATTTGCTGGGAATACATGATTTGTTCATTAGACATTGTAAGAAGGTATAAAAATAATCCTGCGGGATAACCAGGAGTTCTGCTAGTATGTTGGTAGGTTTGACTGTGGCTACTTTGTGTGAAGGGAGGTATTTTGTGCAGTGTGTGTAATATGACAGTAAAGGTGGGGGATGGGGTGGAGCAATTTTGTATGTGATTGGAGAATTGTGGGAAGTGGATGAGTGTGGCATGCCTAGGTGTAAAGGAAATGACCAAGGGGTGGGAATGGGGATAGGGGAGCGTAGTGGACCACACTGAGTCAGAACACAAAAAATACTATCAGAAGGTTGATAAGGGGGTCTGCAGCAGGGGGGGGGGGGGCATCCAAGAAATAGATGAGCCTGAGCCAAAGGCTTCCAGAAACACAGATTCCTCTGGTTTAGGGCTTTTAGAAGACCAACCACCCTTTTGGCGAAGGATTTCATGATGTCTAGAAAAGGAGAGATCTGCAGGTGGAGACCTGGTGGACCCTTCCCCTTCATTGAGATCAGTGTCTTCTGCGAGGGATTCCAAAGGGGAAGCCAAGTGTCTCCTTTTACACTGGTACTTCCAGGGAACCTCCTTGGTGGGGTGCTCCAGTGAGGTATCGAATGACCCAGGAGGTTCATATGGGAAAGAGATTGGAAGCCCTTCTGGTCAGGCTGTCCCGGAGGGGACAGAGTAGATGTCTCAGGCACATAAACTGCTGAAGGGGGGGGGGGGCAGTGTTCAAAGCAGGTTGAGTCGAGACTCTTCTGGGTGCATAGAGAACCCTCTCCACCACCTCGAATTCTGAGGGAGATTGGGACACCGCAGGCACCTCTGCCTGAGCTGAAGCTGTCAAAGAGGAAACTCTGTGAACTCCAACCATCCATGGATCTGAGTGAGGAGTCGGAGCCGAGCTGTCAAACGCTGAAGCCTCGAGGGGAAGAGACAGCTCCAAATATTTTGTAGCCATCAACCCCTCAGAACAGATGCCAAAGCTACGGCTCCGAGAGTCACTCGGCTCCAAAACCATCAGAGCTGGGCAAGCTAGGGAGACCATCAGAGTTGGGATAACCGTACCTGTCTGCTCTGTCTCAGCTCCAGGAAGGCTCAGAACCGATAACTCCAAAATCCGGGTTTGGATTGGAGAAGGAGAGATAGGGGTGAAGGCAGGAATGTTGCTCGCGCATCCAGGAGGAGACAAAGCAGGCAAGATCCCCAGCTGAATTTGTGCCTTTAGAAGTTTTACCATCATACTGTCCACCTTGGATTCGGACAGGCTTCGGGAGGACCTAACAGAAGTAGCTACCGAAGCAGGCCTAGAAGAGGGCCTCGGTTGTTGCAGGAGAGGGGACTTTGGTCTAGAGGTCACTGGCTCTGGGAAGAAACGTTGGCTCCGGTGAGGAGGGGAGGCTTGAATGACTATTGGAGATAAAGCTGTTGACTCTGAGAGTCTTGAAATTTTGACAGGAGGTTGCTTGAGTGACTACGTCTGCTGGGGGATCTCTTCCGCTCTTTGTGCTTCTTGATGGAGGGGGGGGCGGGTTGAGCCCCTGAAGTGGAAGGAGTGGCTGAAGAACAGGAACTAGGGAGGAGTCCCTTTAAAATAAGTTTGTTACGGTGGTTGATTAGTGCCCGCTGATAAAAGCCAGCACAAACGGTACAGGCAGAATCAAGGTGAGCTGCCCCCAAACACACTACACATTCAGAGTGCGCATCTGAAAGTGGGATTTTGTGCCCACAAGAACTGCACTTTTTAAACCCAGTGGGTTTTGACTCAGCCATGCTTTAAAAGGAAAACCAGCAATAGCTGCAATGAGTACACACGCAGAAAACACACACGCCAAGCAGTTAAAAAATCTATAACACTAAAGAACTAAAAGCTAGCATTCTTTTTTTTAAACATACATGCATATATATCTAAACAACCGGTATGGAAGGGGGGAAGAAAGATACCAAAACAACTGAACTAACCGAAAGAAGGTAGGTACTAGACAGGATAACCACTACAAAGAATAACTACCACAAAGTCATTCACTGACCCAAAGACAGCCCTGAGGAGCTCAGAGTGAAAGAACCCAATGCTTAGTGAAGCACGGCAAATGAGATCTGGGAAATTTGGAGGAGAAGAACATCATGGGTAGGGGAGGAGCTCAGATGTTGGAGCTTACAGCTTTGGTATGCGGGCAAGTCAGATCAGATGCTCGGATCCAAAACCCATGGGTTGGAGAGCAAATGAAGGCAATGACATCAGATCCAATGATCTCATAAAAGAACAGTGCAAAGCGATAAAACTGAATTATAACTGAAATCTAATGAAATGCCAATCATTCCAATAGCCAATAATCTGGAAGAGTAATAGAAGTGTTGAACTGATGGAACAACTGCATGGCAACCAGAATTCAAGTTATAACAATAAGATGAAGTATTAACCTTTGGAGAATAACAGTTGAAAAAATAATGCTAAATGATGTATTTCTCCATTTTTTTTAATTACATTGTAAACGTTAAGAACTGGTAAAACAGTGTTATGTATTAATTGCAACAGATTTCAATAGAAATACTTAAGATTTAATATGTCCAGTAAAATGTTTATTTATCAGCACTTCCCCAAGACAAGAACATCTCTAACAATAAGGAAACCTAAATATCATATACAACCTTTGCTTAACTCTGTTATTAAACAAAGATTATGTTTAAATGTCCCTCTGTTTTATGTGTATTTTCCCAGGCTGAGCCTGAAATTAGTTCTTTGTGATCGATGTTCTTCCCTGCTAGACAAAAGGAAGAAAACCTGGTATACATACAGACAGACATATATTACTACTGACTACATTCTGGAAACATGTTTGGGATAAAACTCTGAACATAACAGGAGTATTTTGAATGCAGCAAGAGTAATTCTCTTGTTTTTTGTGTTTTACATTTAATTTTCGACTCTTCATTTAAATTAAACGTAACAAAACTGTCACTGGCATGTTCTGGAGAGCACATAAAATGTGTGGAACAGATTATACGTTTAGAGAGTTGATGTATACTGTGAAATAAATATACTAGCCATGCCATTTCTGATTTACTGACTAATCTGCTCAACAAACCATACATAAATAAAAAGTAAAAATAAAAAAATAAAAGTGTACCCTCTTTCCATCCGCTCTCCCAAAACACTGAAAGAGCAAACAGCTATCCATGCCTGTCATTTTTCCCTAAGACAAGGCTAGGCTCAAACTCAAGCAATACCTTTGCCAGTCATTTTCTCACTTTAAATATAATCTTTTTCTACTTGTTTACTTTTTTATTCTGGCAAAAAATGATGCTCAGTCCTTTGCACTGGCTGTGGGTAGAGATTATCCTACAAAATCTCATGTTTCCACAACAAATGTCCCTTTTGGTCATCTGAAAAGATGGCAACCCAAAACTAAGCCACTTGTTTCTTTTCAGGGAAGACCAAATGTTGTATTCACACTGACTAGCAGAACTTTGGCCAGGACAGTGGAAGAAATTCCCATACTCATTTCAATAGGTGCTGTGGGATCTTTTGCATCTACTTGAGTTACCACCAATTCAGCCAGATGGGGCCTACTTTGAACTTCTCATCTGAATTTAATTGGGTAACTGAACTGGGCAGCATAGGCAAAGACAGTAAATATACAATAGATATTTAGAAAGAATTACAAATACACAAGTAATACATTTAATTATTTACAGTTACCTGAGTAAGGATTTATAAAATAATCTATGTCGCTTTTCAGGGAAATATGTCTTCTTCTATATTTGTGTACCTCAAGTGAAATGAAACATCCACATACTTTTCTGGGGTGAAAAACACATTGGTACACATAAGTCAGTAAAAAAATAAGCTGTACCTAAAGGTATTGCAGTCTATTTGTAGCCATTCCCTGCACTGTTTACTTAAGACATGCTAGACAGAAAAGACATTCAACTATATACAAAATGCAGAACAAAATGCTTTATGAATTAGCTGGCTACTTAACCCTGGCAGAGTAATATGTCAGAGCGTATTATGAGTCTAGGCACAGGCTAATACAAACAGCATAATTAATATGCAGCCAAAAGCCTTTCAACTTGAATAGTGGAAATTGTCTGCTATAACAGTAGGGAATTCTACTTGTTGCCTTAGAGGACAAAAGTTGAACTGTAGCTGGTTTTAAGATGAGGCATAATTTCATGACATAGTACAGTAAATTATTAGTATGCAAGTCTGAATTCAGAAAAAAATGCTTCATTTCACCTTCCCTCACTTATTTATGCCAACCCAGGAGAAACTGTAAAATACTGAAAAGAGAACAAGTAATAATGGGGAACGTGTGAACATTAAACCTTATCTCTGAGGCAGTTACATCTGTTTTGTTTTTTTAAAAAATGGCCTTTAGGGATTTCTTGAAAGTCTGTAACTGTTCCTAATAATCTCTGAAATGCCATTCCATACTGTGGGTGCAATGTTGGAGAATACATTTTTCCACAGGTGAAACTTGTGCACAGTGGCTTCAGCAGCTGGGTGGTATTGTAATTTCTGAGACCATAGGTTTGATGTCTGGAGTATAGTTTGTTTAGGAAAATGGGGCAGTACTTTTCATGCAGAATTTTATGGCTAGACTTGCTTATGACTGTTACCGGACTCCATTTAAGTTCAATGTAGCACAGTGGGACTTTCTGTTGCCAGATAGATTAATAAAACTGAGTATTTTATTCTCAGTGGGTTAAATGAGAGTAGTACCCTGAGCAGAAAACAGTGAAATAACTGGGAGACAGTATTACAGTCTAGCAAGCAACACGTTAATGGCTATAGCATGCCTAACCCCAATAGTTAGTAAGTCAGAAAGAAATGAAGAAATGCCATGCTGGTCCACTAACAGAAAACACAGAGGAGATGTAATACTGTTTATTAGACCAACATATATGTTTGACAACAGTCCTACATTGGTAGTTTTTAACTTACTGATGCTAGGTGCATTGCTTTAATGTCGACTTGTACCTAGAAACTACATTTCTTTCTTACTGAGTAAAAAAGACAAATGAAAAATGTCAGTGTGGAAAGAAACTGTGCAGATTGGATGCTCAGTATGACAACTACACCTCAGAGACAAGACAGTGTGTGTGTGTGTGTGTGTGTGTGTGTGTGTGTGTGTGTGTGTGTGTGTGTGTGTGTGTGTGTGTGTGCGCGCACACGTGCGTGTGTCTCCATATGCACCTAAAATGTTATAAAGACCAAGTTATGATCTGCTATTAAAAAAGAAGTTATGTACTCACCATAACGTTCCATCTGAGTAGGTAACTTCATTTGTCAGCAACCCGTGGGTATCGGATCTGACCTGGATCCGAGCCGGCAGCTTTCCAAGCTAAAGATCTGAGCTCCAAGCTCCTCCCCCTTACCCATAATACCCTGCTACCTCCTTCCAGTCCTCAGATCGCGTTTGCCCAATTATACAATGTCACCTAGACAAAACAACAACCTGAAACATCCTAACCTAATGAATAGAATACCAAAAGCTGAGATCATTCTAGGATTCAGATAACCAGAGAACCAGGTTAGGGGGAAGGAGGGGGAGGTCGGCTGCTGACAAATGAAGTTACCTACTCAGATGGAACGTTATGGTGAGTACATAACTTCATCTGAAGTAGTTAACTTCATTTGATCAGCAACCTGTGGGACAGAGTCCCCAGCTACCAAAAAACTTGGGAGGTCCTCAAGGAAGGATATTCCGGAGCACTGCAGAGCCAAAAGCTGCTCTTCCTCTGGATATTAAATCCAATTTATAATGAGAGATAAAGGTATGAGAGGAAGCCCAAGTAGCCACAGAACAAATATCATCCAAGGGCACTCTTGACCAGAACGCAGCAGACGTAACCATAGAACGAGTAGAATGGGCATGAACCCCTAAGGGCTCAGGCAGACCAGATATCTTGTATGTGAGCAAAATGCAGAGAGAAATCCAACTAGCTAGAGTCACCTTCGACACTGGCTTACCCAAGAAAGGCCTTGCAAAGGAAACAAAGAGCTGCTCTGACTTGCGAAAGGCAGCTGTTCTGTGTAGGTAAAAGCGCAATTGTCTATGAACATCTAACAAATGAAGTTTGTATTCCCTTTATTCTGATAGTTAGGGAAGAAAACTGGTAGATTAATGGACTGATTGATGTTCACCTCGGAAGCCACTTTAGGTAAGAAGAGAGAGACTCTGTCCTTATGGAAAACAAGATATGGGGGTTTAGTACAAAGGGCCTGGAGTTCTGACACCCTTGTAGCTGAAGTAATAGCTATTAAGAAAGCAGTTTTCCAACATAAGAATTTTAAATCAACAGAAGCTGCAGGTTCAAAGGGTGGTCCAGTTAGAGCCTGAAGGACCAAAGTTAGGTCCCATGGGGGAACAGCATTCCTAACAGGTCTCAAAAGAAAGGTTCCTTTTAAGAAGGTCTTACAAATCTTAGTGGAAGCTAAAGGACTAAGATTGTCTCCAATGTGAAAATGGGAAATGGCAGCCATTTGAACCTTTACAGTAGAAGAACTGGCCTCTTGCTGAAAAATATGAGATAGGAAATCAAGCACTGCTGGAATGCCCAACCAAAAGCGGAGAAACCTCCTGGATCGTCTGTCCATGAGAATGTGGTAGTACGCATCCTTGAGGTCTATGGAGCATATCCAGTCGTTCTCCTGCAGTAGGGGGAGAATGGATTGAAGAGTGACCATCCAGAATTTCTCCTTGGCAATGAAGAGGTTCACTGTAGAAAGGTCGAGAATTGGTCTTAAGTACCCCGTCTTTTTTGGCACCAAAAAGAACCTGGAGTAATTGCCTAACCTGGACTGGTCTGGGGGGGACGTGCTGGTGGCTCTATTTTTCTAGCAGCTTCTTTATTTCTAAAGCTGCAGCCTCCCTCTGACTGGGTGGAACATCGGGGAGGCACCTCGACTGAGGAGGAAGGTGTATGAAGGGAATAGAGTAGCCTCTGGATATTATTCGAAGCACCCAGCGATCTGTTGTGAGGGACTCCCATAGTGCCAGGTGCTTCAAAAAACACCCCCCGACTGCCTCCAGAGAGGAGCAGTCGGGCAACCCCTCAGGGCTGCTGAGTGGGTCAATTGGAGAAAGGTTCTCGCGACCCAAAATTCTTCGCCCCCCCCCCTCTGCCTCTGGGCTGGCGTCCACCTTGTCCCCCTCTGCCTCTGAAGGACGAAGGGTCCAAAGCGTAACGGGACTGCTGAGACTTCCGGAACCACATCTTCTTTTGTCCTCTCTGGTTCCTGGAAAAGGACCTTTGAGGAGCAGAGAAGCGGATTCTGATGGCAGACAGCATCTTCCCGTCTTTCTCGCTCTGGACCAATGTATTGCGGACAGTCTTGCCAAACAGGGTAGAACCGTCCAAGGGAGCGTTTGTGAAGGACGCCTTGAAGGGTTCTGCAAAGTCGCATCCAGGCGGGATGCCATAAGGGTCTAGCGGCCCCCTCCGTGGCATGGGAGAGTAGCCGCATAGACGTGTTCGATACAGATTTCAGAGTGGCCATGTGAGTCGAGAAGGTCCGTTTGTCCTCGGCCGATATGGACTCAGGGGGAGACTCAGCGTATTCCTTCACCAGATACCACTGAAGCCTAATCACATAGGCCAAGTAATTCAGTGCCCTTATGGAAAAGGTAGCTGAAGCAAACATCTGCTTTCTGATGCGATCCATCTTAGAGGACAAAAGTTGAACTGTAGCTGGTTTTAAGATGAGGCATAATTTCATGACATAGTACAGTAAATTATTAGTATGCAAGTCTGAATTCAGAAAAAAAATGCTTCATTTCACCTTCCCTCACTTATTTATGCCAACCCAGGAGAAACTGTAAAATACTGAAAAGAGAACAGGTAATAATGGGGAACGTGTGAACGTTAAACCTTATCTCTGAGGCAGTTACATCTGTTTTGTTTTTTTAAAAAATGGCCTTTAGGGATTTCTTGAAAGTCTGTAACTGTTCCTAATAATCTCTGAAATGCCATTCCATACTGTGGGTGCAATGTTGGAGAATACATTTTTCCACAGGTGAAACTTGTGCACAGTGGCTTCAGCAGCTGGGTGGTATTGTAATTTCTGAGACCATAGGTTTGATGTCTGGAGTATAGTTTGTTTAGGAAAATGGGGCAGTACTTTTCATGCAGAATTTTATGGCTAGACTTGCTTATGACTGTTACCGGACTCCATTTAAGTTCAATGTAGCACAGTGGGACTTTCTGTTGCCAGATAGATTAATAAAACTGAGTATTTTATTCTCAGTGGGTTAAATGAGAGTAGTACCCTGAGCAGAAAACAGTGAAATAACTGGGAGACAGTATTACAGTCTAGCAAGCAACACGTTAATGGCTATAGCATGCCTAACCCCAATAGTTAGTAAGTCAGAAAGAAATGAAGAAATGCCATGCTGGTCCACTAACAGAAAACACAGAGGAGATGTAATACTGTTTATTAGACCAACATATATGTTTGACAACAGTCCTACATTGGTAGTTTTTAACTTACTGATGCTAGGTGCATTGCTTTAATGTCGACTTGTACCTAGAAACTACATTTCTTTCTTACTGAGTAAAAAAGACAAATGAAAAATGTCAGTGTGGAAAGAAACTGTGCAGATTGGATGCTCAGTATGACAACTACACCTCAGAGACAAGACAGTGTGTGTGTGTGTGTGTGTGTGTGTGTGTGTGTGTGTGTGTGTGTGTGTGTGTGTGTGTGTGTGTGTGTGTGTGTGTTGGCACATGTGCGTGTGTCTCCATATGCACCTAAAATGTTATAAAGACCAAGTTATGATCTGCTATTAAAAAAGAAGTTATGTACTCACCATAACGTTCCATCTGAGTAGGTAACTTCATTTGTCAGCAACCCGTGGGTATCGGATCTGACCTGGATCCGAGCCGGCAGCTTTCCAAGCTAAAGATCTGAGCTCCAAGCTCCTCCCCCTTACCCATAATACCCTGCTACCTCCTTCCAGTCCTCAGATCGCGTTTGCCCAATTATACAATGTCACCTAGACAAAACAACAACCTGAAACATCCTAACCTAATGAATAGAATACCAAAAGCTGAGATCATTCTAGGATTCAGATAACCAGAGAACCAGGTTAGGGGGAAGGAGGGGGGGGTCGGCTGCTGACAAATGAAGTTACCTACTCAGATGGAACGTTATGGTGAGTACATAACTTCATCTGAAGTAGTTAACTTCATTTGATCAGCAACCTGTGGGACAGAGTCCCCAGCTACCAAAAAACTTGGGAGGTCCTCAAGGAAGGATATTCCGGAGCACTGCAGAGCCAAAAGCTGCTCTTCCTCTGGATATTAAATCCAATTTATAATGAGAGATAAAGGTATGAGAGGAAGCCCAAGTAGCCACAGAACAAATATCATCCAAGGGCACTCTTGACCAGAACGCAGCAGACGTAACCATAGAACGAGTAGAATGGGCATGAACCCCTAAGGGCTCAGGCAGACCAGATATCTTGTATGTGAGCAAAATGCAGAGAGAAATCCAACTAGCTAGAGTCACCTTCGACACTGGCTTACCCAAGAAAGGCCTTGCAAAGGAAACAAAGAGCTGCTCTGACTTGCGAAAGGCAGCTGTTCTGTGTAGGTAAAAGCGCAATTGTCTATGAACATCTAACAAATGAAGTTTGTATTCCCCTTTATTCTGATAGTTAGGGAAGAAAACTGGTAGATTAATGGACTGATTGATGTTCACCTCGGAAGCCACTTTAGGTAAGAAGAGAGAGACTCTGTCCTTATGGAAAACAAGATATGGGGGTTTAGTACAAAGGGCCTGGAGTTCTGACACCCTTGTAGCTGAAGTAATAGCTATTAAGAAAGCAGTTTTCCAACATAAGAATTTTAAATCAACAGAAGCTGCAGGTTCAAAGGGTGGTCCAGTTAGAGCCTGAAGGACCAAAGTTAGGTCCCATGGGGGAACAGCGTTCCTAACAGGTCTCAAAAGAAAGGTTCCTTTTAAGAAGGTCTTACAAATCTTAGTGGAAGCTAAAGGACTAAGATTGTCTCCAATGTGAAAATGGGAAATGGCAGCCATTTGAACCTTTACAGTAGAAGAACTGGCCTCTTGCTGAAAAATATGAGATAGGAAATCAAGCACTGCTGGAATGCCCAACCAAAAGCGGAGAAACCTCCTGGATCGTCTGTCCATGAGAATGTGGTAGTACGCATCCTTGAGGTCTATGGAGCATATCCAGTCGTTCTCCTGCAGTAGGGGGAGAATGGATTGAAGAGTGACCATCCAGAATTTCTCCTTGGCAATGAAGAGGTTCACTGTAGAAAGGTCGAGAATTGGTCTTAAGTACCCCGTCTTTTTTGGCACCATAAAGAACCTGGAGTAATTGCCTAACCTGGACTGGTCTGGGGGGGACGTGCTGGTGGCTCTATTTTTCTAGCAGCTTCTTTATTTCTAAAGCTGCAGCCTCCCTCTGACTGGGTGGAACATCGGGGAGGCACCTCGACTGAGGAGGAAGGTGTATGAAGGGAATAGAGTAGCCTCTGGATATTATTCGAAGCACCCAGCGATCTGTTGTGAGGGACTCCCATAGTGCCAGGTGCTTCGAAAAACACCCCCCGACTGCCTCCAGAGAGGAGCAGTCGGGCAACCCCTCAGGGCTGCTGAGTGGGTCAATCGGAGAAAGGTTCTCGCGACCCAAAATTCTTCGCCCCCCCCTCTGCCTCTGGGCTGGCGTCCACCTTGTCCCCCTCTGCCTCTGAAGGACGAAGGGTCCAAAGCGTAACGGGACTGCTGAGACTTCCGGAACCACATCTTCTTTTGTCCTCTCTGGTTCCTGGAAAAGGACCTTTGAGGAGCAGAGAAGCGGATTCTGATGGCAGACAGCATCTTCCCGTCTTTCTCGCTCTGGACCAATGTATTGCGGACAGTCTTGCCAAACAGGGTAGAACCGTCCAAGGGAGCGTTTGTGAAGGACGCCTTGAAGGGTTCTGCAAAGTCGCATCCAGGCGGGATGCCATAAGGGTCTAGCGGCCCCCTCCGTGGCATGGGAGAGTAGCCGCATAGATGTGTTCGATACAGATTTCAGAGTGGCCATGTGAGTCGAGAAGGTCCGTTTGTCCTCGGCCGATATGGACTCAGGGGGAGACTCAGCGTATTCCTTCACCAGATACCACTGAAGCCTAATCACATAGGCCAAGTAATTCAGTGCCCTTATGGAAAAGGTAGCTGAAGCAAACATCTGCTTTCTGATGCGATCCATCATCCTAGACGCCTTATCAGGAGGACGGACTGAGGAACTATCCTGTGCCAGTTCCTTCTTGGAGGCAGCCGCCACCACCATGGCATCTACCGGGGAACCTTTACTCCACGCTGTCCTATCCACAGGGGGACTAAGGATCTTATCTGGTCTCCTGGGGATTGGCTCTACAGTGTCTGGCTCCTTCCATGCCCTGGTAGTAATGAGGTCTACCAGGGGGTCGGCTGGAGGGGACACTCAAGAGGTAGACGGGCCTGCGTCAAACACCTCCAGAAACACTGACTCATCCGAGGAAGACTTTTGGGCTGACCACCCCCCTTTTAGGCGTAGCATTTCCATAATGTCTCCAAAGGAGACGTCCTTGGGGGGGTGACCTGGGGGAACCTTCCCTTTCCTCTAAATCGGTGTCTTCCGTGAGGGAATTGGGGGAGTCCAAGTGCCTCCTTTTACACTTACGTTTGTGAGAGACCTCCTCAGCGGGACTGTCCGAGGAGGACTCACCAACAGGGTCATGTTCCTCCAGTGGGACTGAGCGGGGGGTTGACGCAGGCTGTCCCTGGGACCGGATGATGGAAGACAAGCCCATCTGCGAGGGAATGGTGGCAGGATCAGTAGCACGAGCAGGGGGTCTCGAACCTCTCGAGAGAACCCTCTCCACCACGTCGAAGGCCGAAGGTGAACCGCTCTCTCTGGGTTCCATGAGCAACACCCTCGGATCCGACGCGGGGATCGGCGTCGGAGCTGAAGTGAACGGACCCGAAAGGGAAGTGTGCTCCGACCGCAACAGAGCCGAAGATACACCTACCCCCTCGGATCCAACGTGCGGCTCTCGGCTCCAACAGCTCGGATCCGAAAAGGGATCTGACAAACTCGAGGGCATGGCTGGCGAAGTAGCAACTACTATCGGTGCCGACTCCCTGACTCCGAAATTACTCGGATCCGACATTGGCTCCGAAACCCAATAATGGATCAGAGAAGGAGCTATGGGGCAAATAATGGGGCCGAGCTCCCCCCAGGAGGGGGGGAGGCAGGAGCACTCCCATCTGCATCTGGGCTTGTAGGAAGCGACACATCATCTGGTCCATGTCAGCGTCTGAAAGGCTTCGTGTCGACCTAGAAGAGGCCGCTGAAGCTGGCCAGGAAGGCCGCCGCGACGACCTCAAAGATGGCCAGGGCTCCTCCTCCGGCAAGAAACGTGGGGAACGGAGCCGAGAGGGGGAAGACCTGTGAATCTTCAGGGGAGAAGAGAGCTGTTTAGCCGGCGGGGCCGAGGGGGCAGAGTCGGCCCGCCGCTTGTGGATCCTATGTTTCTCTCTATCCTTATCTCTCTCTCTTTCTCCCTCTCTCTCTCCTCTCTTTTCTCTTAGCCGCCTTCTCTCCCTGGGAAATGGTGGGAGGTTGAGTCCCAGCCAGGGGAGATAGCACAGCTGGCTGAACAGCCGCAGCCACGGCTGGAGCCACTGAGGGAGAGGAGGAAGAAGCAGAATCCGCAGGCAAAAGACCCGCCAGGATCAGCTTGTTCCTCCTATCCCTCACAGTCTGGGGGTTAAAGGCTGCACAGATATGGCAGCCCGATGACAAATGCGCTACCCCCAGGCAAAGAGTGCACTGAGTGTGGCCATCGGCTGAGGAGAGCTTATGGCCATACTCAGAGCACTTGGAGAAAATGGCCTTAGGGCCTTCGGCCATAACAAAAACCACTACCACACACACTGACACACAAGAATAAGGGGAAGGGTGAATACACTAAAATTAAGCTAAGCTAATGGGTTTAAACTAAACACAAACACACACCTCTCTAATTTTACCAAAAAGTCAAGAATTTGACAAATAGTCACTACCTAACCACCAGGAGCTCGTAACTTGTGCTTGTTAAAGCCGCGGCAAATGAGATCTGGAGACTGGAAGGAGGTAGCAGGGTATTATGGGTAAGGGGGAGGAGCTTGGAGCTCGGATCTTTAGCTTGGAAAGCTGCCGGCTCGGATCCAGGTCGGATCAGATACCCACAGGTTGCTGATCAAATGAAGTTAACTACTTCAGATCTAAAGACTCTCCCTGCATGTTACATTAGAATCAGTGTTCATTTAGCAGGGAGAGAACAGCCCAAGAGACTGCTCTGACAATTAATGGGAAAAAAAAAATCACATTAAAATAAATGTGTAGGCTGATTAATTACATTAAGAGAAAGAAAACATGGTGTGTCTTGGAGTTGTACTTGTCAACTAAGCATTTGAGATGTACATTTTCTTTCTATATTGGCATTTTCAAGTGTCTTTTTTAGTCAATAAGAAATAAAAAAAAGTTATGTACTTACCATAACGTTCCATGTGAGTTATTCATCTCGCCTTCATTCTTACAGATGGGGTTCGGAGCTGATCCTTGGCTCCGAGCCAGCCTACTACAAAGCTCGAGGTCTTCAGACAGCTCGGGGCCAAGTCCCTATCCCATGATGCACCTAGAGTTACCTCAGATCTTGTTTGCTGCGTATAATAATACCATGTGTCATTCTATCACTCTATAAGAGAAAGCCATAGAAGGACTGAGCAACCAGGAAGAATCTAGTATCTCGGTCCTCGAAAAACCCTGGTGGGGGTCAGAGGGTGGGAAGTAAGAATGAAAGTGAGATGAACAACTCGCATGGAACGTTATGGCAAGTACATAACTTCTTTACGTGAAGTTGTTCTATCTCGCCGTTCATTCTTACAGATGGGTAGCGTCCCAAGCACCATCTTTCCCGGGTGGCTCACTGGAGTATGTTTTTCAGGACAGTAGACCCAAAAAGAGGTCCTGTCCCTGGAGGCCCTGTCCACTTTGTAATGAGTGATAAAGGTATGATGTCTTGACCAAGTGGCTGCTGCACAGATGTTGTCTATAGGAAGTCTAGCAGAAAAGGCAGAGGATGTAAACACTGATCTGGTAGAATGAGCCTTTATTTTGTGATGAAAGGGCATATTAGCAGCAGAATAAACAAATGTGATACAATCAGATAACCACTTAGACAGAGTTGTTTTTGCCACTGGCATACCTTTTCTGAAATCTGAAAAGGAAACAAAAAGCTGTTCTGATTTCCTGAACTCTTCTGTTCTATCCAAGTAAAATCTGAGCTGTCTATCAACATCAAGCATATACTCTTAAGTTGTTGGAGTGATTGGGGAAAAACACTGGCAAATCAATAATTTGGTTAAAGTTAGTTTCAGTATAAACTTTGGGAAAAAATGAGGGATTAGTTCGTAGGGAGACTCAGCATGGAAAAGGAGGCTTTATGGACAAGGCTTGAAGCTCTGACACTCTGCAGGCAGAAGTGATAGCTACTAAAAAGATGGTCTTTCATGACAAATATTTCAAATTGCATGAGGAAGCTGGTTCGAAAGGAGGAAGAATAATGCGTGAAAGCATAAAATTTGTATTCCATGGGGTATAAGGGGATTTCACAGGTGGTCTGATATGAAAAGTCCCTTTGAGAAAGGCTTTGCATAGTTTGTGTGACATTATGTTCAATCCTTCAAATCCAAGGTGAAAATTAAGAGATAGCAGCAAGTTGAACCCGAACTGTTGCTGCTGCAGCTCCTTTGTTGAAAATCATAGTCAAGAAGTTTAATATGGAGGCCATAGGGGCTCGGTAGGGATCAATGTTATTTTGAGAGGCCCATATAGAAAATCTTCTCAGTTTGCTAAGGTATAGCTTCCTAGTAGAGGATTTATGAGAAGATATTATAATCTGCTGCATTTCATTTGAAAGGTTATGAAACCTGGCTATATTGGGAATTGGAGCAGCCAAGCTGTCAGCTTCAAGGACTGAAGAGAGGGATGAAGTTCCCCTGACAAGTGCATCAGAAGATATGGAACTGGGTCCAGAATCCAAGGGATCTCCTGTTGATAAAGTCGAAAGAAGGGGAACCAAATCTGACAAGGCCAATGAGGGGCTATTAGAATGATGGTCCTTCCCAAGGATTTTGCTTTCTGTAGTACTTTGGGTATCAAGGGAATTGGTGGGAATGCATAGAGGAGACCTGGAGGCCAGTGTACGAGTTCGTCCCTTGGGTTTTCTCCCGGAGGGGGAATCAGGTCAAAGTAGCTTCAGAATTTCGTGTTCATATGGTTGTAGATGGTAAAAGGGTCTTCGGTTCCGAAATGGTTTATGCCGGAGCTGATAAAAATTTAGCAAACGCTGGTGCCTGTAATAGCTTCTGCACCACACGATCCACATCCAAATCGGAAAGGCTTATCGGAGACCGAGATGAGTGGATAGAAGGAAGTACAGATTGCAGGAGTGGAGATTTAGACACTTCAGATACTGATTCCAGGACCGGGGACTGGCTCCGAAAGGAGAAGATGCTCGGCTCCGATGGCTACGGAACAGACGTCGATGTTTTTTTTTTTTTTTCTTAACATCTGAAGAAGTAGAAGCATTGGAAAACTTTGACGATTTGCTAGACCTGTCCTGGTCACTCAAAGCTTTCTGGAAAGACGGTTTAAGTAGACTTCTATCGATTAGCTTTCTCTTTCTCTCCTGAAGGACCCTGGAAGAGAAGGAATGACAAATGGAGCAACTTTCCTGAAGGTGTAAAGCTCCTAAACAGTAAAGACAATTAACATGGCTGTGACAGACATTTTCTGTCCACATTTTGGACATTTCTTGAATCCTGACTTAGGATGTTTATCCCTATCCTGGTCAACCATAATGAACAGCACAATATCAAGTGAAACTACAACAATATGCTAAAGACACACCCAAAACTATTTAAATAAGCCCTGATAAAAAAAAAACTATGGGATAAATATCTTGTGACAAGTGTCACTTTAAACAGACACACACACACACACACACACACACACACACACACACACACACACACACACACACACACACAATGTAACTCTATCTTAGCACTTCTAAATATCAAAAGTTATCAAAGCACACAATAACTACATAACTACTCTAAGTATACTAAATATAAAGGCCTTTAGAAAAAAACGAAGGCCAAAAGCTATCTATATATATAAATATATATATAAATATATATATATAAATATAAATATATATATATATATATATATATATATATATATATATATATATATATATATGTAAATATACACACATATACATATAATATGAAAAAGGCACACCAAAGAATAGCACATTAAAGATATATAAATGCTAAAGAAGTTAAAGCTAAAGCTAAGAAAGAATTAACAATTTGTAAGAAAAAAATCTTTGTAATAAAGTTTTACTGGCCCAAACTACTGCTGAGGAACCTCCGATCTATTGCAAAGGCAAACTAGATGTGAGGTAACTCTAGGTGCATCATGGGATAGGGACTTGGCCTCGAGCTGTCTGAAGCCCTCGAGCTTTGTAGTAGGCAGACTCTGAGCCGCCCCATCTGTAAGACTGAATGGCGAGATAAAACAACCTCACATTGTACTTCTCTTCCTAGGCACAAGAGGATATTTAAGGACAGTTACTGACATCAGTAATTTAATAACTCCCGAATCCTGACAATGGGCTCCTGTTAGCTTAAAAGCTCTAGTAACTGAAAAACCCTATGCTGGGCCAATAAAAAGCATTACATCACCTCTATGTTTGATGTGTTTTGCTATGTCTAACCTGCCCCACAGTTCTTGCACTTTTATGCCCTTCGAAACTGCTCCCCAAGCAAAATCTGAGGAGTCTGTCAGTACAAATCAGGTAGGGCTGGATGGAGAAAAAGAAAATATGGCTTGAGAGACATCTGATTCCATGATCAGTTCTGATTTTATAAAGCTCAAGAATGGAACATGAAATTCCACAGGATGGGAATGTTGGGTCCAAATGTTTCTGAGGTACCACTGAATCTATCTCATATATCGCCTAAGGAATTCATGGAAGCCATGAAGCCTTTTATCTTTAAAAATTCTCTGGCAGCAGCTTAAGTGTGTAAGAAAAAGTTCAGAAAAATTCCAGGATACAAATCTGTCTTCTCTTTAGGAAGGAAGGATTTTTGCATCGCAGTGTCCATTAGGCAACCTAGAAACACAATTCTATGTGAATGTGCAAGAAAGGATTTTTGGCAACATTTGGAAATGAAATCTGTATCCCTGGGATACTATATTTAAAACCCATTTGTCCTGGGTTATGAGTTCCCAGTTCTTTGCATGAAGAGCAATCTTTCCCCCCAAAGGGGCGGTCAAAAGATAAGTGCTTGGGAATTTTAAAAGGAAGTCATTGAGACTGTTTACCATAGGGGGGTGTTTTGTTATCCACCCCCCACTGCTTAGTTCTGAGAGTCCCCTGGGACTGAAACCTGGGGTTTTTGCTGTGTCTGGGTTTGGCTTGAGATGACCTGGAAGGGACTGGAAAGGACCAATTCTTAGTAGGCCAGTGCCTACTAAATCTAGGAGGTTGCACTTGTAAAAAAATCTTTAGCAGTTTGCATAGATTTAGCTTTATCTTCCATCTTTTTAAGAACTTCTTCAGCCTTGTTGCCAAACAGGCGGTCCTGATTTAAAGGAGCATCTAATAATTTAGCTTTAACATGATCAGGCAAAGATTGCTCCTTAAGCCAAGCATGCCTTCCAAGTGGTTTACCTTTACATGTGCGTATTGCACACGGGCGACCGACACTTGTTCGAAAGACAGTTTGCAAGGTTTGCAAACGTTGAACGGAAGAAGGTTCGAATCTGCAATGAGCAAATGCACAGTGAGATTCGCTCATTGCACACTCGACATTCTGGGGCAGATTGCACTATAGTGGGGAGTTGGTTCCTTTCCCCGCTGTAGTGCGATCTCGGAGTTAGAATAATAAAGTAGGGGGGGTGTGGGGGGTGCCGGGGGGCTTGCCTTCCTGCATTACACTCATCTAATTTTGTTGTTGTCAACATTTATGTTCGAAACTCATCGAATCGGCTGTTCGATTTGCTGCTTTTCGAACATTAACAACTGTCGCTGTTTCCAGTTTCATTTTTACGATGCGAATATCTGAATACTCGCACATGTGTGATTCGAGAATATAAAAGTAAACCTTTATAAGCACAGACCCAGTAACAGCAGCCCTGCAACAGGCCTCTAAAGAATCAAAACCACATTGCAAAGTATGTTTTCCAACTTGTTCAGCAGAATGCATTAAGTCCTGTAAATATTTATTTTCCACACAGTCAGGAATCAACATAATTTTCAGTTTAAGCAGTCCAATAACATGTTGCTTATCATCATCATCTTCTTTCAGCTGTTCCCGTTAGGGGACGCCACAGCGGATCATCTGTTTCCATTTCTTCCAGTCCTCTGCATCATGCTCTTTCACACCAACCGCCTGCATGTCCTCTCTCACCACATCCATAAACCTCATCTTAGGCCTTCCTCTTTTCCTCTTACTTGGCAGCTCCATCCTTAGCATCCTTTTCCCAATATACCCAGCATCCCTCCTCAGCACATGTCCAAACCACCGCAATCTCGCCTCTCTTGCTTTGTCTCCAAACTGTCCAACCTAAGCTGACCCTCTAATATACTGATTCCTAATCCTGTCCATCCTAGTCACACCCAGTGTACATCTTAACATCTTTAACTCTGCCACATCCAGCTCTGACTCCTGCCATTTCGACTACCGTCTCCAACCGATATAACATAGCTGGTCTCACTACCCTCTTGTAGACCTTCCCTTTCACTCTTATTGGTACCCGTCTGTCACAAATCACTCCTGACACTCTTCTCCACCCATTCCACCCTGCCTGTACTCTCTTCTTCACCTCACTTCCACAATCACCATTAGTCTGAACTGTTGATCCCAAGTACTTAAACTCATCCACTTTTACCAACTCTACTCCCTGCATCCTCACCATTCCTCTACCATCCCTCTCATTTACACACATATATTCTGTTTTAGCCCTGCTGACTTTCATTCCTCTCCTCTCTAAAGCACATCTCCACTTCTCCAGGGTCTCCTCAACCTGGTCCCTACTCTCACTACATATCACAATGTCATCTGCAAACATCATAGTCCATGGGGCCTCCTGTCTAATCTCATCTGTCAACCTGTCCATCACCACTGCAAATAAGAAAGGGCTCAGAGCTGATCCTTGATGTAATCCCACCTCCACCTTAAACATATCTGTCACTCCCACCGCAGTCATCACCAATGTCACACTACCCTTGTACATATCCTGTACCACTCTTACATACTTCTCTGCCACTCCCAACTTCCTCATACAATACCACAAGTCCTCTCTAGGCACCCTGTCATATGCTTTCTCTAAGTCCTCAAAGACACAATGCAACTCCTTCTGACCTTCTCTGTATTTCTCCAACAACACTCTCAGAGCAAATATTGCATCTGTAGTGCTCTTTCCTGGCATGAAACCATACTGCTGATCACTAATCATCACCTCCCTTCTTAACCTAGCTTCCACTACTCTTTCCCATAACTTCAAGCTGTGACTGATCAATTTTATCTCTCTGTAGTTACTGCAGCTCTGCACATCACCCTTATTTTTAAAGATGTTGCTGATATTTTAACATATGAAATTGGCAGTTTAAAGCTCTGATTGCCAAGGTTGCAGAAGTATAAACATTTTTACCCCATCTATCCAGCGCCCTGGAGTCTCTATCAGAAGAGGTAGGATTTTTAGCAGTAGAAACCTTAATGCCCTTGGGCCCTTGAGAAATAGTCTCTGGATCTGCAACAGGATTTTTGAAAAGGAACTTGTGGGACTCAGAAACCCTGTAGTATCTGTCAGGTTTACTAGCAGCAGGAGGCAGGGAATCAGATGCCAAACTGGATTCCGAGAAAACATCATCAACAATGTCTTGTACAGGAGGTATAGCCAAAGGCCTATGCTGAGGTAGAAGAAGGAAATCCCTAAGCCTCTTTTTTGAATCAGAAAATTCCTGGCTTTCCCAGTGAAAATGCTCCCTTAAAGTATGTAAAGTTTCCCCAAAAGAAAAATCCTCAGGAGGGGAAGCAGAGGGAATAGCATCCTCTACATCAGAATCCTCATAAGTAGGTATGGACAAATCCAGGTAATCAGAAGAGTCAGAAGAAACAGAATCCCGATCAGAAGGATTCATAATCAAGCTCAGCCCGAGGCCTCTGGGGGAGGGGGGGGGTTGACTACCCCGGATTAGAGTTATTAGATCTTCAGCCATTTTTATCAATTGTTTTTTAGGCATAGGGGCCTGAGCATGTGGCCTGGGCAT
Organism: Protopterus annectens; assembly: GCF_019279795.1. Classification (NCBI taxonomy): domain Eukaryota; kingdom Metazoa; phylum Chordata; order Ceratodontiformes; family Protopteridae; genus Protopterus; species Protopterus annectens. The sequence goes on from NC_056747.1 coordinate 1,328,187,406, forward strand.
TGTTTTTTTAGACATGGATCGAGATTTAGGCCTTAGTAATGAAGGAGGTGTTGATTTAATACGCAAGTCTGTAGGCCTGAATACACCCTCAGAAGCCGGTGCCTGCACAGCGGCTCTGGACCCATCCAAGGTAGAGACATCCGCGGGTTCCATAGTTGAAGTATCTCGAGGCATTCCGGACTCTGAATGGGTCTCAGTAGAGGCCTGCAAATCAGAAGTAGCGGGTATCAGGGGCTGCAAATGCGCCTCACTGAGTACCAGCGAACTGGAGACTGGCTTAGGAGAAGCGTCGTTGGCAGTTTTGGACCTCGGCGGCCTGTCTCTGTCTTTATCTTTGCGTTTTTTCGTAATCCCGGTAGTCGGATGGCTAACCGATGACATTTCTGGATAATTAAATGGAGAACCGAAATATTTAGAGGCAAAAATATACCAACGATGGATAGTGCGCTGATTAAATAAGGCACAAAGCCGACAGCAAGGTACGTCGTGGTCAGAGCCTAGGCAAGGAATAGAGTACAAATGAAAATCTTTATGAGGTATTTGCTTTCCACAAGTAATGCAATTATTAACTTTTACTGACATCGGTAAGGAGCAATAAAAAATTTCCCCAATGGGGTACTTAGCTTTAAGTTGAAGACTTCGGTTGTGAAACTCGAAAACGAAAATTTCAGGAGTCGGCCGACCGGCACTTGCAAAATGCTTCTGCTTCGGGCACCGCACAGCAAGAAAGTCTGATGTAATGGCGTCGGCTGCATGTTTTATACTCCTGGCAACCTGACGTCATAGAAGAAGGGACAGCAACTGATGCAGGACCCAAGACTTTGTTAATCAGGCCGACTGAGGGCAACCTGCGAGCAGATTACCCCAAATGTAAAGACTGCAACAGTGAAACAAGAAGAACATCAAACTTTTGTTAAAGACTCCTGACAACTGGGAATGGAGTCAGTACTTAAAAGCAATCTGTCTAAATAAGGAAAAATGTAGATACCCTGTAGGCTGCAGTGGGCCCCTACTGGGCTAGACACTTTGTAAGTACTACTGGTGCAGTAGACAGCCCAAACGGTAATGCAGAGAATTTATAATGTCCCAGACACACAAAATCTTAAAATTTTCTTGAAATTGTTTGCTATGGGGATGTGATGGCAAGCATATTTGAGGTCTACAGTTACCATAAACTGTGATCAGGGAATACAGTTAGCAATATTGGAGGGGTCAATATTTTGAAATTTGGAATCCTTACAAAAAAGGTTAAGAAAAGATCTCCAACACCGGTCTCCAAAAGTGCTCTTTTTCTGGAACCAGACACATTCTGGAATAAAAGCCTTGTCCTATTTGATTTGCAGGAACTTACTGCATGATTCTTGCTTCTGACATCCGAAAGAGCACTTGGGGAAACAAGCTTATTTGATTAGGGGGAAGAATCTCCCTGAAAGGAAGGAGCCTTGCTAACCACTTCCAGCTGTAACCCTTCTCGATCACACTCAAAACCCATATGTCTGAGACAATATATTGCTAATCCAAAGCACTGAGGGACATATTTGAAAAAAACAGAGTCTGCTGTTGATGGAGGTGACCGAATTTCTGGCAATCATTCTGAAGAAGGCATTTGTCCCTTTTGGGGAAAACTCCCTGCTTTCTGGAATGTTACTAGCACCCTCCTGCCATCTCTTCACAGATGTCTGTCTGCTAGCAGGAGGTTGCACTTTTCTTATTTTGTCTCTAAATAGGGGAGTGGTTTGGAAGGAAAAATCTGGGAACAAGAAAAATACTATAAATCCCCTGCATTAATTTACCCTTCTCATCCCATTGTTTGACAACCTGTGTTGAGAAGGTCCGAATAAACCCCACCTGTAAAGGGAGGAAGCTTAAGATCTCTGACTTTAAAACCTCTGAAAACTATTGATTATGTACCCAAACAAGAAGTTATGTACTCACCATAACGTTCGATGTATGTAGTCCATCTCGCCTTACATTCTTACCCGTGGGTTCGGAGCCGAACCTCGGCTCCGACTCAGCCATACTCTAGCTCAAAGTCTTCAATTGGCTCGTGGCTAAGAGGTATCCCATCATGCAACAGGTCTATTCCCCAGATCTTGTTTGCTGCAAGCTCACACACACACACACACACACACACACACACACACACACACACACACACATTGAGAAGAAGAACAACCCCAACAGAAAGGACTACTGACACCTAGAGACTACATCTCCAGGTCCTCCAGGAGGGGGTAGGAGGGAGGGTTAGTAAGAATGTAAGGTGAGATGGACTACATACATTGAACTTTATGGTGAGTACATAGCTTATTGATATTATGTAGTCCAATTTTGCCTTCATTCTTACCCATGGGACAGCGTCCCTAGCACCTTGATCTTGGGTGGCTCAGTGAAAAATACTCTTGAGCACTGTGGATCCAAAGGAACATCTGCCTCTAGAGACCAGATCTAATTTGTAGTGACTAATAAAGGTATGAGGTGAAGCCCATGTTGCTGCAGCAAAAATATCATCCATAGACATCCTAGCCTAAAATGCAGTTGAGGTAGCCACAGATTGTGTAGAATGAGCCTTCACTTTAAAGGGTAATTCTTTGCCATTGGAAGCATAAATAAATGAGATGCAATCAGAGATCCAGCGATACAAGGTTACCTTAGAAACAGGTCTAGTGTCTGAAAACGAGAAACATTTGATCTGATTTCCTGAAACCTTTTGTCCTATGTAAATAGGAATGCAATTGTCTATGAACATCTAGCTGATAAAACTTAAATTCTGCCTTGTTGGAGAATTCAGGAAAAAACACAGGAAACTCAATGGATTGGTTGATATTGACAACAGAGGCAACCTTTGGAACAAAAGAAGGACTGGTTCTTAAAGAGACCCTATCTTTGTGAAACACCAAATAAGGTGGCCTAATCGATAATGCTTGGAGTTCAGAGACCCTCCTCGCTGAAGTTATGGCTACCAAAAATACTGTTTTCTATGACAAGAATTTAATGTTACACATAGCTGTGGGCTCAAAGGGAGTTGAGGTGAGCTTCTGTAATACAAAACTGAGGTCCCATGGCATCACTGGATCAAAGACTGGAGGTTGGAGTAACAATGTCCCTTTCAGAAAAATATGAGCCATAAGGTTGGGCTCATTAGCTAAGGTAGAAATCGCTGCCAGTTGCACTTTAATGGTTGCTGCAGCTGACCCCTGACTGAACAGTTGAGAAAGAAATTCTAATATTGCCAAAATAGGCACTGTATAAGGATCAATATGTCTCTCATGGGCCCAAATAGAAAATTTCTTCCACTTACTGGAATAAATCTTCCTGGTAGAAGGCTTGTGGGAAGATGATAGAATATGGACCACTTCCAGGGAAAAATCATGAAGCCTGACTAAGGACGGAACTGGAGCAGCCAAGCTGTCAACTTGAGGGTCTGGATGGAGGGATGGAACTGTCCTGACATATGAGTCAGCAGATCTGGAGCTGGGTACAGAATCCAGGGCTTGTCCATTAGATAGAGGTGAAGGAAGGGAAACCAAATCTGACGAGGCCAGTGTGGGGCAATGAAGATCATTTTGCTTCCCAAAGACTGTGCTTTCTGAATGACCTTTGATATCAGAGGTAGTGGTGGAAAAGCGTACAGAAGACCGGAGGGCCAATCGTGAACCAGAGCATCCCTGGGTGTCTCCTCCTCCAGGGGGATAACGGTGAAGTAGCTGCTGCATTTGGCATTGAGAGGGCTGGCAATTAGATCGCAGCAAGGCTGACCCCATCTGTGGAATATCTTCTCCGCACCATAATTGTTCAGGGACCACTCATGCGGCATTAGTTTAGCTCTGCTCAGCCTGTCGGCAATCACTTTGGACTTCCCCGGTATATGCGTTGCAACTAGAAAGCATTGGGAAGACACCGCCCACTGCCAAACTCGAAGTGCCTCTCTGCAAAGGGGGTATGATTTGGTTCCTCCCTGTTTGTTCAGATACCATACCACTGACATGTTGTCTGAGTGGATTGCAATTATCCCTAGAGGGAGAAAGCTCTGAAGTGCTAGCAACGCTAATAGCACTGCTCTCATTTCCAAGGTACTGATATGCAAATGGGTCACGTGATACAGCCACGTGCCTTGGACAGTACTGCCGAGATAATTCCCCCACACCCGATCTGGGAGGCATCCGTGGTCACCGTGGCAACTGGAGAAGATGGGACAAAAGGCTTGCCCACGTTGAGATTGCTGGCCTGAAGCCACCAGCGTAGATCCTGCTTGCACGTGTCCATAATCAGAATAGAATGGGAGAGTGGAAGATGCTGTAGTGACCATTGGACGAAAAGCAGCCACTGAAGAACCCTCATGTGTAGTCTGGCAAGGGGAACTAGCATGATTGTGGCAGCCATGGTCCCTAATAACTTGATGACCACTTTTGCCTTGACCTTCCTCAATGGTAGTAAGGTGTAGACCTGCTGTTGTAGAGCCTGAATTCTCTCTTCTGGTAAGAAGGCCCTCATGAGCACGGTATCTAGTTCGGCTCCGATAAAAGTGACACGCTGTGAGGGCAACAAGGCAGATTTTTTCCAATTTAGAGTAATTCCTAACCTTTGGCACAGTGTAATGGTGGCATCCCTGGTCTGTAAAAGTAGATACCTGGTGTTGGCAGAAAGGAGCCAGTCGTCCAGGTACGGAAACACTTGGAATCCCTGACGTCTCAAGTGAGCTGTTACCACTGACATGCATTTGGTGAACACCCTGGGGGCTGTGGTGAGACCAAAGGGCAGAGGGCGAAACTGAAAATGACTGGCTCCCAGCCGGAAGCGTAGATGACTTCTCGATGCCCTGTCCATAGTAAGCATCTTTGAGGTCGATGGAGCACATCCACACATCTTTCCCTAACAGAGGGAGTATTAACTGTATGGTGACCATGCGGAACTTGGACTTTTGTACATGAAGGTTCAATCTGCTGAGATCCAAGATGGATCTCAGGTCCCCTGTTCTTTTCGGCACCAAAAAGAATCTGGAGTAAGTCCCTAATCCTACTTGGTCTGTGGCGACAGGCTGGATGGCTACCTTTGAAAGCAACTTTTTTATTTCTAAGTTGCGGAATCCCCGTGACTGGGTGGAACGTCTGGGATTCTCTTGGTTGGCGGGGGAGGAGAAGAGAAGGGAATATGATAACCTCTGGAAATTGCCTTTAATACCCACTCGCCTTGGGTGACGTCTTGCCAGGCTTTTGGGAATAAAGAAATGCGACCCGCAACCGGCTCCAGAGATGCACAGTCAGGCCTCCCTTCAAGAGCGCTGGTAGGGAGAACCACGAAAGGAATCACGGTACCCATGGTTACGCAGGCCTCCTCTGCCTCTAGGGTGGCGTCTACCTGAATTTCCACCCCATCCCCTGCCTCCAAATGGGGAAATCACTTTGTGCGCCCTGAAAAAACCTCTGCAACTTTCTGAACCACATTTTCCCACCCTTCTGGCCCTTGGGGTAAGGTCTAGAAGGCATGGAAAAACGGACTCCCATGGCAGACAGGGTTTTTCCTTCCTGCTCGCACCTAGTGAGAGTGTCCTTCACCTTGGTTCCGAAACAACAATGAACCGCCAAAAGGGGAGTTGGTGAACACAGACTTGAAGGCCTCCGCGAAATTGTACAGGTGCATCCAGGATCGTCTCCGAAGAGCGACTCCAGAACCCGCTGCCCTACTCGCTCCATCGGCTGCTTATGAGATGAGTCTCATGGAGGAGTTGGTAAGGGAATTTAAAGTAAACATCTGTGCATTGACCTTGTAAAATGCATCAAGTAGTTCAGCGATCGCAGTGTAAAGGCCACTGAGGTAAACACATGCTTCCCATACCTTTCCATAGCCCGGGACTCCTTGTTAGGCGGATGGATGGTAGACGAAGTTTCAGCAAGTTCCTTCTTGGTGGCTCCTGCCACCACCATGGCATCTACTGGAACGCCTTTTGTTAGATATTCCTTGTCAGTGGGGGTGGACAAAAACTTATTGGGTCTCCTAGGGACCGGTTCCACAGTGTCAGGAGTTTCCCACACCTTTCGACAGACAAGATCTAGTAGCTCATCAAAAGGAGGAGAAACCTAAGAGGCGGAGGATTGAGACCTAAAAGCCTTCAGGAAAACCAACTCCTCATCAGAAGGGGATTTGGAGGGCCAGCTGCCTCTCTGCTTCAAGATCTCCAGGATATCTGAAAAAGAGATATCTTCAGAAGACGACTTGGGGGACCCCCTCTGACTCCTTGAGGTCGGTGTCCGACATGAGACTCATCCGGGGAGTCGAGGTGTTTCCTCTTACACAATCTCTTTCTGGCTGGCTCCTCAGGCAAAAACTCTGGGGAGATGTCAGAAAGTTGGGGACCACTCATGAAGGTATCCTGAGGCTTAGGGTCTCTGCTGCCCATGGACAGAAGGTGATCCAAAATTGACACCGGTGCCAGAGGGGGCAGAGTATCGGTGCCGTAGGATGCAGCAGATGACCTGGCCAGCACGCTCCTCATAACCTCGAAGGCTGATCCCCCCCGGCTCTGAAGGCCAACTAACTGTAGAGGATACAGTAGTAGCCCTCGGCACCGAGGAGATGAGGTCCGAAGCAGATGTCGGGTCCAAGCTCACTCGAGCCAAAGCACCGAGAGGAAGGCTCAGAACCGATGAAGATCGATCCAAGCCCTTCCCCTTGGGTCCGACTGGAGAACCATGGACCCTTGACCCCGTGCACGGAGCCAACAGGGGTCGGAGCAGAAATTGGAACAGAGAGGCCAGGTGAGGCTACTGGAACTGACCTAACGGCACCCGATGGAACCAACAACTCTGGCTCTGAAGGCCGAGAAAGGCTCGGAGGAGGAACAACAAAGGATGAAGCCGACTGGGTCGGAGCCGAAATCAATTTGGCCAACATCGATGACTGAAGCAGTTTCTTCACCACTCTATCAACGTCCTCATCGGAAAGGGTCCTGGAGGACCGGGAGGATATTGTAGGAGATCTGGATCTCCCTACAGAAGGGGACTTGCGTGAAGGAGAAACCGGTTGAATAACTGGAGACCGGCTCCGAACCAAAATATCGGTGACCGGCTCCGAAAGGCTGGGAGCCGATACTGACTTAGTCTGGACACTACCTTTTGTCGGCACCGAGGGCAATGGAACTGAAGAAGGAGAAGTTGTTCTAGCAACTTTCTCTGGCGGCTCCGAAGAAACAGACGGAGCCGGAGAGCGCTTCTTAGAAGTCTTTTGTTCCTTTTTAACTGGAGAGGATAAGGCAATGGAAGACTTAGCCAAGTCTTCCTCGAAGGAGTGTTTAAGCAGTCCTTTCAGAATGAGCTTGTTCTTCCTCTCCTGTAGTACATGGGGACTGAAGGAATGACAAAACAAGCAGGACTCTTGGAGGTGAATAGCCCCCAAACAGTACACGCACACACAGTGCCCATCAGTCAAAGACATTTTATTGTTGCATTCAACACACTTTTTAAAGCCTGAAGGCCTGTGTTCCTTAGAATTCTTGGACATGCTGAAAAGGAGAATACACACAGGTACAAAAGCAATAAGTACACACACTAGACCCAACTAAACCCCGTACGAGAAACAGAGCCTCTAACTAAAAAAGGCCTAGTAACCGGCAGAAAAAATACTACAGGGAGGACTAGGTCCTCTAACTTAAATGGGCCTAGCCCGGGGAAACAAAGGCAGGATAGGACCACTAGCCAGACACGACAACACTAAACGCTAACAGAATGGAGCACCAAACCAAAGACCACATGGAAACAATGGGGAGGACTAGGTCCTCTAACTGAAACGGGCCTAGCCCGTGGGGAGAAAGGAAACGAACGGGATACCAAAACGGCCAATGACAATGCCACAAAAACAGCAAGAGAATCAAAACAAAGGCAGTATAACACCACTACCATACACGCAGAGGTATAAAAATAGCTTTTTTGAGCAACAAGTCAAAAGTTTATAAAATATACTTAGCCACGGCCAAAAGCGAGACCACGTCTGAGCGTAACGAGTGGCAAACAAGATCTGAGAATATACCTGTTGCATGATGGGATACCTCTTAGCCAAGAGCCAATTGAAGACTTCGAGCTAGAGTATGGCCGAGTCGAAGCCGAGGTTTAGCTCCGAACCCATGGGTAAGAATGAAGGCGAGATTGGACTATATAACATCAAACTTTCTCAAGCCTATAGCTGAAGAAGTAGCCTGGAAACCCTATCAGCTTAATCAAACACACATTTAAGGCATGTTTAGAAACTAGACACAAGTTAGAAACAATCTGGTTCAAGTAAGACCTGTCTTCACGGGACTGGGAAGCAGAAAACAATCTCAAACTATTGCCACATTTTAGCATAAACGTCCACATGTAGTGCTGATAAGTAAGAATTCTAAAGGCTAATGTAGAGGAAGAAGAAATTCTCTTACCTAGACTGACCAGCAGCTTACCTTTTTTGTTCCCAGGAATTGGGTTAGTAGTGGTAAGAAGCTTCTCACGGGAGAAGATATAGCTGGTGGGCCTGCTGTAAGGTAATAAACAATAAATTTATTAGCTCAAAAGGCTTTATACAGTTTATCTGTCTTGTTAGGTACTGAGAGCTCACAATCAGTCGCTGTAGGCAGCATTAAAAGCATCCTCTAAAGTTGGTAAAATGGGAGGAATGTGTGCAGAGTGTGGAGCTTCTTGTTTTAACAAATCATAGCATCTTCTCAACTAAGGAGGAACAACCACCTGTTCCGAAGAAAACATATCCTTTAGAGGATGGAAACTGGCATAATGGCTATGGTGCTTACGTCATAGACACAAGGTACAGGGACTAATTTTTGCCTTTGGGATGAGAAATTTGGCTAGGCTTAAAATGGCCCGAAAGAGTAGACAGCCTAGTACTAAACTATGAACTTAGTGAGACTGTCTCAGAAAAGGAGAAAACCTTATTTGGCTCTGTTTCAGGCTCACTATCTACTGAGTCTTGTGCTACAGAAACCTTAGATGACATTACTCTGTCTCTGTCAGCATCAGAATTATAAGAAAAAAAAACGTCCTTGTTAATGGGAATGGAAGAATTATAAAAAGACCGATACAGCTGCCTCCCAGTATTGATAGACAGTCATTTTTACACAGAGAAACCATCTCTCTCTCTGTTTTCAAAATGATTAATTTTCTGTTTCTTTTTACTAGGAATATCTTTAGAGGAAAACTGAGAAGGTAGAGGCATATCATCCTGAGAAAGGGCTCTCTTTCTCCAGCTACCCAAAGAGAAAATGTCTGACCCTGGTCCATACTGGCCATCAGGACTATACTAGTGGAATTTGAGGAAACCAGTATGTGGTCTAAGCAAAGAACAGTTGTGTACACTTACCATAAATGTACATGTTTGAGTGTATTCACTGTTGCAGTTATTACATTTGGGTTATCTGCTTGCAGGTAGCCCTCAGTCGGCCTGATTAACAAAGTCTTGTGTCCTGTGTCAGTTGCTGTCCCTTCTTCCATGATGTCAGGTCGTCAGGGATATAAAACATGGAGCCGATGCCATTACATCAGTCTTTCTTGCCATGCGGTGCCCGAAGCAGAAGCAGTTCGCAAGTGCCGGTCGGCCGACTCCTGAAATTTTTGTTTTCGAGTTTCAAAACCGAAGTCCTCAACTAAAGCTAAATACCTCATTGGGGAAACTTTTTCTTGCTCCTTACCGATGTCAGTAAAAGTTAATAATTGCATTACTTGTGGAAAGCAAATACCTCATAAAGATTTTCATTCATACTGTATTCCTTGCTTAGGCCCTCACCGTGACTTACCTTGCTGTCGGTTTTGTGCTTTATTTAATCAGCGCACTATCCATTGTCGGTATATTTTCGCCTCTAAATATTTTGGTTCTCGGTTTAATTATCCAGAAATATTGTCAGTTAACCATCCGACTACCGGGATTCCGAAAAAATGCAAAGATAAAGACAGAGACAGGCCACCGAGGTCAAAAACTGCCGATGACGCTTCTCCTAAGCCAGTCACCAGTTCGCCGGCACTCGGTGATGTGCTTTCGCAGCCCCTGATACCCGCTAAAGATAAGAGATTGATCCCACGCTAAAGATAACGGTTTGTGCTTTTTTTTTTCTTTTCAGGTACATTTGAGGGAGGAACAGCAGAACTGGGGTCATAATTATCCATACTGTAGCAGGGGAAGAAGCCTGACTGCCAGTAAGTTATGATAGGAGTCAGTAGGAAGGTAACTTGTCACATTGGTCACACAAGCAGCACACAACCCTTCTAAAAAGTTTAATATCCCCAACAAAAAAGTTACACAAGCAGCACATAACAAAATCATGAGAAAAAAAAAACACAGCACCAGTTTCTCTGCAGTGAACTGCCCACAAAAAATGGGAAAAAAAAAGAAGTATGTCATGAAAAGTACATAAGCATTCCTTACAGCCTTAAGTCTGATTCTTAAAATGATCCATATAGTTTAAATAACCAGTGCAGGATAAGCCCATATAGCTTAGGTCAGTGGTTCCCAAACTTTTTCGATTCTTGGCTCCCTTGCTGAATCCAGGTTTTCCCAAGCCCCCCCATGGCATGCATAAAGTGCGTATTTCATTTATTTATTTGATATTTGTTTAACGAGGCTGCCCGACTGGACTAGGAGAAAAGCTCAAAAGTACAATATAAAAACAATTACCAAAAAAAAGTGTACATTCTGCTTAACAGCATAACACTGATCTACTATGGTTGAGAGGTAAACAAACCTAATGTCAACCTTATTAACTTTAAGTTTATAAGAGCAATATTTAAAATCTGTCCCTATTATTTGGCTCTGTCCAGCATACCTCTCAACTGTATAGATTTTTGCAGAATGTTCAGATTTTTGCCTCATTATTGGTCTTTTTCTCATAAAATTGTTGTTTTCTGGCAAATAACTGGCAGATCATTGAGGATGAAGTCTGAAAATAATGACAGGCAGATGAGTTTCATACTTCATACCCTTCAGAAAATTCATGCTATTGCAAAACCTGCATTTCTATCAACTTTCTAAGTTTGTGAGAGCAGTACTTAAAAGTGTCCCTATTTTGTGCCTTTGTACCCCCACTATTTTTGGCTTTGTCCAGATTTCTTGATCTAAGAGGGTGAGAGGTATGTGTTCAGTGGTATGGTCCAGACTTACACAGACCTCATTGCTGCTGCCAGGGATCACTTTCACTGTTCACTCTCCCCCGGTGAGACACACACACACACACACACACACACACACACACACACACACACACACACACACACACACACACACACAGTCACTTCCTCATTCATACCTGCATTCATTCGCACATCACTCTCACTGTTTGTCACACCCACACACCACACACCCACTTATGCATTCATTCATACATTGCTCTCACTCTCCCGATCTCACACCCACATGCCACACACTAACTTACGCATTCTTTCATACATCCCTCTCACTCTTCCGATCTTACATATATACACACACACAGTCGCATTCATTCACACTATCGCTCTCACTCTCCCGATCTCACACACACACACAGCCACTTCTTCATTCACTCCTGCATTCACTCACACATTGCTCTCGCTCTCCCGATCTCTCAAACACACCTACACTCTTTTGCTTTCATGCACGCATTCACTCACACATGCAGACAGAGACACACAGATACTCATACAGGCATTCACTTACCTGATGGCCCAGTTCCAAATGTTCCACGGCCCAGTATTGGTCCACAGCCCGGTGGTTGAGGACCTCTGCCACTTGATGCCAGTTCTGCTAAAAAGCTACAGTGTAGGTCTAGACTTAGTTCGCCGTGAACTAATGAGCTTAGCTGCAAAATAAACCACAAACTGTTCTCGGTTTATTTTGCAGCTAAGCTTATTAGTTCGCGGCACCCCTGTGAGGAAGCTGCAGCTCCCCAGGGCGCTGCGGCGCACACTTTGGAAACCCCTGGCTTAGGTTAAAAATGAAAGTTATGTACTTACCATAACACTAGAGCTGTGTTGTCTTCTCTGCTCTGGCTCAATGGATGGGATATTGGATCCACCTGGATCTCACCTCAGTGCCTTTTTCAAGCTCTTGTATCTAAGGCTCAAGCTCTTCTCCTACCCAGAATTTCCTCCTATCCTTAAAATAACTCAGATCGAGCTTGCCCACTTGTATCTAATAGCTTATCCAAGAGGCAGAAAAATTTTGAACAGCATACCGAAAAGGAGAAAGGTAACATTTAGCTCAAGGCTCCTTTCTTTATCCATAATACCTTACTCCATCTCATAGCCTCAGAACAAGTTTGCTGTCATAGCCCTATAAAGACATGAACAGTATGAATGAAAAAGGCAGAGCTCAAACCTGGAACTGTAGGTTCCAATACAGTCCAACAGGTCTCTCCAGAAATCTGGATTGATGAAGGATCGGAGGAGAGTTAAGGAAGAATGAACATGGACAACACAGATGCCTAGTTCTGGTAAGAACATAACTTTTAAATCTGATGTTGTCCTTTTCATTCTTCCTCAACGTATGGGACAGAGTCCCCAGCTATGTTGACCTTGGGTGGCCCTTATAGAATGTATTCCAGAGTACTGCCAAACCAAAGGTGGCTCTGTTTCTAGAAATAATATCCAGTTTGTAATGAGTAACAAAAGTATAAGCACTGGACCATGTAGCTGTAGCGCAAATATCATTAATAAATGTTCTTGACCACAAAGTAAGTGATGCGGCCATGGATCTGGCTGAATGAGCCTTGGGAGATTTAGATAACGTCAAGCCTTTCTGAGAATAAATCCAGGAAATACAGTCTGTAATCCATTTTACTAAAATAACTTTGGAAACTGGATAATTCAACTTTTTTGGAGAAAAAGAAATAAAAAGTTTGTCTGACATTCTGATTTGTTTTGTCCTGTGAAGATAAAAATACAGTTGTCTGTGCACATCAAGGAGATGCAGCATGTACTCTCCTTTATTTGAGAAATTTAGAAAGAAAACTGGTTAGTGAATGGATTGGTTAATGTTATTTTCAGAAGTCACTTTAAGTAAGAAGGAAGGATTAGTCCACAAGGAAACCCTATCCTTATGAAAAATTATGTAAGGAGCTTTTGAGAAAAGAGCCATTCAGATATTCTCTTTGCAGAAGTAATGGCAACTAGAAAACTGTTTTCCGCAACAGCAATTTCAAACTGGATGTAGCTGAAGGGTTAAAAGGTTTCTACATTAGGCCTCGTAGCACAACTGCCAGATCCCAACATGGTGAGGGATCCTTAATAGGAGGCCTTAAGAGGAAAATTCCTTTCATGAAAACTTTACATAGTTTAGACACAGCTAGAGAAACACGTCTGCTCCCCATGTGAAAACTGAAAAGAGATGCTAGTTGAAATTTAGTTGTAGGGAAACTAGCTCCTTCTTCAAAAAGAGTTGTCAAAAATTGGAGAATCATAGAGACTGTGGTGGAATTGTGGTCAATTTCCTTATTCGATGCCCAAAGGGAGAATCTTTTCCACTTGCCTTTGTATACCTTTTTGGTAGATTCCTTTCAAAAAGTTAATATAACGTCATGTACAGGGGAAGAAAGGCTGGGCTACCTAATTTGTATACCTTTTTGGTAGATTCTTTTCAAAAAGTCAATATAATGTCATGTACAGGGAAGAAAGACTGGGCTGCCTAATTTGTATACCTTTTTGGTAGAGTCTTTTCGAAAAAACAATATAATGTCACATACAGGGGAAGGAAGGTTGGGCTGCCTAACTATTACTGGAAGTGGAGAATCCATGTGGTTAGTCTTAAGGCTTGAATGTTGGGATGTTGGATCCTAATGGGAGCGACAGAAGATCCAGAATTGGCTCCAGTTTACATGGAAGATAATGAAGATGAGGCCATAGGAAGGGTAACCATACTTGCTGAGACCAGAAAGGGGCAATGAGGATTAATGAGCTCCAGCCTGCTTGCTTTCTATAAAAATCTGGAATAAAGGGAAGAAGAGGGTAAGCAAAAAAGAGACCCATGGACCAAGTGGGAACTAGAGCATCTCTCTCCTGAGGGGGGATCAGAGCGAAATACCTGCAGCACTTGTTGTTGAGGGGAGTGACAAATAGATTGCAGGAAGGCTGGCCCCAGTCCCAGAAGATCATCTCCACCACAGACTGAGAGACTATTCATAGAGCATCAAAATGGATCTGCTTAGTCTGTCCGCTAGCACACTGATTTTCCCCAGAATGTGTGTCGCAATTAGAAAGTGGTCTAATGAGATCACCCATTTGCATACTTTCATGGCCTCTCTGCAAAGGGAGTAAGACTGATTTCCTCCTTGTTTGCTGATGTACCAGACTACAGACATATTGTCAGTCTGAACTGCAACAGTCCCTCAGGGGAAAGCATCTTGAAATGCCTGAAATGCTAAAAGGACTGCTCTCATCTCTAGGACATTGATATACAACTTGGTCTCCTGGGGAAACCACATGCCTTGGTTCGTTCATCCCAAGAAATACCCCCCCACCCCCACCCAAGTTGAGGGGCATCTGTGGTCACTGTGGCCATAAGGGCTGGTCGAACAAAGGGTCTGCCTAGATGTAGATCATCCGATTGTATCCACCTTCGGATGTGTTGTTTGCAATCTGGTGTAAGCCTGACTGGAAAGGATAGGGACTGATATAGAATGGACTACTGTACAGCTAAAGTCCACTGTAGAACCCACTTAAAGAAGTGGGCTAAAGGAAGTAGTATGATGCCTGCTGCCATGAAACCTAATGCCTGCATTACTGACCTTGCTGGAGGAGCTGAATGAGCAAGGGGAAAATAGACCTGACTCCTTACAGTGGAGATACGATGAGGAGATATCTGTTTTATCATGTCTAGAAGAGCACCAATAAACTCCAGGCTCTTGACTGGGGTTAGGTTTGACTTTGCATGATTTATAGTTATGCCCAAAGAATTGCAAATCTGGAGCAAATTCTCCCTGGAATGTAGAAGTAGATGCTTGGAGGGGGTGGTGAGGAGCCAGTTGTCTAGATATAGAAACACCTGGAATTCCTTTAATCTCAAGTAAGCTGCCACTGCTGCCATGCATTTGGTAAACATCCTGGGGGCTGTGTGAGTCCAAAGGGTAGGGCTCTGAACTGGCAACGATGAGCTCCCAGCCAAAAGCAAAGCTGTCTCCTGGATCACCTGTCTCTTTTGATATGATAGTATGTATCCTGAAGATCTACAGAGCACATCCAATTGTCCTTGTGTAGAAAGGGTAGAATGGACTGGAGCATGACCATTCAGAAAGTACAGCTGTGTACACTTACCATAAATGTAGATGTTCGAGTGTATTCACTGTTGCAGTCTTACATTTGGGTTATCTGCTTGCAGGTAGCCCTCAGTCGGCCTGATTAGCAGTCTTGGTTCCTGCGTCAGTTGCTGACCCTTCTTCCATGACGTCAGGTCATCAGGGGTATAAAACATGCAGCCGACGCCATTACATCAGTTTTTCTTGTCCCAGATGTCAGGTGCCCCCCTAATGGGAAGCAATTAAATATAAAAGTACAAAGATATACCTCGAACAAAAAATCAAATACACCAAAAAGGCTTTTAAGCATAGTAAAGGAAAGTAGAGGTATAGCCAAAAGAAGTTAGGGGGCTGGAGGGAGGGTAACCAGAACTGCAGCAGTGAATACACTCGAACATCTACATTTATGGTTAAGTGTACACAACTGTACTATGTTCTTCGTGTTTCACTGTTGCAGTCATTACATTTGGGTAGATTCCCAAAGCTATGGTTGGGAGGAGGAATTTAGATAACATTAGGGCCAGCTATAAGGCCCTGCAAGACTGCAGTGGCAAAGCCAGCTCTGGATTTAGGGAAAATTGGCAAATGGTAATGCTTGGTGAAAGTATGTACAGAACTCCAGGTAGCAGCTTCTAGGATGTCCCTGGTAGGGGGCGCCTCTGAGAAAGACTGTAGAGGTAAATGCAGCCCTGGTGGAGTGAGGTCTAATCCCCTGGGGGATAGGTTTTCCATGGTGCTAATAGCAGAAATGAATGCAATGGCTTAGCCATTTAGAAATGGTTTGTTTTGAAATAGCCTTCCCCTCTGCCCCTGCAGCAAATGCCACCAGCAGTTGTTCAGATTTCCTTTGAGGTTTAGTCCTGTCCACGTAGAATCAAAGTTGTTTGTGCACATCTAAGGAATGCAGTATCCATTGCCCTTTATTCTGTGGATTGGGAAAGAAGGTTGGCAAATGAATGGACTGATTAAGAGCCACACTGGATACCACCTTGGGCATGAAGGATGGATTGGTTCTGAGGGACACCCTGTCCGCATGAAAGATGATGAAAGGCTCCACTGCCATAAGGGCCTGTAATTCAGATACTCATCTTGCTGAAGTGATTGCTAGAAGGAAGGCTGTTTTCCAAGAATGAAATTTTAAGTCTGCAGTAGCAGCTGGCTCGAAAGGAGGTAGAGTGAGTTTCTCCAAGACAAAGTTAAGGTCCCAGGCTGGGGTTGGATCTCTTCTGGGTGGTCTCAAATTTTTGGCTCCTCTGAGGAACTGCTTGAGCATTGGATGAGAGAAGAGGGGAGGTTCTATGTTATCATGAGCTGAAATGGCTGAGGCGTGGATTTTAATGGAGGAAAAAGACAGGCCCTTGTGAAGCATCTCAGTTAAGTATTGTAAAATCTGAAGTAAATTGGGTGCTGCTGTGCTCATCCCTTGAGATTGGTTCCAGGCACAGAATATTTTCCATTTTTCAGCATAAGATTTTCTAGTACTAGGTAGGCCTCCGTGCCTCTAAAATGATATCCATCACAGGTTTGCTGAGGGATGGTAAAGGAGAGATTAAGTAATTAGCCAGGCTACATTATTCAGTGTTAGAAGCTGAGGGTGCAGAATCTGGTTCTCCTGCTGAAACAGCAGGGAGGGAGTCTGAGGCAGATGCCATGGAGGTAACTGTGACACTGCGCAGAAGGGGGTACCAGTGTTGGCGCGGCCAGTCTGGAGCAATCAAAATCATCCTTGGTTTGTCCTGTTTGATTTTTAGTAGTACTTTGGAGAGCAGAGGCAGAGGGGGGAAGGCATAGACTGGGCACAGTAGATAAGCCAAAGGGCAGTGCAGAGAACTGATAGTGCGTGTAGCCTGCTTTGAAGCGTAGGTATCTTCTGCAGGATTCCCTGATTGGGATGTGCAAGTATGCTTCTTTTAAATCTAGTGTTGCCAACCAGACATCTTTGCCTAGCATAGGAAGTAATTGGAGAAGAGTCAGCTTCTTATAGGTTCATAGGTTGGTACTAGGCTATCAGCCATAGGGCCTATACAAGCCTAGCCATAACAATTCCCTGGCTATTTCTTCCCACACTATTTACTTCCCTGGACCCCTGTCTAGCGGGGCGACTGATGTGATCCCCAGGGTGAATTTCCTTTCTCCCATCCAATCGTCAAGGTTCCTTTTGAAGAGGGCCAAAGAGGCACTCTGCTTGACATGTATGGGCAATCTATTCCAGAGTCTGGGGAGTCTCTGGGTCAGGAACCTATCCCTCCAGCATGTTTTGTTTATTGTGATGACAAGGTTTAGATCCCTGGAGCATGTGGCTCTGAGGGATTGGGATTTCTTTAAGTGTAGCATGTCCAACAGCTCTGGGTTTGACATGGCCTTGTATGTTAAGCAAAGATCGCCTCTGAGTAGACAATATGCGACAGAGTATAGCTGGAGTTTTTAAGGCGGTCAGCGTAGGGCATCTGCTTTAGGCCTGTGATTCTTTTAGTGAGGTATTTCTGTGGCCTTTCCAGTTGTTGCAGATGTCTTGAGAGGTACATACCAAACGGGGCACTGTATTCTATAATGGGTCTAATGAGGGATGAGTACAGTGGGACAATGACCTCCTTTTTTCTGGATGAAAAGCCCTTAGTGATGAGGTGTGCCACATAGAAGGATTTCCTAACTGTTGAGGCGATGTGGTTATCGAAGGTGAGACTGCTGTCCACCTGTGTCCCTAAGTCTCTTATCAAACTTTTGGAGTTTAGTGTACTGCCACCTATATGGTAATTCACGGATACAAGTTTCTTCCCAAAGGGGATAACTATACATTTCTTGGCATTGAGCTTGAGCCCATGGCTCTGGCACCAAGCATCTGTTTCTGTAAGGCCCTTTTGTAGAGTATCCACATCATTTGGGGATTCAATAATGGCTCCCAGTTTGCAGTCATCTGCAAACTTTGTTATCCAGAGTCCCTTAGTGTTGGCTTGTACTTCAGAGTAGATACCAAACAAGAGCAGTCCCAGGACTGAACCCTGAGGTACTCCACTTGTCTGGAGCTGGATTTGGAGTCTGCTACTTTTACAGTGTGGGTTCTATCAGTAAGCCAGTTAGCAACCCATTGGGTGACGTAGGGATTAATGCCCAGCTTAGTAAGTTTATCTATGATTCCAGAGTGGGGGATGGTGTCAAAGGCCTTGGCAAGGTCTAGATAGGCTGTGTGGACCACCTTACCCTTGTCCATGGCTCTGGAGACTGATTCGAAGAAGTCAATCAAGTTCAGGAGACAAGATCGGCCCTTCACGAACCCAAACTGGGTGGGGTCCAGTGTTTGAAGGTTGCCAATGTCTTTGTTTATAAGTTCCATGATAATACGCTCCATGGCCTTGCAGATGAGGCTTGTCAGACTGATGGGACGGTAGTTTCCGGGATCCAAGATGGATCCCCCCTTGTGGAGTGTGAATTTTGGAATCTCCAAAAAGTTGTTTAGTGTAGACAGATCCAGGATAGGATGCCATGAACCGTCTTTTCTGGGTACACCAAGAAAAGTCTCAAGTAGAAACCTTGTCCCTTTTCCTTTTCTGCTACCAGTTGAATAGCCCCCATGTTTAAGAGAGAAAGTACTTGTTTTTGGGCCTCTGCCCACTGTTTTGGGGGTAGGTCCGACCACCTGCTTGGTGTTGGCAAGGTGTGGAAGTAAAATCTGTATCTCTGAGACACTATACTTAAAACCCATTTGTCCTGGTAATGAGTTCCCAATTCTTTGCATGAAGAGCAATCTTTCCCCCCAAAGGGGCAGTCAGTTGATAAGTGCTTGGAAATTTTAAAAGGAAGTCACTGAGACAGTTTACCATAGGGTGAGTCTTATTATTCCCAGATTTGGAAGTGGAGGCCTCCCACTGCTTAGTTCTGTGTGTCACCTGGGACTGAAACCTGGGTTTTTTTGCTGTGTCTGGGTTTGGCTTGAGAAGACATGGAAGGGGCTGGAAAGGACCAATTCTTAGAGGGCCAGTGCCTTCTAAAGCATAGATTTAGCTTTATCTTCCATGTTTTTAAGAACTTCCTCAGCCTTGTTGCCAAACAGGCGGTCCTGATTTAAAGTAGCATCCAACAATTTAGCTTTAACATGATCAGGCAAAGATTGCTCCTTAAGCCAAGCATGCCTTCTGAGCACAGACACAGTAACAGCAGCCCTGCAAGAAGCCTCTAAAGAATCAAAACCACATTGCAAAGTATGTTTTTCAACTTGTTCAGCAGAATGCATTAAATCCTGTAATTCTTTATTTTAAACACAGTCAGGAATCAACATAATTTTCTGTTTAAGCAGTCCAATAACATGTTGCTGATACTTTAACATATGAAACTGGCAGTTTAAAGCCCTAATGGCCACGGTAGCAGAACTGTAAACCTTCTTACCCCATCTATCCAGCGCCCTGGAGTCTCTATCAGAAGGGGTAGGATTTTTAGCAGTAGAAGCCTTAATGCCCTTGGGCCCCTGTGAAATAGTCTTTGGATCTGCAATAGGATTTTTAAAAAGGAACTTGTGGGACTCAGGCACCCTGTAGTATCTGTCAGGTTTTTCTGGGAGCAGGAGGCAGGGAAAAAGCATCATCAATAATGTCTAGTACAGGAGGAATAGCTAAAGGCCTATGCTGAGGTAGGAGAAGGAAATCCCTAAGCCTCCTTTTTGAATCAGAAAAATCCTGGCTTTCCCAGTGGAAATGCTCCCTTAGAGTATGTAAGGTTTTCCCCAAAAGAAAAATCCTCAGGAGGGGAAGCAGAGGGAATGGAGTCCTCTGCATCGGAATCTTCATAAGTAGATAAGGGCAAATCCAGATCATCAGAAGAACCCAAAAAAAACAGAATCCTGATCAGAAGATTCATAATCAACTTCAGTCCTAGGCCGCTTAGAAGGGGGGGGGGGGTAACTACTCCTGATTAGAGTTATTAGATCTTCAGCCATTCTTATCATTTGTTTTTTTTTAGGCATAGAGGCCTGAGCATGTGGCCTGGGCGTCGTTTTTTAGGCATGGATCGAGATTTAGGCCTAAGTAAAGAAGGAAGCGTTGATTTAATATGCAAGTCCGTAGGCCTGAATACACCCTCAGAAGCCGGTGCCTGCACAGCGGCTCTGGACCCATCCAAGGTAGAGACCATCCGCGGGTTCCATAGCTGAAGCATCTCGCTGCACACCGGACTCCGAATGGGTCTCAGTAGAGGCCTGCGAATCAGAAGAAGCGTTTATCAGGGGCTGCGAAAGCACCTCACTGAGTACCGGTCGACTGGCTTAGGAGAAGCGTCGTCGGCAGTTTTGGACCTCGGCAGCCTGTCTCTGTCTTTCTTTGTGTTTTTTCAGAATCCCGGTAGTCAGATGGCTAACTGACGAAATTTTGTATAATTAAACCGAGAACCAAAATATTTAGAGGCGAAATATATACAGACGACGGATAGTGCGCTGATTAAATGAAGCACAAAACAGACAGCAAGGTACCTCATGGTCAAGGCCTAGGCAAGGCATACAGTACGAATGAAAATCTTTATGAGGTATTTTCTTTCCACAAGTTATGCAATTATTAACTTTTACTGACATCGGAAAGGAGCAAGAAAAAGTTTCCCGAACGGGGTACTTAGCTTTAGTTGAAGACTTTGGTTCTGAAACTCAAAAATGAAAACAAAGAGTTAGAAGGTCACACTGAAAAACCAATCAGAAAAAATTAAACGAAAACTCCCAGCCAAGCTAGAACTTGCAATGAGTGACCTCCCAAACCTCCTGTAACAGAGACACATGGGATATATGCAAATGACCCTTATGAACATCAGGTGTTTCAGCTATATGGCGATTCTGATTGCCCATGACTTATACATATGAAGTCATTTTAATGGACAATTTCAAGCCAATAAAGTCAAACCCCACTAGCTATGGATATGCATATTTCGGCCTTGTTATGACCTCGTCAGCATAGCATAAGCTGAGTTTTTGATTAAGCATAAGAAACATAGGGTTGTTATACCCAGCTGATGTCCATTATCATTAGGGTGACTGCAAAATATCCCAACTAACAAATTAAAACAAAGAGCTAGAAGATCACACTGAAAAAACAATCAGAAAAAAATAAATGAAAACTCCTAGCCAAGCTAGAAATTGTTCATTAAAATGACTTCAAATGTAAAAGTCATGGGCAATCAGAATCGCCATATAGCTGAAACACCTGATGTTCATAAGGGTCATTTGCAAATATAATTTAAAACACCAATGGCCAGCATAAAGAGTACACCAAGCACTTGTAAAATAAAGATCAAGTATTGTTTACATGAAATACTTTATTCAGACCGGTTTTGGCTAACCGACCTTCTTCACTGAAAAAACATTGCATAATAGATGCATGATGTAACTATATATACACCCCCCCAACCAATAACAGACATGGTCCAACCCAAAAATTGCAAGTACATTGAATACGTATATAAAACAATCAATGTAAGTTAGAAATATATATCAATAATACATATACATATGTAAATAAAATATATATGAAAAAGTTATTTTATACGTATATAAACATACAAACTGCACATATATATATATATATATATATATATATATATATATATATATATATAGATACATAAACACAAAAATGTAATGTATATAAATATATACAAATATATAGAACAAAGCAGAAAACCATACAATGGTCTGTGGTATCCTTTATAAGTGGTCATTGAGTCCTGGGGAAAATAGCGCTCCTAAATTAATGATCCAATATTTTTCTTTATGATTAAGAATAGTGTGCCAGCCTTGTTGGTTACTCCTATCACCAATAATTCTATCTATTACCATAAATTTGAAATCAGCATTGGCATGTTTGATAGTATGTCTATATAGGGCATTCGTCTCCCTTTTATTTCGGATATCACTTCTGTGCTCAGACATCCTAATTCTCAATGAGCAAGAAGTTTGGCCCATATAAAAAGCGAAACATTTACATGTGGCCAAATATACTATCCAGCTGCTGGCACAATTGCCAAAGACCCTGAGATCATACACTCTGCTGGTGTTTGCACTAGTGAATTGTTTTAAATTTACTCACAAATTGGCATGACCCACAATGTCCACAAGGGAACATTCCCAATAACTGATCCCCTGACATGGTCAATTGTTTATATACTGCTCCCCCACTGTCCTTATGCTTAAAGTGCGAAAAGTGAGCACCTAAAGTTCTCCCACGTCTATAGGGGAATTGGCATATGGGGCCCAAACATTCCCTAAGTTGTTCATTGGCCATGAGTATATTCCAATGGGTATCTAGCACATTTCTAATGACGTTATTATTACGTCCATAGGTTGCCACAAACCTAAGGTTTTGGCCCGCTTGTGTTGGCCTCCTCTGTTTGTACTCCAACAGTGTGTCTCTATCCTGAGTAGAACTCCAATCACTGGCAAGTGCAATATCGGACTTCCTGTATCCTCTATCCACAAACCTGTTACACAAATCCTGTCTGGCATGTTCAAACTCTCGTGTAGATGAGCTGATTCTTTTAATGCGCATAAATTGTGACTTTGGAATATTGAGGATGGTGTGGCAGGGATGCATCCTAGATGCATGAAGCAGGCTGTTGTATCGTGGATATTTACGAAACGTCTTGGTACTAAGAGTATGATCCTCGTTCTTATACACAGTTACATCTAAAAAGTTAATACTGTCATGATGTGATGTAAGAGTGAATTCAATACCCCACAAATTGTCATTAAGATACTCCAAAAATTCCTGCAAATATGTTACATCTGCCCGCCACACCATCCAGCAGTCATCCAAATATCTGTGCCAGATATCTATTTCCACTTGGTAGATGTTATGAAGGGGATCATAAATCATACATTCCTCAAAGAAAACCATAAACAGATCCGCATATATGGGGGCAAAAGAAGCCCCCATAGCAGTGCCCTGCAACTGCCAATAACATTCACCCTGGAAGTAAAAGACATTTTTGTTCAAGACATGTTCTGCCATACATACCAGGAGAGTATTGAAGCCAGGGGGATATATGGATTGTGTTATACAAAATTTAGCGTGACACTTACTCAGATAATGATCGGAATTTGAGGAAAGCCAAGTCGAATGTGGAAAGGCCTATTGTGCTTCGTGAACTTCAACTAACACATTTAAAATAACTTTGACCCATTTAATGTTGGTTTTGATTTGGATGGACCTTAACATATATTGACTTTTTTTCCCTTTGTTGTACTGAAGGGCAAGTAAGCTGCTTTGGGACATTGTGAACATTTCAACCATATTGATGTATGTATTTATTATTTCCCTTGGGTGAATGTTTACTTGGCGTATTAAAAGACAAGTAAGCTGCTTTGGGACATTGTGAACATTTCAATTATATTAATATATGCATTTATTACTTCTACTGGGTGATAAGATTGCTTGGCACATCAGTATACATATGCTTAATCACAGTCAAGCAGGAATACTAGCAGTATAATAGATTTTCAAAAGGATGTGAGATGTGTATGCAATTCAAATATGTAATATTGAACATTAGGTAGGAAGGCACAGCGTTTATTGTAGGTTTAACATCGGATTTGGACCAACTATAGAAACAACACACAACTATTGGCGATTGGAGCCTTTATGCTATTGATTTTATAAGTATAGTGGGCATACACTAATTCATACAGTGCCTTGCATTGTGGCAACCATATGTCATCCTGATACTAATGTGTTAGAATACCGCTCTGATTAACATCGGGGCGATATTGGTGATATTTTGTTAAGGTTTTTGATTTCTGTGACGACTATAGTGCAATAACATTGCAAAATAATGTTGTACATGCATGTAGCAATACTTAGTTACTATTAATAATTATCAATGGTCTAAAAGTGGTCTATTTATGTATATGTACCCTTCTTAATGCACTTGGTGCCATTTATGAAACTTGGCTGTATCATAATATACTGGATCTCTTTTTGCTTGTTAAATTTTGATCTATGCACTTCAAAGCATATATCAGGTAGTAGTTATGTTAATTATTGTAAAAAAAATAGCAATAATAGAAGAGGATATACCTTATATTTAAAGGAATAACATCAGCAGATGGAATGTTTTGAATTTATATTAATCACTCAACCTTTCCACATTAGAGCCAAAAAACCAAGTGGATATAGCAATCATTGTAAACAAAAATAATAATTGATGGGTCTACCTAATACTGTGCACAGAAACAATAACAGTACATTTAATGTATTCTATTTCTATAAATGACTTGGCACTTTATGCTTTAGGGTAAAAGTTATGTGCATATGTTAATTATTGTGAAAACTAATAACAATTGCTTATTATCATATCTATTACTGTGAAAAGAAATAATAACAGTAGATAGTGGATGTTCTTCATCCACATTAATAATTTAGTGCTTTTGTATTAGGGCCAAACACCTGGAGTGATATCATACATTTTTATGGTTTATCCAAATATTTCATCTAGATATCTACTTATGTGTATTGTCTATTGGAGGTTTTCTTTGGGCCTATTTTCTATTCATGGCCATTTCTGAATAGTGGGGTTCTTGCGACTGCTCTATTGATATCAATATCTAAATGATATCATTCATAGAAATTCCCCTAGACACCCCTTGGTGATTCGGTTTTGTCTCTGCTAATATTAATTAGTAGTATTATTCTGTCTCCAACATTTTTGGAGTTTTCTTTGATATTCAGCCCCTTCCACAAATACCTATAATTGGAAAAGCCTTATTTTGCCTTAAATAAAGAGGACTAGTACTATAATAACTTACAGTAATATGAATCTGGAGAGCATTCTTAGTGGATTATGTGCCGATAGGGATTATATTGGAGTATTTGGCATTGATATCAGACCAGGCAATAAGCAGAATGGCTCCAAAATTGATCCTACAGAGGGATGTAATATTGCTTTTAATAAATTAGGCAAGGGCTTAAAAAATGTACGTGCCAACATTTGGCATCTTAGACTATTTAGAGCATATATGAACAGAGAAATAGCACCTAGAGGTCTCAGAATTTGCCTTCAACCCTTAGTTGGTAGATCGGAGGATACACTGACTAGGGAATGGAATTTAGCTTTACAACAGGCCTCAATGATGTTTGTTAACATTCTACCATCATACTGTGAAAGGATGGTGGACATTAATTTATCGGAGGTGAAAACCTTATGTGAAGACTGCAAAAAATATGAGGCTATACCACTGTATGCCATTTCTCTGAACAAGCTTTCTAAGGAGCTGGCCATATATGAAAAACAAACTCGAGATAGAAAGATTAAAAAATTTAACAGAGACGTAACCGACTACCAAAGGGGTCATCCTTTTGAATTTTCAAGAACAGTAAGACTTTCTGATACCAACAGAACTGCCAGCATCAACACATTTAGGAAGAGACCTAGATCTATTTTAAAGAGAGCAGACAATTCATACACCAGTACGTCAGGGGAGGAATCTTCCTTCACGGACAATGACAGTGTCAGTACTACAGAATCACCCATTCGTAAAAAGTCTCTTGTACCACACCCTTTAGATGTGGAAGGAAGCGGCGTGGGGGGCGCAAACATAAACATGGGGGCAGGAATCAGCTCAGTGGAGGGCTTGTTACACACCATTTTGAAATAACTAGGAGTGCTGGCCAGAATGTGTTAAACCTATCTGATGTAATACTAACTGATGAGCAAACTCGATTATTGAATAAAGGTCTTGGCTTTGTACCTGGATTCTGATGTCTAACAATTTTGTCATAGACTTAACCTTACATTATTATTTTCAGATAATAACTCTCAAAGATCTGATGAATTCAGGTTTCACAAATCCGACTTTCAACCACCTTTAAAACTTCAGCTTGGCAAGCTAAGAACTTGGTTATATTCAACTGGACGTATAAGAGAATTTAAGTACCTTTTTATGCACTTTTTCTTTTAAAAAATACAGTATTTAAATTGATTTAAACTGTGTATGAAGGAGTGTTGAAGGAATTTTTAACTGGTTATTCTGCTCTTCAGTAACTTGAACTAAAAGCTAGTGTTGGCTGAATTTTGTTATTTGCTAGTAATTACAGGTGTGGGGGTAGCCACATTCAGTGATTTCCTGTCCTTGCATATTTAAACTGGTGCATGTGAAATAATTCCTGCTTTAAAACTTCAGCTTGGCAAGCTAAGAACTTGGTTATATTCAACTGGACGTATAAGAGAATTTAAGTACCTTTTATGCACTTTTCTTTTAAAAAATACAGTATTTAAATTGATTTAAACTGTGTATGAAGGAGTGTTGAAGGAATTTTTAACTGGTTATTCTGCTCTTCAGTAACTTGAACTAAAAGCTAGTGTTGGCTGAATTTTGTTATTTGCTAGTAATTACAGGTGTGGGGATAGCCACATTCAGTGATTTCCTGTCCTTGCATATTTAAACTGGTGCATGTGAAATAATTCCTGCTTTAAAACTTCAGCTTGGCAAGCTAAGAACTTGGTTATTTTCAACTGGACGTATAAGAGAATTTAAGTACCTTTTTATGCACTTTTTCTTTTAAAAAATACAGTATTTAAATTGATTTAAACTGTGTATGAAGGAGTGTTGAAGGAATTTTTAACTGGTTATTCTGCTCTTCAGTAACTTGAACTAAAAGCTAGTGTTGGCTGAATTTTGTTATTTGCTAGTAATTACAGGTGTGGGGTAGCCACATTCAGTGATTTCCTGTCCTTGCATATTTAAACTGGTGCATGTGAAATAATTCCTGCTTTAAAACTTCAGCTTGGCAAGCTAAGAACTTGGTTATATTCAACTGGACGTATAAGAGAATTTAAGTACCTTTTATGCACTTTTTCTTTTAAAAAATACAGTATTTAAATTGATTTAAACTGTGTATGAAGGAGTGTTGAAGGAATTTTTAACTGGTTATTCTGCTCTTCAGTAACTTGAACTAAAAGCTAGTGTTGGCTGAATTTTGTTATTTGCTAGTAATTACAGGTGTGGGGGTAGCCACATTCAGTGATTTCCTGTCCTTGCATATTTAAACTGGTGCATGTGAAATAATTCCTGCTTTAAAACTTCAGCTTGGCAAGCTAAGAACTTGGTTATATTCAACTGGACGTATAAGAGAATTTAAGTACCTTTTATGCACTTTTCTTTTAAAAAATACAGTATTTAAATTGATTTAAACTGTGTATGAAGGAGTGTTGAAGGAATTTTTAACTGGTTATTCTGCTCTTCAGTAACTTGAACTAAAAGCTAGTGTTGGCTGAATTTTGTTATTTGCTAGTAATTACAGGTGTGGGGGTAGCCACATTCAGTGATTTCCTGTCCTTGCATATTTAAACTGGTGCATGTGAAATAATTCCTGCTTTAAAACTTCAGCTTGGCAAGCTAAGAACTTGGTTATATTCAACTGGACGTATAAGAGAATTTAAGTACCTTTTATGCACTTTTTCTTTTAAAAAATACAGTATTTAAATTGATTTAAACTGTGTATGAAGGAGTGTTGAAGGAATTTTAACTGGTTATTCTGCTCTTCAGTAACTTGAACTAAAAGCTAGTGTTGGCTGAATTTTGTTATTTGCTAGTAATTACAGGTGTGGGGGTAGCCACATTCAGTGATTTCCTGTCCTTGCATATTTAAACTGGTGCATGTGAAATAATTCCTGCTTTAAAACTTCAGCTTGGCAAGCTAAGAACTTGGTTATATTCAACTGGACGTATAAGAGAATTTAAGTACCTTTTATGCACTTTTTCTTTTAAAAAATACAGTATTTAAATTGATTTAAACTGTGTATGAAGGAGTGTTGAAGGAATTTTTAACTGGTTATTCTGCTCTTCAGTAACTTGAACTAAAAGCTAGTGTTGGCTGAATTTTGTTATTTGCTAGTAATTACAGGTGTGGGGGTAGCCACATTCAGTGATTTCCTGTCCTTGCATATTTAAACTGGTGCATGTGAAATAATTCCTGCTTTAAAACTTCAGCTTGGCAAGCTAAGAACTTGGTTATATTCAACTGGACGTATAAGAGAATTTAAGTACCTTTTTATGCACTTTTTCTTTTAAAAAATACAGTATTTAAATTGATTTAAACTGTGTATGAAGGAGTGTTGAAGGAATTTTTAACTGGTTATTCTGCTCTTCAGTAACTTGAACTAAAAGCTAGTGTTGGCTGAATTTTGTTATTTGCTAGTAATTACAGGTGTGGGGGTAGCCACATTCAGTGATTTCCTGTCCTTGCATATTTAAACTGGTGCATGTGAAATAATTCCTGCTTTAAAACTTCAGCTTGGCAAGCTAAGAACTTGGTTATATTCAACTGGACGTATAAGAGAATTTAAGTACCTTTTATGCACTTTTCTTTTAAAAATACAGTATTTAAATTGATTTAAACTGTGTATGAAGGAGTGTTGAAGGAATTTTTAACTGGTTATTCTGCTCTTCAGTAACTTGAACTAAAAGCTAGTGTTGGCTGAATTTTGTTATTTGCTAGTAATTACAGGTGCGGGGCAGCCACATTCAGTGATTTCCTGTCCTTGCATATTTAAACTGGTGCATGTGAAATAATTCCTGCTTTAAAACTTCAGCTTGGCAAGCTAAGAACTTGGTTATATTCAACTGGACGTATAAGAGAATTTAAGTACCTTTTATGCACTTTTCTTTTAAAAATACAGTATTTAAATTGATTTAAACTGTGTATGAAGGAGTGTTGAAGGAATTTTAACTGGTTATTCTGCTCTTCAGTAACTTGAACTAAAAGCTAGTGTTGGCTGAATTTTGTTATTTGCTAGTAATTACAGGTGTGGGGGTAGCCACATTCAGTGATTTCCTGTCCTTGCATATTTAAACTGGTGCATGTGAAATAATTCCTGCTTTAAAACTTCAGCTTGGCAAGCTAAGAACTTGGTTATATTCAACTGGACGTATAAGAGAATTTAAGTACCTTTTTATGCACTTTTCTTTTAAAAAATACAGTATTTAAATTGATTTAAACTGTGTATGAAGGAGTGTTGAAGGAATTTTTAACTGGTTATTCTGCTCTTCAGTAACTTGAACTAAAAGCTAGTGTTGGCTGAATTTTGTTATTTGCTAGTAATTACAGGTGTGGGGTAGCCACATTCAGTGATTTCCTGTCCTTGCATATTTAAACTGGTGCATGTGAAATAATTCCTGCTTTAAAACTTCAGCTTGGCAAGCTAAGAACTTGGTTATATTCAACTGGACGTATAAGAGAATTTAAGTACCTTTTATGCACTTTTTCTTTTAAAAAATACAGTATTTAAATTGATTTAAACTGTGTATGAAGGAGTGTTGAAGGAATTTTTAACTGGTTATTCTGCTCTTCAGTAACTTGAACTAAAAGCTAGTGTTGGCTGAATTTTGTTATTTGCTAGTAATTACAGGTGTGGGGGTAGCCACATTCAGTGATTTCCTGTCCTTGCATATTTAAACTGGTGCATGTGAAATAATTCCTGCTTTAAAACTTCAGCTTGGCAAGCTAAGAACTTGGTTATATTCAACTGGACGTATAAGAGAATTTAAGTACCTTTTATGCACTTTTCTTTTAAAAAATACAGTATTTAAATTGATTTAAACTGTGTATGAAGGAGTGTTGAAGGAATTTTTAACTGGTTATTCTGCTCTTCAGTAACTTGAACTAAAAGCTAGTGTTGGCTGAATTTTGTTATTTGCTAGTAATTACAGGTGTGGGGTAGCCACATTCAGTGATTTCCTGTCCTTGCATATTTAAACTGGTGCATGTGAAATAATTCCTGCTTTAAAACTTCAGCTTGGCAAGCTAAGAACTTGGTTATATTCAACTGGACGTATAAGAGAATTTAAGTACCTTTTTATGCACTTTTCTTTTAAAAATACAGTATTTAAATTGATTTAAACTGTGTATGAAGGAGTGTTGAAGGAATTTTAACTGGTTATTCTGCTCTTCAGTAACTTGAACTAAAAGCTAGTGTTGGCTGAATTTTGTTATTTGCTAGTAATTACAGGTGTGGGGGTAGCCACATTCAGTGATTTCCTGTCCTTGCATATTTAAACTGGTGCATGTGAAATAATTCCTGCTTTAAAACTTCAGCTTGGCAAGCTAAGAACTTGGTTATATTCAACTGGACGTATAAGAGAATTTAAGTACCTTTTTATGCACTTTTTTTTTAAAAATACAGTATTTAAATTGATTTAAACTGTGTATGAAGGAGTGTTGAAGGAATTTTTAACTGGTTATTCTGCTCTTCAGTAACTTGAACTAAAAGCTAGTGTTGGCTGAATTTTGTTATTTGCTAGTAATTACAGGTGTGGGGGTAGCCACATTCAGTGATTTCCTGTCCTTGCATATTTAAACTGGTGCATGTGAAATAATTCCTGCTTTAAAACTTCAGCTTGGCAAGCTAAGAACTTGGTTATATTCAACTGGACGTATAAGAGAATTTAAGTACCTTTTTATGCACTTTTTCTTTTAAAAAATACAGTATTTAAATTGATTTAAACTGTGTATGAAGGAGTGTTGAAGGAATTTTTAACTGGTTATTCTGCTCTTCAGTAACTTGAACTAAAAGCTAGTGTTGGCTGAATTTTGTTATTTGCTAGTAATTACAGGTGTGGGGGTAGCCACATTCAGTGATTTCCTGTCCTTGCATATTTAAACTGGTGCATGTGAAATAATTCCTGCTTTAAAACTTCAGCTTGGCAAGCTAAGAACTTGGTTATATTCAACTGGACGTATAAGAGAATTTAAGTACCTTTTATGCACTTTTTCTTTTAAAAAATACAGTATTTAAATTGATTTAAACTGTGTATGAAGGAGTGTTGAAGGAATTTTTAACTGGTTATTCTGCTCTTCAGTAACTTGAACTAAAAGCTAGTGTTGGCTGAATTTTGTTATTTGCTAGTAATTACAGGTGTGGGGGTAGCCACATTCAGTGATTTCCTGTCCTTGCATATTTAAACTGGTGCATGTGAAATAATTCCTGCTTTAAAACTTCAGCTTGGCAAGCTAAGAACTTGGTTATATTCAACTGGACGTATAAGAGAATTTAAGTACCTTTTTATGCACTTTTTCTTTTAAAAATACAGTATTTAAATTGATTTAAACTGTGTATGAAGGAGTGTTGAAGGAATTTTTAACTGGTTATTCTGCTCTTCAGTAACTTGAACTAAAAGCTAGTGTTGGCTGAATTTTGTTATTTGCTAGTAATTACAGGTGTGGGGTAGCCACATTCAGTGATTTCCTGTCCTTGCATATTTAAACTGGTGCATGTGAAATAATTCCTGCTTTAAAACTTCAGCTTGGCAAGCTAAGAACTTGGTTATATTCAACTGGACGATAAGAGAATTTAAGTACCTTTTATGCACTTTTTCTTTTAAAAATACAGTATTTAAATTGATTTAAACTGTGTATGAAGGAGTGTTGAAGGAATTTTTAACTGGTTATTCTGCTCTTCAGTAACTTGAACTAAAAGCTAGTGTTGGCTGAATTTTGTTATTTGCTAGTAATTACAGGTGTGGGGGTAGCCACATTCAGTGATTTCCTGTCCTTGCATATTTAAACTGGTGCATGTGAAATAATTCCTGCTTTAAAACTTCAGCTTGGCAAGCTAAGAACTTGGTTATATTCAACTGGACGTATAAGAGAATTTAAGTACCTTTTATGCACTTTTTCTTTTAAAAATACAGTATTTAAATTGATTTAAACTGTGTATGAAGGAGTGTTGAAGGAATTTTTAACTGGTTATTCTGCTCTTCAGTAACTTGAACTAAAAGCTAGTGTTGGCTGAATTTTGTTATTTGCTAGTAATTACAGGTGTGGGGGTAGCCACATTCAGTGATTTCCTGTCCTTGCATATTTAAACTGGTGCATGTGAAATAATTCCTGCTTTAAAACTTCAGCTTGGCAAGCTAAGAACTTGGTTATATTCAACTGGACGTATAAGAGAATTTAAGTACCTTTTTATGCACTTTTCTTTTTAAAAAATACAGTATTTAAATTGATTTAAACTGTGTATGAAGGAGTGTTGAAGGAATTTTTAACTGGTTATTCTGCTCTTCAGTAACTTGAACTAAAAGCTAGTGTTGGCTGAATTTTGTTATTTGCTAGTAATTACAGGTGTGGGGGTAGCCACATTCAGTGATTTCCTGTCCTTGCATATTTAAACTGGTGCATGTGAAATAATTCCTGCTTTAAAACTTCAGCTTGGCAAGCTAAGAACTTGGTTATATTCAACTGGACGTATAAGAGAATTTAAGTACCTTTTATGCACTTTTTCTTTTAAAAATACAGTATTTAAATTGATTTAAACTGTGTATGAAGGAGTGTTGAAGGAATTTTTAACTGGTTATTCTGCTCTTCAGTAACTTGAACTAAAAAGCTAGTGTTGGCTGAATTTTGTTATTTGCTAGTAATTACAGGTGTGGGGTAGCCACATTCAGTGATTTCCTGTCCTTGCATATTTAAACTGGTGCATGTGAAATAATTCCTGCTTTAAAACTTCAGCTTGGCAAGCTAAGAACTTGGTTATATTCAACTGGACGTATAAGAGAATTTAAGTACCTTTTTATGCACTTTTTCTTTTAAAAAATACAGTATTTAAATTGATTTAAACTGTGTATGAAGGAGTGTTGAAGGAATTTTTAACTGGTTATTCTGCTCTTCAGTAACTTGAACTAAAAGCTAGTGTTGGCTGAATTTTTTTTATTTGCTAGTAATTACAGGTGTGGGGGTAGCCACATTCAGTGATTTCCTGTCCTTGCATATTTAAACTGGTGCATGTGAAATAATTCCTGCTTTAAAACTTCAGCTTGGCAAGCTAAGAACTTGGTTATATTCAACTGGACGTATAAGAGAATTTAAGTACCTTTTTATGCACTTTTTCTTTTAAAAAATACAGTATTTAAATTGATTTAAACTGTGTATGAAGGAGTGTTGAAGGAATTTTTAACTGGTTATTCTGCTCTTCAGTTATTCCCACCCACCGCCCTGTTTTTGTTTTTGTGTTAATCTTAGTGGCATTGAAACTACCCCCTCAGCCTGCCTCTGGGCCCATCTCATTTGCTCACTCAACTGAGTGCAGTGAGATCATATTCTGATTTCAGGCACTCCTACTGTGTACAAAGAGAGCATCTGGGAAATAGAAAAAAAAAAATTAAGCTTATTTCCTGCCTTTCTTGTTAAGTGGTACAGACTATTTGTAGGCTTCTGAGCCCCAAGCCCTTCTGTGTTTGAGGGAAGCCTTCTAGCTTGTTTTTTTTTTCTTGTAACTAGCCAGTTTTCTAGTTTCAGCACTCAAATCTGTTTCTTTGATCTCAGCACTTGTTCAGAAAAAAAAAAAAAAAAAAAAAAAATTTCATCTGCTTTTACTGTACTTGTGTTTTACCTACTTCTTTTTACTTTTGCATCATCTTAAAATACTCAATTGTATTTATTACTGCTTGGTGTAACTCATTCTAAGCCTTTTGGTTTAAACACTTGGGCTTCGGACCAGTTAGTTGTTTTGCACTGAGAGGTTTGTGGTCTGCACTGTTGTGGCAGAACAGGTAGCTTACATCCTTCTAGGTTGAGAACTGCTGATTGAGGGCTCAGTGTCTGTTATTCTAAAAGTGTATTAATTCTGGTTTAAGCACTTGGGCTTTCAAGCCAGTTATTTTACATTAAGAGGGTTCGTGGTCTGCACTCTTGTGGGAGGAGAGGCTGGACTCTGCCCTTCTGAGCTGGGAATTTCTGGTTAAAGGCTTATAGTGCATGCATATCTGAACTGTTTCTTACTGAAGTTGGTGCGCCTTGTTTGCTGTGGCATAGACTGGATTCGGGCCTGCTGGATCTAGCTTTGTTTGTGTAACTTGAGCACTAATCCAGACATTCTCTAAAGTATTCAATGGTATTTATTACTGCTTGGTTGTAACTTGATTAAAGTGTAGCTATCATTCAAGTCTTTTGGATTAAGCACTTGGGCTTCAGACCAGTTGTTTTACATTAGGAAGGTTTGTGGCAAGCACTGTGGTGGCAGGACAGGTAGCTTTCATCCTTCTAAGTTGGGAACTGCTGATTGAGAGCCCAGTGTCCAAGTGTATTAGTTCTGGTTTAGGCACTTGGGCTTCAGGCCAGTTATTTTACATTAAGAAGGTTCGTGGACTGCACTCTTGTGGGAGAAGAGGCTGGACTCTGCCCTTCTGAGCTGGGAATTTTCTGGTTAAAGGTTTATAGTGCCTGAATATTTGAACTGTATCTTACTGAAATTGGTTCACCTTGTTTGCTCTAGCATAGACTAGATCCAGGCCTACTGAATCTAGCTTTGTTTATATACTTGTTGTTTGTTTGCTTGTTATTTCCTGGAAGCTAATTCACCTAATACGCAACTTCTCAGCTTCTGTGGATCACTAGTGATATCCGCATTGCTTACTGTACTTATTTCCTTGTTTCACTTGAAAGAAAGTTACTGTTTGTCGTTTTGCATTTAGTTACTTGTATCACATTGCACTCAAGTTACCTGGCACTTGCTCACTAAAGCAATTATATAAGTCAGCACTAAAAATTAAAAGCACTACACCCTCACTCCCCACTGGCCCTTGTTTTCAATTAAGGATTTCCCAATATTATTCTAGCATGTCCAAAGGTCAGTTGTCAATCTCCTCTCCGGTCCAGCTGGTGAATCTGGGAATCTTGAGGCAATGTTATAACTGCCTCATGTACACAGACAACCCTCTCCTCCTCCCACATAACACAAATACTTGAGAGATGCAGCTATTTAGCCAAACTGGAGGCTGAGCTCTCTCATCTCAGGACTGGCAAGACCAGACAGGAGGAGAAGGCAACTACACACACCACAAAACCAGCCTCACATAATGCTACCACTCCACTGAATCAAACACATAAACACACAAAGACATACTGGAGGCTCTGAGTAAAATTTACCTAAACAGCAGAGGCCTCCAAAGCAGACACCCAAACAACTGCTACCTCAAGACACCCCACAAGCAACACATAAACCACAAAAGCAGTGTGCAAAGCAGTCACAGCCCTTAAGGCCAAATACAACACCAAACATACTTGTCATAGGTGACTCCATAGTCAGACACACTGACGTCCCACTCACCAGGCTGAACAAGGAGAGGGTCACAGTAAGCTGCCTATCGGGCGCTAGAATCCGCCACATAACACAAGCACTCGGGTCACTCCACAGCAAGTACAAATATGACACAGTCATTGTCCATGCTGGTGTGAACGACCTGAGACGCACCTCCCTGGACTGCATGAAAAGAGACATAGAGGAGCTCTCTGATTATGTAGCCCAGGCAGGTATGACCCTAACCCTGAGCAGTATCCTTCCTTCACCAAGAATGATGCCACAATATAGAGACAAGATGATCAGCTTTAACAATTGGCTTAATGTCTGGTGTCATTCAAAGGGGATCCAGTGTCTGTCTGCCTGGGATGACATGCTTGACAAGCCACGCTGCTTCGCAAGGGACGGCTTGCACCTGTCACCCTGGGATTCCGGATATTGGCTAAGGCTCTTGCCACCCCATAGTGCCTTTTTAGGCAAGGCTCAAATTCTAAACCTACCACCCTAGAAAACAAAAATGGGAAGAAATTGAGGGTAATGCTGCTCAATGCCAGAAGTCTAAATCTCAAAATGCACGCACTCGAGGCCCTTCTCAGTATGGAGAACATCGATGTCTGTGCTGTAACTGAAACCTGGTTCAAGGCTCCTGAGAGCACCCGGCACTATTAGGTTTTACCTCATATCATGCGTTCCGCCCCAAAACCCGGACCACTCCACAAAAGGAGGGTGTATCCATATTCATAAAGGATACTCACACCTCCAGGTTGGTGGCAACGCATGAAGCTTCGGAAACCATCCAGGTGCAACTAACAATAGGCAAAACTGCTCTACAAATTGTAGCATGCTACAGGCCACCCTCTCAAACTCAGGAACCCCACACAGCCTTCCTGAAGACACTGGAGGGTATAAATGTATCTCCAAACACCATCATATTGGGTGACTTCAACTACCCGAATATAGACTGGGAACATTACTCAAGCCCTAACTTTCTAGCCCAACGGTTCCTGGAGTTCATAAATTCAAATGCCATGGAACAGCTAGTCACTGTTCACACGAGAGGAGAAAATATACTAGATCTCATTGTCACAAACATGGGGACAAAATGCTCCACACCGAAGTATATCCCTCATTGGTGAGATCTGATCATAAACTAATCTCACTGGAAATCCACATCCCCCCACCCCAAACAAAAAAGACCATAGTGAAGAACTTCTCTAAAGCAAACTTCACACTACTCAAGGCTGGTGTGGTATCCTTCAAGGCCCCTGAGTCAGAGGAAACCACAACCCAAGCTGCGGAAGCCCTTACAAATGCCTTCTATGAACACCTCCAGGACTGCATGGATCAGGCAATCCCAAATAAAACCAAGACTCTTTCCACAAAGGGCAAACGTCCAGTCTGGTGGACCCCAGCCATTAACAAACTTTACAATAAGAGGAGAAAGCTATTACATGATAGAACAAAATCCATAAAAGGGAAGTCACCCTGATCATTATTAGTAAAAAATACGAGCACTCATAAAATCAACTAAGGCCAATTTTGAGAGAAAAATTGCCATGGATTCAAAGGACAATCATAAGGCCTTTTTCAGCTATGTTAGGAACCTGGGTGGAAACTCACAGATATGCTCAGAATTAGTCCAAAATGATACAAAAATCACTGAACCCACAGACATTGCCAACATACTGGCAGACAGGTTCAGTGCAAACTTCACCCCTCTCCCCTAAAGGAGAGATAACTATCCCAGCCGAGTGTAGCCTCCCGGACATCTCAAATGCGCAGGTGAAAGCTGCTCTCTCTAAAGCTAAAAACACAGCATCAATGGGACCGGATGGTGTCCCCGGATGTGTGCTACACGAGCTAAATGAGGAATTAAACCCGCACATAAGGCAGCTGTTTAATCTCAGCCTTACCACAGGATACGTGCCCAAGGAGTGGCGACGGCAACTGTGGTCCCACTCCACAAAGGTGGCGCCTCACGGACCCTGGTAATTACCGCCCCATAAGCTTAACAAGTCTAGTCTGCAAAGCTATGGAGAGGATCATAATGGAGCTCATAAACAAAGATATAGGGACTTGCAGACATTGGACCCGACCCAGTTTGGCTTTGTCAAGGGAAGATCATGCCTTTTGAACTTGGTCGACTTCTTGAAATAGTCACCAAGGCCATTGATGAGGGAAAGGCAGTCCATACAGCCTACCTTGACCTTGCAAAGGCTTTCGACACAATACCCCACTCGGGTATTGTAGAAAAACTTACCAGCTTAAATGTAAACCCATATGTCACAAGATGGGTTGCAAACTGGCTTAAGGACAGAACCCACAGGGTTAGAGTTGCTGGCGCTGTGTCAGACTCCAAGCCGGTCACAAGTGGTGTCCCACAGGGCTCGGTCCTTGGCCCCTATTGTTTGGCATCTACTTCTCAGAAGTACAGGCCAACATGGGAGGACTTTGGCTGACAAAGTTTGCAGATGACTGCAAACTGGGCCATAGTGGAAAGTGCATCGGACACTGATATCCTTCAGAAGGGACTCACGGAAACAGATAGCTGGTGCCAGAGCCATGGCCTGAAGTTAAACGCCAAAAATGTATAGTCATACCCTTCGGGAAAAACAAGGTAACCCCAAGCTACCATATAGGTGGCAATCCACTAAGCACAGAAGAGGTTATCAGGGACCTGGGGACCCAGGTTGACAGTGGCCTTTCTTTTGACACTCACATTGCTAAAGTGGTTAGAAAGACCTTCTACATTGCCCACCTGATCATGAAGGGATTCACATCCAGATCTAGTGAGGTCATTGTTCCCCTGTACTCTTCACTTATCAGACCAATGATCGAGTACAATGCCCCATTCGGGATGTATCTCACCCGACATCTGCAGCAATTGGAGAGACCCCAAAAGTTCCTCACCAAAAGGATAAAGGGACTCCAAAATCTGTCATATGCTGCCAGATTGAAGAAACTCCAGCTCTATTCAGTCGCATACCGTCTGCTCAGAGGTGACATGTGCCTGACATACAAGGCCATGTCCAACCCGAATTAATGGACATGCTCCACCTCAAAAATCCAAATCCACCAAAACCACTAGAGCAAGCGACTTAAACCTTAGCACGGATATAAATAGGACGTGCTGGAGGGATAGATTTATCACTCAGAGACTCCCTATGCTGTGGAATAAAATCCCGGTCCATGTGAGGCAGAGCACCTCGCTGACTCTGTTCAAGAGAAATCTAGACCTGTGGATGGGAGATCGTAGGTTTACCCCGGGAATCATCTCTGGGTCACTGCTGGACAGAGGCACAACAAACTAATGGGCACAGTATTTTTTCATATAAGGGGTGGCGTAAGCCACAATAATTTGGGCTAGGCTTATAAATGCCTTAGGGCAGATAGCCTAGTATAAACCTATGAACCTATGAACCTATGAATAAATATGTTTCAATCTTCTTACAAGTGGTATTGAGGGATCTTCATTTTCCACATAGAGAATCATGCATTTTGAATCATAACCTTTCCTCAGAGGAAGCAGCTGCCTTGGAACAACTCAAAAACAACCACACCATAGTTATCTTACCAGCTGACAAAGGAGGGGCTGTGGTTGTCATGAATATGGGATACTATCTAAATGAGGGTAGGGGACAACTATCCAATTCAAGATGTTATATGTTAATGTCTATAGACCCAACCCCCGTATTCAAGAGAGAGATCGATACGTTCCTTAATCAAGCAGTGGAGGAAGGTATTATCAATAGCTCTACTCAAAACCATCTCACTGTAGCGGATCCGCAAAAAAAATATTATATCTACTACCTAAAATTCATAAATCACTCACCCAGCCTCCAGGCAGACCTATTGTGTCAGGTATTGGTTCTCTGACTGAACCCCTGTCGGTATTCCTGACTAAGTATTTAAAACCACTATTGGCTTCAATAAGAGCTAGGATTCAGGCCACTAGACAATTTCTTAAAATCATATCAGACACACAACTAGAGCCTGGATGGATGATGTGCATCCTGGATGTAAAGGCATTATATACTAGTATCCCCCATTGGGCTGGTTTACAAGCATTGCATTTTTGGTTAGAGCATTCTGCCTTGTATCCCCCTGACTTCAATACTCTACTGGTATGTGTGGCAGAACAGGTCTTGAACAAAAATGTCTTTTACTTCCACGGTGAATGTTATTGGCAGTTGCAGGACACTGCTATGGGGGGCTTCTTTTGCCCCCATATATGCAGATCTGTTTATGGCTTTCTTTGAGGAATGTATGATTTATGATCCCCTTCATAACATCTACCAAGTGAAAGTAGATATATGGCGCAGATATTTGGATGACTGCTGGATGGTGTGGTGGGCAGATGTAACATATTTGCAGGAATGTTTGGAGTATCTTAATGACAATTTGTGGGGGTACTGAATTCAAATTTACATCACATCATGACAGTATTAACTTTTTAGATGTAACTGCGTATAGGAACGAGGATCATACTCTTAGTACCAAGACGTTTCATAAATATCCACAATACAACAGCCTGCTTCATGCATCTAGTATGCATCCCCGCCACACCATCCGTAATATTCCATAGTCACAATTTATGCGCATTAAAAGAATCAGCTCATCTACACTGGAGTTTGAACATGCCAGACAGGATTTGTGTAACAGGTTTTTGGATAGAGGATACAGGAAGTCCGATATTGCACTTGCCAGTGATTGGAGTTCTGCTCAGAATAGAGACACACTGTTGGAGTACAAACAGCGGTGGCCAACACAAGCAGGCCA
The DNA here is from genome assembly GCF_019279795.1 of Protopterus annectens. Taxonomy (NCBI): domain Eukaryota; kingdom Metazoa; phylum Chordata; order Ceratodontiformes; family Protopteridae; genus Protopterus; species Protopterus annectens. The sequence goes on from NC_056747.1 coordinate 1,328,227,451, forward strand.
AAACCTTAGGTTTGTGGCAACCTATGGACGTAATAATAAAGTCATTAGAAATGTGCTAGATACCCACTGGAATATACTCATGGCCAATGAACAACTTAGGGAATGTTTGGGCCCCATATGCCAATTCCCCTATAGACGTGGGAGAACTTTAGGTGCTCACTTTTCGCACTTTAAGCATAAGGACAGTGGGGGAGCAGTATATAAACAATTGACCATGTCAGGGGATCAATTATTGGGAATGTTCCCTTGTGGACATTGTGGGTCATGCCAATTTGTGAGTAAATTAAAACAATTCACTAGTGCAAACAACAGCAGAGTGTATGATCTCAGGGTCTTTGGCAATTGTGCCAGCAGCTGGATAGCATATTTGGCCACATGTAAATGTTCCACCTTGTATGTCGGCCAAACTTCTCGCTCATTGAGAATTAGGATGTCTGAGCACAGAAGTGATATCCGAAATAAAAGGGAGACGAATGCTCTATATAGACGTACTATCAAACATGCCAATGCTGCATTTCAGATTTATGGTAATAGATAGAATTATTGGTGATAGGAGTAACCAACAAGGCTGGCGCACTATTCTTAATCATAAAGAAAAATATTGGATCATTAATTTAGGAGCGCTATTTTCCCCAGGACTCAATGACCACTTATAAAGGATACCACAGACCATTGTATGGTTTTCTGTTTTGTTCTATATATTTGTATATATTTATATACATTACATTTTTTTGTGTGTGTGTGTATATATATATATATATATATATATATATATATATATATATATATATATATATATATGCAGTTTGCTATGTTAATATACATATAAAATAACTTTTTCATATATATATTATTTACACATGTATATGTATTATTGATATATATTTCTAACTTACATTGATTGTTTTATATACATATTCAATGTACTTGCAATTTTTGGGTTGGACCATGTCTGTTATTGGTTGGGGGTGTGTATAGTTACATCATGCATCTATTATGTAATGCTTTTTCACTGAAGAAGGCTGGTTAGCCGAAACCAGTCTAAATAAAGTATTTCATATAAACAATACTTGATTTTTTATTTTACAAGTGTTTGATGTACTCTTTATGCTGGCCATTGGTGTTTTAAATTGTCAATGGTTTGGCCGTGCATTTCTGTATGTGCAGAGCGTTGGGTTGTTTCATTTGCATTTATCCCATGTGCCTCTGTTACAGGATGTTTGGGAGGTCACTCATTGGTAGTTATAGCTTGGCTGGGAGTTTTCATTTAGTTTTTTCTGATTGGTTTTTCAGTGTGACCTTCTAACTCTCGGTTTTAATTTGTTAGTTAGGATATTTTGCAGTCACCCTAATGATAATGGACATCAGCTGGGTATAACAACCCTGTGTTTATTATACTTAGTCAAAAACTCTGCTTATGCTATGCTGATGAGGTTATAACAAGGCTGAAATATGCATATCCATAGCTAGTGGGGTTTGGCTTTATTGGCCTGAATCGACATATAGCTGAAACATCTGATGCTCATAAGGGTCATTTGCATATATCCCATGTGTCTCTGTTACAGGAGATTTGGGAGGTCACTCACTGGAAGTTCTAGCTTGGCTGGGAGTTTTCATTTAACTTTTTTCTGATTGGTTTGTCAGTGTGACCTTCTAACTCTTTGTTTTAATTTGTTAGTTGGGATATTTTGCAGTCACCCTAATGATAATGGACATCAACTGGGTATAACAACCCTGTGTTTCTTATTCTTAGTCAAACACTTTGCTTATGCTATGCTGACAATGGCATAACAAGGCCGAACTATGCATATCCATAGCTAGTGGGTTTTGGCTTTATTGGCCTGAAATTGTCCATTAAAACGACTTCATGGGCTATCAGAATCGCCATATAGCTGAAACACCTGATGTTCATAAGGGTCATTTACAAATATCCCATGTGCCTCTGTTACAGGAGGTCACTCATTGGAAGTTCTAGCTTGGCTGGGAGTTTTCATTTAGTTTTTTTCTGATGAAACTTGAAAATGAAAATTTCAGGAGTCGGCCAAACGGCACTTGCGAACTGCTTCTGCTTCGGGCACAGCACGGCAAGAAAGACTGATGTAATGGCGTCGGCTGCATGTTTTATACCCCTGATGACCAGGCGTCATGGAAGAATGGACAGCAACCGACACAGGACGCAAGACTTTGTTAATCAGGCCGACTGAGGGCTACCTGCAAGCGGATAACCCAAATGTAATGACTGCAACAGTGAAACACGAAGATCATCACAGGGAAACACAACACTAACTTTTAACTTTAACTGTTGTTTTTTTACAGATGGTCGACGCGGGTGTAGGGGAGGTAAAGGTAAGTATTTCAGGGGGAACTAGCTATCTGAAAAGCCAAACACTTACAAAAAAAAAAAAACCACTAAATGCCTGGAGCTCGAGACCACGCTGCTGGGCTGGAAAGTGGCAAACGAGATCTGAGGAAAGAAAGGAGATGGAGGGGCATTATGGGTAGGGGAGGAGCTTGGATCAAATGCTGGTGATGCGGCCATCTCGGATCCGATCCGGATCCAAATACCCACAGGTTGAAGACAAATGAAGTAAACTACTTCAGATTAATTATTTGCAGATCCACTGTAGTCTCTTTGGGCAAACATAGATTCAAGCATAGTCAGAACATGGTTGGTTCCCTTCTTAGGCAAACCTCTTCTTCACTTCATAAAGATCTGTTTTGCCTCTGCAGATGAGAAGGCCACAGGAATCAGCAAGATAAAATGTCACAGCTTCATTTCCTTGAGTACAGGCTGTACAGCAGTCATCTGTCATACGCCCAAGATAAACTCTTTCTTAGAAGTCAGTTACGGTTGTTAGCAGAGCAGATCAGAATAGAGTGACTGAATTTTTAAAGAGCTAAAGACGAAAGAAATGTTGAAGAATAGTTGACTGACTGATTACACAAGTTTCTCTCCAAGTATCGTCTCTTACCAAGTGGTAGCTCTAACTGCCAACACAACTATTTCAGGCTTTTTATTTTTACTTCTGGTTAAACAAGCCTGTTTTTCACTGCTAAGTTTATTACTCTTGACAAAAAGATGTTCTGAGGAGGAAGGGATATGACTTTTAAAAGAATGAGATCCTCTATTATCTACTGAATGTATTATCTTTTTGCATTCTGAATGCTTTAATACCACAGAGAAACATAAGGTCCAGTTCATAAGTCCAGCTTTGGAGTACATTCCTTTGAATGGTGACATGTGGTCTACATTCCTTTTGTGAATTGAAAACATCCACACGTATAGATAGCTAAGACAGCTTGGTTTTCCAGCTAGAAAAAAAAAGAATTTATGTCTTACCAAAATGTTCCATCTGTGTTGTAGATCTTTATTCATTCATTACCGTTAGGACTTTGGTTCTGTCCTTGGAACTGACACGGCTGTTACCAAGCTCGCACCAGCCAAAAACTCTCAGCTAAGACCTACCCACAATGCCCCTCTCATAGCCTCTTCAGATAGAGTTTGCCCGCCATTATAGTATAGAAATAATATTAGTGATAGTAGGAGGCTCTGTCTGAGCAGATACCTTAACTAATAAGGAAGTCTAAAAGTCCATCAGGAGTACAGGCAGGAGGAAGGAGGGTGGTAAGTAATGAATGAATAAAGATCTACACCACAGATGGAACGTTATGGTAAGACATAACTTCTTTATCTGATGTTGTAAATCTTTATTAATTCCTTACTGTTAGGACAGAGTCCCCAGCAACTTGAGTCCTGGGTGGCCCTAAGGAAGGACACGCCTGAGCACCATAGAACCAAAATATGCTCGTCCCCTGGAGGCCAAATCCAATTTGTAATGAGTGATAAAAGTATGAGGTCTTGCCCAAGTGGCTGCTGATCAGATATCATCCATAGAGGCTCTGGAATGAAATGCCACTGAAGTAGTCATCGATCTAGTAGAGTGAGCCTTTATTCTGGAAGGTGAGAACACTTTGTTCTGATGGTAGATGAAAGTAATGGTGTTTCTGATGGAAGGTAAGGACACTTTGTTCTGATGGTAGATGAAAGTAATGGTGTTTCTGATGGAAAGTAAGGACACTTTGTTCTGATGGTAGATGAAAGTAATGGTGTTTCTGATGGAAGGTAAGGACACTTTGTTCTGATGGTAGATGAAAGTAATGGTGTTTCTGATGGAAGGTAAGGACACTTTGTTCTGATGGTAGATGAAAGTAATGGCGTTTCTGATGGAAGGTAAGGGCACTTTGTTCTGATGGTAGATGAAAGTAATGGCGTTTCTGATGGAAGGTAAGGACACTTTGTTCTGATGGTAGATGAAAGTAATGGTGTTTCTGATGGAAGGTAAGGGCACTTTGTTCTGATGGTAGATGAAAGTAATGGTGTTTCTGATAGAAGGTAAGGGCACTTTGTTCTGATGGTAGATGAAAGTAATGGTGTTTCTGATGGAAGGTGAGAACACTTTGTTCTGATGGTAGATGAAAGTAATGGTGTTTCTGATGGAAGGTAAGGGCACTTTGTTCTGATGGTAGATGAAAGTAATGGTGTTTCTGATGGAAGGTAAGGACACTTTGTTCTGATGGTAGATGAAAGTAATGGTGTTTCTGATGGAAAGTAAGGACACTTTGTTCTGATGGTAGATGAAAGTAATGGTGTTTCTGATGGAAGGTAAGGACACTTTGTTCTGATGGTAGATGAAAGTAATGGTGTTTCTGATGGAAGGTAAGGACACTTTGTTCTGATGGTAGATGAAAGTAATGGCGTTTCTGATGGAAGGTAAGGGCACTTTGTTCTGATGGTAGATGAAAGTAATGGCGTTTCTGATGGAAGGTAAGGACACTTTGTTCTGATGGTAGATGAAAGTAATGGTGTTTCTGATGGAAGGTAAGGGCACTTTGTTCTGATGGTAGATGAAAGTAATGGTGTTTCTGATGGAAGGTAAGGGCACTTTGTTCTGATGGTAGATGAAAGTAATGGTGTTTCTGATGGAAGGCGAGAACACTTTGTTCTGATGGTAGATGAAAGTAATGGTGTTTCTGATGGAAGGTAAGGGCACTTTGTTCTGATGGTAGATGAAAGTAATGGCGTTTCTGATGGAAGGTAAGGACACTTTGTTCTGATGGTAGATGAAAGTAATGGCGTTTCTGATGGAAGGTAAGGGCACTTTGTTTTGATGATAAATGAAAGTAATGGTGTTTCTGATGGAAGGCAAGGACACTTTGTTGTGATGGTAGATGAAAGTAATGGTGTTTCTGATGGAAGGTAAGGACACTTTGTTCTGATGGTAGATGAAAGTAATGGTGTTTCTGATGGAAGGTAAGGGCACTTTGTTCTGATGGTAGATGAAAGTAATGGTGTTTCTGATGGAAGGTAAGGGCACTTTGTTCCGATGGTAGATGAAAGTAATGGTGTTTCTGATGGAAGGTAAGGGCACTTTGTTCCGATGGTAGATGAAAGTAATGGTGTTTCTGAGCCAAGAAGATAAAGTCATTTTGGAAACAGGCTTACCCAATCTGGGGCCTGCAAAGGTCACAAACAACTGATCCGTTTTTCTGAAAGATTTAGTTTTGTCCAAGTAGAAATGAAGTATGAACATCGAGGGTATGCAGAAGGTATTTCCCTCTATTTGAATGGTAAGGAAAGAAAGAAAACCGGTAGGTCAATAGACTGATTAACAGAAAACCCAGAAGTGACCTTGGGCAAAAGGAGAGGTCAGTACATAGGGACACTCTTTCCCTATGAAAAAGCAGGTAAGGTTTCTTGACACTCAAGGCCTGCAACTCAGATACTCTTCTCGCAGAGGTAAGGGCTACTAGAAGCAGAGTTTTCCAAGACAAAAAATTTATATCACAGGAGTTAGAAGTCTCGAAGGGAGGACTTGTTAACGATTGAAGCACCAAAGTCAAGTCCCATGGCTCTATAGGAGGCTTGACCGGAAGTTTAATATGCAATACTCCTTTCTTGAAGGTCTTGCACAGTCGGTGTGGCATAATAGATGAATTGTCAACTCTACTGTGAAAATTTGCAATAGCTGCTAAATGCACTGTAATTGTTGATGCTGAAACTCCTGTGTGCAACAGGGTAGTCCGGTATTTTAAGATCTTCTAAACAAGCATGGAAAAGAGATCAATGTTATGTTCTTTGGCCCATCTAGAGAACCTAGTCCACTTACTAAAATAAATTTTTCTGGTGGAAGGTTTGTGCGAAGCCAGAAGAAAATCGCGAACAGGGGATGAAATATCAGGTAGCCTGGCATCATCGGAAGTGGAGAAACCAAGCTGTGAGCTTGAGGCTATGGAGATTGGGGTAAATCAGTCCCTGAGGATGAGACAGCAGACCTTGGATTGATCCAGGATCCATGGGCTGTGAATCAGAACAGGCCATAGGAAAGGGAACCAGAATTGACGGGGTCAATAAGGAGCAATGAGGATCACTTTGCTTCTCAACCTTTGAGCTTTCTGGAGGAAGTTCGGGATGAGGGGGCGAAAGGCATATAGCAGACCCGGGATCCAATCGTGTCTCACAGCATCCCTCGGTGACTCCCCCTGAGGGAGGATCAGGGCAAAATAGCTTCTGCATTTGTTGTTTACGGCAGAAGCAAATAGGTTGCAGCAAGGCCTGCCCCAACGGCGGAAGAGCTGAGCCGCTATTATAGGATTGAGAGACCACTCGTGAAGCATCATAATGTTCCTGCTCAGATTGTCTGCAAGAAGATTGGAACTCCCGGGAATGTACGTTGCTAATTAGAAAGCGGTTGGAAGCCATCGCCCAATGCCAAATTCTCATGGCTTCCTGACACGGGGGGGGGGGGGGGGTAAGATCTGCTCCCGCCTTGTCTGTTGATATACCAGATGGCTGACATGTTGTCCAATTGAACTGCAATGGTCCCGGAAGGAAGGGATGTGTGGAACGCTTGCAATGCAAAGAGAACTGCCCTCAATTCCAGGACATTTATGTGCAAATTGGCCTCCTGGGGGACCAGGTGCCTTGGACTGTTTTTCCTGGAAATACCTCCCACCCTAACAGGGAAGCGTCCGTGGTCACCGTGGCCCTGGGCTGGCGGAGACAGAACGGTCAACACCAAAGATTTGATTCTGGCTTCAGCCACCAAAGCATTTGTTTCTTGCAAATATTTGTAAGGTGTATCATGTGGTCGAGTGGGTGAGTTAAGATCGACCATTGTGATGAAAGGAGTCACTACAGCAGTCTCATGTGCAGCTTCGCCAGTGGTACCAAGGTAATGACTGCTGCTATAGAGCCCAATAGTGGTAGTACAAGGCGTGCAGGTACAAATGTCTGCAGGAGGAGGACTTGGATCTGGTTTCTTATTTTTGAAAGCCTGTGATGAGGGAGGGAAGCTTGACAGAACATTGTGTCGAAGATCGCTCCAATGAATTCCAGTGCTCTTGATGGAGACGTGGGATTTGTCCATGTTGATCGTGATACCTAGGTGAAGAGTAAGGCCTTGAGTGTAAGAGAGACTGAGAATGAGAAGATTCCAGAATGTGGCGGTAAGGAGCCAATCGTCTAGATATGGAAACACCTGGAATCCTTGTAGTCGGAGATGAGCTACTACAACTGCCATGCATTTGGTGAACACACTCTGGGGGCTGTCGAGAGACCAAAGGGCAGTACCCTGAACTGATAATGATTGGCTCCCAGCCGGAGGCAGAGAAAACTCCGGGAGTGTTTGTACATCTTTATGTGGTAATACACATCCTGGAGGTCTACAGAGCACATCCAGTTGTCCTTCCCCAGAAAGAGGAGAATGGACTGTACTATGACCATCCGAAATTTTTAAGGTTTGATAAACTTGTTTAGTAAACTGAGATCCGGGATTGGTCTCCAGTCCCATCTTTTTTGGCACTAAAAATAACCTAGAGTAAAAGCCGGATCCTTTTTGGTCTGGTGGGACTGGTTGGATGACTCTTTCTTACTAGCTTTTCGATTTCTAAGGCTGCGACCTCCCTCTGACCAGGTGGGATGACGGGGATTCGTTTCACAAGTCTGGCAGTGAGGTCAAAAGGGATATGATAGCCTCTGGATATTATCCTCTGCACCCATGCATCCATTGTTATGAGTTGCCAGGCCTGTAGGTGCAGGGAAAATCGACCCCCGACTGCTTCCAGAGGCAAGCAATTGGGTCGCTGTTCAGGAGTGCTGGAAGGGTCTGCCCCAGGGAAGGAATCTCTAGCACCCTGGTTACATAGATCTCTTCTGCCCCAAAAGGGAAGTTTTCCAAAAGAGTTGCCCCCTCTGCCCCAGGGGGACTGCTTGTCATGAGTGTCACGAAAAGATCCTTGGGACTTCTTGAACCACAATTGTCCTCCCCTCTGATTACTGGAGTAAGACCTCTGCGGGGTGGAAAAACATATGCCCACGGTAGATAAGGTCTTTCAGTCCTTCTCACTAAGTGGACGAGTGTCTCTTACTTTGGGACCAAAAAGGGAAGATTTGTCAACAGGCGCATTGACAAAGGAAGATTTAAAGGTGTCTGTGAAGTCACACAAACGCATCCATGCATGTACCTCATAACGATGCCCGATGCGGCTGCTCGAGCTGCCCCCTCAGTACAGCTGAGAGGCAACAATATCACGCACCTCCTCAGGCAGTACCTCCACCAAAAAGGCAGACATTTCAGAAATTAGGTCTCTTTGGAGGCAAGTAAATTGTGCCAGGTAATTCAGCGACCGGATGGCAAAGGTCGCTGAAGCGTAGGTCTGCTTCCCCAGTTTGTCCATAGCCACAGACTCCATCTTGGGTGATGAACTTTGGAACTATCTTCTGCCAGTTCCTTCTTGGTGGCCGCCGCCACGACCATGGAATCGACTACCAGTTGTTTGGACCAACTGGGCTGGTCTTCAGGGGTGGATAAAATTTTATCTGGCCTCTGGGGGACGGGTTCTATGTTGTCCCGGGCCTTCCAGGCATGCTGCACAGTAAGTCAAATGAGCCCATCTGCAGGTGGGGTCCCCCATGAAGTAGATGGCCAAGCACGGAAAGCCTGCAAGAACACCGATTCCTCTGAAGGGTTGGAGGGCTTCCAGTCTCCTCTCTGCTTGAGGATCTCGAGAATGTCTCCAAATGAGAAGTCTTCTGGGGGTGACCGGGGGGACCCTTCTCCCTCATCGCAATAAATGTCTTCAGTGATGGATTTCTCAGGGGAATCAAGATGCTTCCTCTTGCAAAGTTTCTTCTGGGATGGCTCCCCAGTGGGATCTTCTGAGAAGGACTCCAGAGAGAGTGTTCCCTTGGAGGGCAAGCCTTGCGGTTCCCGTGCTCGAGGTTCCAGAGTACGAGGGTGAGACAACTGCAAGCTAGAGGGGGGGTTCTGGTTTCGATGCCAGTGGTGTCAACTGCGAGCCTGTTGAAGCAAGAACCCTCTCCATCACCTGCAAAGCAGGCCCACCTGGGGAGGGACAGGAGCCCGGAACAGAGAAGGGCAACCTCGGAACTGGGGTCGCACCCCACCCAGAGAAGCCCGCCTCCAGGTGAGGAGCTCCGAGAGGACTGGCAGTTGCCAGGAGAGCCGTGGCCATAGACAGCACCACAAAAAAAATCTGTGCCAAACTAGGTGCTACGGTGTCAACAGCCCAGTCACTGCTCCAAGAAAGCCCCAGTTTCAAAGTAGACATGGCGCCAAGAGTAATCGGGGCCAACAGGGAAGCCTCCGCTGTCTGCGGCAAGACAGTATGTACCGGGATGGCCATCGGTACCGAAGTCTTAGAAATCAGGGTGGAAGTTGGAGAAAGAGAGATGGAAGAATACGCCATGAAAGCTTCCGCTCCAAGGGGGAGGGAAGACCTGGTCTGGGTGGTTAATCCTCTAGCTGCCAGAAGCTGGTCCACAAGCCTCACCACATCCTGTTCCGAAAGACTCCTGATAGATCTGAAGGAAGCTACTGATGGGGAGTCTTGTCTCTCAAGAAAGGGATTAAACTGCTGTCCCAAAAAAAGGGTCATAAGAAGGAGAATATCTATTTCTTGGAAGGTGCTCGATCTTCAGAACTGAAGAAGATCTTCAGAACTGAAGAAGTAATTACCAGAGGGGCCGTATAAGACAACGACACCGTGGCAGGGGAAGGTGTCGATGCAGGCACAGTAGTCGGGGCCTGTGTCACAAACAAGGTCAGCACTGTGGGAGATGGTGCCGAGGTCAGTACAGTGGAAGAAGTCAGAGTCAAAATCAAAGACAGCACCGAGGGAGAATGCCGAAGTTGTTTGTGCCGACAGCACGTGAGAAGCCCGGTGTCGACTCAGTTCCAAGGAGGATGGGGATGTCGGAACCAAAAGACTCCGTTTTTCCTTATGTCTTTTAATGTCTTTATGCTTAGGAGGCGGTGAGACCTCCGTCCCAGAAAGAGCCTCTGCACAAGGTGATTTTAACATACCCTTAAGGATAAGTTTGTTCTTGCATTCAGCCAGCGTACGGTTGCTGAAGCTAGAACAAATGTCGCAAGAAACATTGAGATGGTCAACGTACAAACAGGAAACACATTGGGCGTGACCATCAGAATTGGGCAACTTGCGCCCACACTTATTGTTTGAAACCATGCTTGGCCTTATCTGCCATAGTACAGAGTATAACCACATGAACCACACAACAAAACTAAATAACTAGCAATAAGACAATAGAAAGCGCTTTTTCTCTTTTTTTTTTTTTTTTTAATAAAAGGAAAGAGTACTAACAATGGTACTAAGAAATACCAAAGGTAAGAGAGTACCAAGGCAGGGAGAGAGAGAGTAGTACCAACGATGGTACAAAGCACTACCAAAGGAAGTGGGTAGGGCTTAGTCAGGAAAGAACAAGGCAGAGATAGGAAAAAACTAGAGACAACAAGAAAAAAATGGTCTTACCACACAATAGAATGAGAAAAATACCACAAAGTTGACTATGAGAGGGACATTGTGGGTAGGTCTTAGCTGAGAGTTTTCGGCTGGCGCAAGCTTGGTAATGGCCGTGTCGGTTCTGAGGATGGAACCGAAGTCATAGGTTCATAGGTAGGTACTAGGCTACTGGCCCTAGGGCCTATATAAGTCTAGCCAAAAAGGTACCCTGCCTTTCGCCACCCAAGAAAATTATTTTCCTGTGCCCCTGTCGAGCAGTGTCACAGAAGTGATCCCCGGGGTGCATTTGCTATCTCCCATCTAATCATCAAGACTTTTCTTGAAGACTGCTAATGAGGAGCTTTGTTTGATATAGATAGGTAGTTTGTTCCAGAGTAATGGAAGTCTCTGGGGCAGGAATTTATCCCTCCAGCATGTTCTGTTTACTGTGGTGACAAGGTTTAAGTCCCTAGCTCAGAGGGATTGGGATATCTTTAAGTGGAGCATGTCCAACAGCTCTGGGTTTGACATAGCTTTGTATGTTAGGCAGAGATCGCCTCTGAGTAGTCGATATGCGACGGAGTAAAGCTTGAGTTTTTTTTAGACTGTCTGCGTAGGGCATCTGTTTGAGGCCGGTAATCCTCTTTGTGAGGTATTTCTGCAGCCTTTCCAGTTGTTGTAGATGTCTTGTGAGGTACATACCAAAAGGGGCGCTGTATTCTATAATGGGTCTAATGAATGATGAGTAGTGGGGAACAATGACCTCTTTCTTCCTGGATGAGAAACCTTTTGTGATGAGGTGTGCCACGTAGAAGAATTTCCTGACTACTGTGGGGATGTGATTATCAAAGGAGAGACTACTGTCCACCTGTGTCCCAACGTCTCATCACAATTTCGGTATTAAGTAGACAACCACCTACGTAGTAGTTCATGGGTACAGAGTTTTTACCAAAAGGTATGACAGTGCACTTTTTGGCATTGAGCTTGAGGCCATGGCTTTGACACCAGGCATCCGTCTCAGTGAGGCCCTTTTGTAGGCTGTCCACATTGTTAGGAGTTTCAATTAAGGCTCCTAGTTTGCAGTCATCTGCGAACTTCATTAACCAAAGACCTTCTGTGTTAGCCTGTACTTCAGAGAAGTAGATACCAAACAGGAGAGGACCCAGGACTGAACCCTGTGGTACTCCACTTGTCACTGGTCTGAAGTCGGATTTGGAGGCTGCTACTTTCACAGTGTGGGTTCTGTCAGTGAGCCAGTTGGCAACCCATCTGCCATACACTTCAATTGTCCTAAATTATGGCTCGCTGTTCTTTTTCTTCCTGTACAGAAACAGCTACTCAGTACATCTGGTGTACTTCTTATGTGTGGTATAGTTTAATTCTTCCTGGTGGTTGCCGTGCTTTTAAAAATAGTACTTCACAGCTCAGTTACTTTTAATACAGCTGATCAGGTGGAACCCATTTGCAGGTGTTTACAATTTAAATATTTACACTGTGAAATCACTTAATGTTCAACAAATACACTGGCTTACTAGCGTATGGGTAGAAGTGCCTTTATACCTTCCCGCTCTCTTTGTCAGTCCAAAGCTCACAACTCCTCCCACTGCCTGTCTGTGAATGAGAAGGGCCAATTCCCTGGCAGTACCAGGACAGCCTATCACACTCACAGTACCCTTTCTGTTTTCTTGTCCCACAGTTAAAGATCTCATTGATTTTGCCTTTCCTTCTGGAGATTACAGCTTGCAAAGCTCAGGTAAAACACTCCTTTTGATTATACTCCTCCCTCCTTTTTCTTTCAGTGCTTGAATAGTTTATTCGGCTGATTTATTTTTTGTTTAATAAAGTGGAAAATAATATTAATCTCATTTATGTTACAGTATAAGTTATACTGTATCTTTGTTAAGATGTTTCCGAGTTTCTGTGGGTTTTTTGATCACTTTAAAGTGTCTTATGTCGCTTTCTGAATGTTGGAATGGAGTCTGTACTAAGGCCATTTTAGCGCTGTTCCTGTCATTGCTTTGCACTGCCAAAATTGCAAGCAATTTGTGGCTTTTCTTTTTGACTGTCCGGCTATTTCTTCTTTGACTATCTTTATTTGTGGTTATTAAACATACAACATTTTAAATGCTATTTCATTTAAAATCGTGATTTGGGTACCATTTTATTTGTCAAACATTACTGTCAGGATTTTTTCTTAACTTTAGTTTGATGTGTAAGGTTTCAATTTACTATTTATTGGTGTGATTGTGCTGATTTTCACCATTTTGAACAAATTTCTCATTTAAATAGCGATTTTGGCACCATTTTTGTGTGTCATCTCTGACAGGCTTGCCCCCCTGCTTACACACTATTTTTTTATTTTTATTAATATTCGAACATATAAATGTTCGATCTCTAAAGGTCGACCTTTAAAGATTCGAACATTTAAGCGTTCAAATATGTAATATACACCCGTTAATCTCTTGTTTTTATAGCGCACATACTTAGGGCTATTACACTCGTCTTTGTCAGAAAGTACTGTGAAGCATTCGGTGTTCCTCCAACCTCTTACAGGAGTGCATCTGATGCTGCTGTGAAGGAAGGCACCCAATGCTTTTGGAAGCTGAATGGTGCAGGAGAGGCAAACCCTCATAGTTTAGGATACTGTAGAGATGATCCTTTTAGAACATCTGCTGTTATGGTAAATTTAGTTGTAGAAAGTACAGTTTTGTACCTACCATAAATGTAGATGTTCGAAGATCCACATTGCTGCAGTCCTAACACTTGGGGTAGTCCGCTGTCCCAGTCGGCCCGAATACCAAAGTATATGGCTGACGTCGGTCAAGGCGCATTAGTCTGACGTCAGGACGTCAGGGTACTAATGCGCATGACCGACGTCATATCCTCAGTCTTTTCTTGCCCCAGATGTCAGAAGACCCTAAAAAGATAAGGCCAAAACCAAAAAACACCAAACACTCCTGTACCAAATATATGTACAATATATACAAATTTACAAAGGTACAACCCCACCCACACAACCACCCCTAAACACAGAGGGGAAGGAGGGAGGGACTGCAGCAATGTGGATCTTCGAACATCTACATTTATGGTAGGTACAAAACTGTACTATGTTCTTCATACCACATTGCTGCAGTCCTAACACTTGGGTAGAATCCCAAAGCAGAGGTAAGGGAGGCTGGCAAATCATAAAGAAGCAGGAGCTGTCAACATGCCCTGCAAAATAGCCGTGGCAAAACCAGCCCTAGATTTAGAGTAGGAAGGTGGTAGTGCTTAGAGAAAGTATGCACTGAACTCCAAGTAGCTGCCTCCAAAATATCCTTAGTTGCCACCCCCCTTAGAAATGCTGTTGAAGTGGCAGTAGCCCTAGTGGAATGAGGCCTAATCCCAGCTGGAATCTCCTTGCCATGATGGGAATAACAAAATGCAATGCAAAACCCAATCCACTTAGAAATAGTTTGTTTTGACACAGGTTTGCCCTGAGAACTCAAAGCAAAAGAAACAAACAACTGCTGAGACTGCCTAAAATCCTTAGTCCTGCTTAAATAATAACGCAACTGCCTGTGTACATCTAAAGTGTGCAAAATCTTTTCCCCTTATTTTGGGGATCTGCATAAAAAGTAGGCAAATGAATAGTTTGGTTTAAAGCCACACTAGAAACCACCTTAGGCATAAAGGAAGGATTAGTACGTAATGATACCCTATCCTTATGGAAAATCAAAAGGCTCAACCGCCATAAGGGCCTGCAATTCAGAAACCCTTCTTGCAGAAGTAATGGCCAACAAAAAGCAGTCTTCCATGACAAGTATTTCAATTCAGCAGTAGCCGCAGGCTCAAAAGGTTGTAGAGTGAGTTTCTCCAACACAAAATTGAGATCCCAAGCAGGAGTAGGAGCTCTACGTGGGGGTCTTATATTCTTTGCCCCTCTAAGAAATTGCTTGAACAAAGGATGAGAAAACAATGGTGGGTCACAATCATAGTGAGCTGAAATTGCTGCAGCATGAATCTTAATGGAAGAGAAAGACAAACCTTTGTCCAATAACTCAGTAAGATATTGAAGAGCCACACTCAAATTAGGCTCAGTAACCTCCAAATCCTTTGCTGCACTCCAAAATAAAAATCTCTTCCATTTTTCTGCGTACACTTTCCTTGTACTAGGTCTTCTGGCTTCCATAATCACATTCAAAACTTGTTGAGGAAGTTGAGACCTGCTGTGTTTCAAAACAGAATATGCCAGGATGTTAGATGAAGAGAGTGAAGCTTGACATTGAGTAGATGACCGTCCCTCTGAGACAATAGGTGTGGAATCAAAGGTAAAGGCCATGGAGGCTTCCTTACCAGACTCCTCAGTAATGGGTACCAGTGTTGCGAGGCCAATCTGGAGCTATTAAAATCATCCTTGGCTTGTCTTGTCTGACCTTTAGGAGTACCTTTGGGAGAAGAGGCAGAGGTGGAAAGGCATACACATGAAGATTTTTCCAACTGAAAGAAAGAGCATCCACTTTCCAAGCTGTGTGATGAAACCTTTCGTGCAAAACTTTGGCAGCTGGTGGTTTAGTGGAGAAGCGAACAGATCTATGTCTGGAGTTCCCCATGACACTGTCAATTTCGAAATACATGAAGATCCAGTTTCCACTCGTGGGGATCCATGATTTGCCTGCTTAACACATCTGCTAAGGCGTTCTGTGCTCCCGGCAGAAACCTTGCCTGAAGAGTTAGTTGCAAGCTGAGTGCAGTCTCCCATAAAATCATTGCTTGCCTGCATAGAGGATAAGAATGTGTTCCCCCTTGTTTGTTGATGTACCACATGACAGTTGTGTTGTCTGTTAGAATCAACACCTGCCCTGGAAGAAGTAACTCCCTGAAAGCTATTAATGCAAACTGGACTGCTAACATCTCCTTCATGTTGATATGTAGATGCTGTAGTCTGGCAGGCCACTTGTCTTGTATCCACTTTCCATTCAGATGAGCTCCCCAAGCTATGTCTGAGGCATCTGTCGTTAGAATCTGACTCGCCTCTGGCCGGGTCACAGAGAGTCCCTTGTTTAGGTGACATTCCTGAGCCCACCACAAAAATTCCTTTTGAATGCAAGGTATTATTTGAATGACAGTGTCCAAATCCTGGCAGTGCTGTGTCCATACATTGTTGAGGTACCATTGCAGCTTCCTCATATGCAGTTTGGCATTGGGAAGCACCAGAATACAAGATGCCATGAACCCTAAGGCTTGAAGGACTGTCCTTGCAGTCAGCCCGGACTGAAGAGATAGTTGATGGAAGTAAAGGGAAAGATTCTTTTGTTTGTCCGGGGTTAAAAAGGCCATCTGGGTTGCTGTATTCAGTCTCACACCCAGAAAGCACATGTCTTGAGAGGGTACTAGACTGGACTTTATTTCGTTCACAGAATACCCCAGGCATCTTAGCACTGCTATCACATATTCCAAATGCTGTAAAAGGTCTTCCTTTTCTTGAGCCAGAATCAGGCAGTCGTCCAAGTAAGGATAGATTTGTATTCCTTTTAGCCTGAAGTAAGCTATCACTGGAGCCAGAACTTTGTGAATACTCTGCAGGCAGTAGATAAGCCAAAGGGCAGTGCAGAGAACTGATAATGGGAATTCCCAGCTCGAAAACGCAGATACTTCCTGCAACTTAGTCTGATAGGCACATGAAGGTAAGCCTCCTTGAGATCTAAAGTTACCATCCAGTGATCTTTGCCCAGTAGAGGTAAAAGCTGTTGTAACGTCAACATTTTGAACTTGGGAATGTCCAGATAAGTGTTGAGAATAGATAAATCCAAAATTGGTCTCCACGTGTTCCCCTTCTTTGGTACTAGGAACAGGCGAGAATAAAATCCTAGGCCCCTTTCTGGCACAGGAACCGGCTGAATGGCCCCTATTTGGAGTAACAGAGAAATTTGCTTGTGAGCCTCTTTTCTTTGTAGAGGAGGAATGTCTGGCATGCCTTTGAAAGGAGGCAAGGTATGGAAATAAAACCTGTAACCGTGGTGAATGATATCTAATACCCATCTGTCCTGGGTAATTAAACTCCAATTTTCTTTGAAAAGTGCCAGTCTTCCTCCTAAAGGTGCTGCCAGACGAGAAAGCACTGGCAGCTGAAAAGGCAGGTCATTGGGTCTGTTTACGAAAGGGCTGACCCCTGCCCTCACCAGAAGACTGAGCAGGTGAACTCCCTGTTCTAGGCCTAAAAGAACCTTGAGCTCTGCCCCTACCACGTCTAGACCTACCCCTAGACTGGGAATCATAAGAAGGATATGTCCATCCCTTAGTAGGCCAATTTCTACTAAACTTGGAGGCTGAACCTGCAAAAATCTTTAACAGTCTTCATAGACTTAGCCTTGTCCTCCATTTTCTTTAAAACTGCTTCCACAGGCGAACCAAACAACACATCAGACTGTAACGGAGCATCCAAAATCCTTGTCTTAACATGCTCAGCTAAATTCTGATCCCTCAGCCAGGCGTGCCTGCGAAGAACAGAACCAGTGGCAGCCACCCTCGAAGAGGCCTGCACAGCATCAAAACCACATTGCAAGGAATGCTTACCCACCTGTTCAGACACATGAACTAAATCCTGCAACTCTTTACACTCAATACCTTCCGCCAGAGCATCCACCTTAGACTTCAATTGTGAAAGGAGATAATTTTGATATTTTAACATGTGGAACTGGCAATTCAAAGCCCTCATGGCTAAAGTGGAAGAAGTATACACTTTCTTTCCCCATCTATCCAAAGCCCTTGCCTCTATCAGGAGGAACAGGATTTTTAACAACAGAAGCCTTAACACCTTTAGGCCCCTGAGAAACAGTTTCTGGGTCTGCCCTAGGACTCTTAGAAAGAAACTTATGAGCTTCAGGCACCCTATAATACCTATGCGGTTTAACTGGGGCAGAAGGGAAAGAATCAGGGTTCAGCCAAGCCTCTGCAAAAACATCTTCCACCACATCCAGAACAGGAGGTATAGCTAAAGGCCTATGCTGGGGTAAAAACAAAAATACCCTAAGCCTCTTCCTGGAATCAGAGAAATCTTGTCCTTCCCATTTAAAATGTTCCCTCATGGAATGAAGAGTCTCTGAAAAAGAAAAATCCTCAGGAGGAGAAGCCGAAGGAGTAGAATCATCTACATCAGAATCAGAATAAGGAGGATACTCCTGTAAGTCTTCAGCCAAAGACTCAGAAGCCTCGAACACTGCTCAAAACTCTCAAGCTCAGGTTCCACCCTAGGCCTCTTATCAGGAGGGCATAGAACCTCTAATCATAGTAATCAAATCTTCTGCCATTTTAAGCATATGTTTCTTAGGCAAAGATCCTGAAGAACTAGGAGAGACACCCACTGAAGTTAAACCTGGCCTGCCTCTCAAAGAAGCCTTGGAAACAGAAGGGAGGGCCTAACCACCTTAGGAAGGGAGGGAGAACAGCCACCTGAGAAGCCCCTTCAGCCTGGCCTACCTCCTGAGAGGACACATCTTGTAACAGTAAAGTCTCTCCCTGGGACTCCAAAGAAACTTCTGGCAGAACCTCCGACTCCACCGAGCCTTCTAAAGAACCGACGTCCGGGACTGACGGTTCTTCCAACCTAGGCTTTGCTGCTTTGTCCTTGCGCTTTTGAAGCGGCGCCGGAGCATCCGGCGGCATTTTATAATTACAACGCTTCCCAAAAACTAACCTGGCACAGTCTAATCTTCTCTTTATAGTGCGTTTGTTAAATCTAGCACAAGAGCGACATCCAACAACGTCGTGCTCAGGCCCTAAGCAAGGTATACACAAGGTATGGTAATCCCTATGAGGTATCTGTTTCCCACAAGAAATACAGTTATTCACTTTTTCTGACATCCGGTTAAATACTGAGGCAAGAAAAAAACAAAATATTCCCCAACGCGGTACTTAGCCAACTTTGATTCGGTCTGAAACTCCGACTTCAGAAAATTTCAGAACGCCAACCTGCACTCGCAAAACTGCTTCTGCATCGGACCATGCGGCAAAAAAGACTGAGGATATGACGTCGGTCATGCGCATTAGTACCCTGACGTCCTGACGTCAGACTAATGCGCCTTGACCGACGTCAGCCATATACTTTGGTATTCGGGCCGACTGGGACAGCGGACTACCCCAAGTGTTAGGACTGCAGCAATGTGGTATGAAGAACATCAGTACTTTTTGTTGACTTAACCTTAAAATGAAAAATTGCTCCCACTTGGTGGTTTTGTTACAGAGTTAGCATTTTGTTTTATTCACTTTTTTGGGTCGGAGTTTGTTCTTTTCATGTATCTTTAATTTATTTTATTTTATTTCCAGCTCGAGTACCGGGGAAGTCCACTGGGCCCAAAAGGACCCGTTTTTCAGTGGAGGCCCAGGGAGAAAAGCTCCAGGAAACATAATACAGTACAGATATAATAGATACAGAGATACAAGGTATAGAACTTACACAGAGATAGATTGTATAGGACAGTTTACAAAGTTTGTACAGAGTCACACATAGTTTGCAAAGTCTGTACAGAGTCACACATAGTTAAACAAAATAGCTTATGGTTGTTCAAAGGGTAATAAAGATACATTCATGCAAACATTCTAAGAAGCACACCTTTAAAAATAAAGGTAGAAAACACTTTGCATGCACTCATTTAAAGTATAATGCTATTTACAATATTTACACAGTTGTGTAATAAGTAGCTCTCGGAAATTGTGACACACTCATGGTGAAGTAACTATGAAGATATTAGAGAAGTTAGGAATCTATGAGAAAGTCTCCTGGTGGCAAATATTTAGGTAGATTTAGGTAGGGTGAAGGCAGGTACATTTCCATTTACAGGACAGGAATTTGAAAAGCTGTGATTTAACATTATCTGAGTTTGATGTAGTTCTAAGAGTGGAAGGAAGGGAATTCCATTTCTTTTCTATGGAGAAAGACAGGAGAAGTTGGCCAAGAGGACGTTTGGGCTTGTGTACAGCAATTAAGTTTTGATATTCGGATCTGAGAGTTCTGCTGGGGGTGTAAGGGGGAAGGATATTTGCTAGAGCAGGACATTTAGTAGGGTGAAATATAAGTCTGTGTGCAGTGGTAACTTGGAGGTAGTTTAGGTAGTTTGAGAGTTCAAGCCAGTTCAGAGATTGTAGGGTAAGGCAGTGAAGGGTGGAATTTCTGGATCTGGTGGCAAATTTATACATTTTATTATAGCAGTTTTCTAGTTTGGAGGAGACAGAGGTGGTTAGACTGGTTAGGAGAGGTGCTCCATATAATAAGGAGGGTAGAAGATAAGTAGTGGCCAGAGTTTGCCTAGTGGAGTTTGAGAGGAAGTGATTATTCCTGTATAGCATGCCTAGTTTTTGGTGGGTTTTCTTAATATTTTGTTGAATGTGGATGTCAAACTCGAGGTGTTCGTCAATAGTAATGCCGAGAAGTTTAGTGGAGGGAACCACTTCTATAGGTGAGTTGGTTTGGCTAAGGACTTTGAAAGTACTTTTGTTGTAGGAGTAAGTCTTTGTGTGTGGGGGTAGAATTTTTGATTTATTAGCATTGAGAGAGAGGTGGTTTTAGCGCATCCATTCTTCGGTTATTGAAAAAGCAGTTTGGGTTTTGTTGAGCAGTTCAGAGAGGTTGGAGGCAGAGCAGACTAAGGTTGAGTTGTCTGCGTATTGAACGACTTTGGCATCAGGAATGGCAATGTGAAAGTTATTGATGAAGATGTTAAAGAGCATAGGCCCAGGGATGGATCCCTGTGGTACACCAGTTGGGGTAGGTAAGAAGGAAGAGGTGGAGTTCTTCCATTTAACTGCCCAAAGATGGACCCCTGTGGTACACCAGTTGGGGTAGGTAAGAAGGAAGAGGTGGAGTTCTTCCATTTAACTGCCCAAGGATGGATCCCTGTGGTACACCAGTTGGGGTAGGTAATAAGGAAGAGGTGGAGTTATTCCATTTAACTGCCCAAGGATGGATCCCTGTGGTACACCAGTTGGGGTAGGTAAGAAGGAAGAGCTGGTGTTATTCCATTTTACTGCCTTAGATCTGTCTGATAGCTGGACAACCAGGATAAAGTGTTTGAGAGATGACAGAGGAGGTGTTTATGGGAAACAGTATTGAAAGCTTTAGACAGATCTAGCAAAACTGTAGAGACCAAGTGTCCTGAGTCTCAGGCTTGATTGACAGTTTGTAGGAAAGAGAGTAGAGTGGTTATAGTGCTATGGCCTGGGCGAAAGCCATGTTTAGTAGGTGTAAGAAGATGGGTTTTGGGTAAGAAAAGGCATAAGCTGGAGGTGGATGCATTTTTCTATAATTTTGGATATTGGTGAGAGCAGAGCGATAGGGCGGAAGTTTGAGATGGTGGTTTTGCCTCCTCTGTGAAGAGGAAGAATGTATGCTGAGCCCAGAGTTTGGGGACATATGATTCATTTATGGATCTGTTAATAATGATGCTAATTGAGAGAGCTATTCCATCAGCAGCACAGGTGGAGGGAATATTGTCAGGAGCATTAGAAAGTTTGGATAGAAGTTTTTTTATAAAGTTAGTGGAGACAAGTTTGAGCTCAAACATAAAGGGATGGCTATTAGAGGAATTAGATAGAGAAGAGTGAGGGTCTGGTGGGTTATTGTTGGGGAAAGTCTTTGACAGTTCAGAAATAGGTTCTATGAAAAATTAAAGTCAGAGGCTAGTTCAAGGTTGGATTTACTAGGGTCAGGACAGGGGTTATTCTTGGAGCCAGGATTAAGATGTGAGTTTACTAATTTCCAGAATTGCTTGGGGTTTTTATTATTGTTGGACTGTAGCTTGATAGTAGGATTTTTTGTCCTTAGTGATAAGCTGTTTTGCAAGGTTATGGAGTTGTTTGTATTGGAGCAGGGTATTGGGTAATTTGTTGTTTTGGTAAAGCTTCCATGATTTGTCCCTTTGTAGCATAATTTGTTTTGTATCTTTAGTTAACCAGGGGAGCTGTATTAGTCTTTATCCTTTTGTTTCTTAGAGGGGCTAGAGAGTTTAGAGTGTCTAGGAAGACAGAGTTGAAGTAGTCTATGGCACTGTCAAGTGGAAGTGTGTTTAGAATTCACCAGTCCATTTGTTTGAGCATTTTAGAGAAAGTTATGGGGTTGAAGTTACTGAGGTTACGAGTAAGAATGTATTGGTTGGTGCTGATGAGGTGAGGAGTTGGTTGCACGATGAATAAAAGCTGGGAGGTGGTCACTAATGGAGTCAGGGATTGTGCCAGAGTTAGTTATTTTATTTGGATCCGAGACTAAGATCCAATCAATAGTGGACCCAGGGGGGTTAGTTTTGTTAGGTTGGGTGATGGGGAGAATCATTTGAGTGAAGTTATAGAGGTTAATGGATAGGGAGGGAGAAGGACTGTTAACTTTATTCCAGTCAATATTTATATCGCCTAGAATGTAGGTTTCATAGTTAATTTCAGTGCATGCCCATAGGAGAATGTCTTCAAGTGTTTAGATATTGTTACCAGGTGAGATATATAGAGCAATAATGCTGATATTTTTGTGTTTATTCATTTTTAGTAGTCCAGCTGAAGTTCAGTGTTGTTGAATTGTGGGATTGGAATTAGGAGAGGTATTAAGGTTAGAAGGCTAGCGTAGACTAATGCAGTGCTGCCACCTTTTTTATGTGGCTGGTCATTTCTGAGAATATGGAATCCAGGGGGTAGGATTTTAGAATCGGAGATGTGGCCTTTGAGACAAGTTTCGGAAGTATCTAGGATGACTGGTTGATTATGGCTTAGCCAAGCTTGAAATTGGTGAACTTTGTTGTTGAGACTCTGGGCATTCAGAGTAAACATTTTAAGGATATTGTGAGGAGAGGAAGGAGATACGGGATAGTTATTATGAATAATGGGGCTGGGACCAGGGTTAGGGTGAATATCTCCAGCTAAGATTAGAGTATTGAAAGAAATGAGCTTTAGCTGTTTAGGTTTGCAAAGTAAGAGTTTGGGTAGATCTAAGATTAGTTTATGTTTCAGTTTATTAGCAGTGGAGAAGATTTTAGGATAGAATAGGTGCAGAGAGTTAGGCTGAATGAGTGAAGGTGAAATAGAAAGGAAATGGGAGTAAGAGTGCGGGTAAAGGTAGGTCTGTAGGGAGGTTATTTTTGTAGGTAATACTGGACAAATATCAGAGGAGTATGAGGTGGTATAGAATAACGGAAATAGGAATAGAAGGAGAAAGCAGAGGGCCTGGAGAGTGTGACGCATTAAGGAAAGCATGTCAGAGCAAAGTGAGGAGAAATGGTGTAGAGTAGGAGAAGAACAATGGTTGTGTAGAAGAGAGGGTTTATGTGGAGAAATAGCTGGTTTTCTTAGAAGTATAAGAAAGAAGAGGGGACTTTAAATTGTTACGGTGGAAGAGCGATGTAAGTATGTGGGATGGATATAAGTAGGTGGAGTAATAGGGGAAGAGCTTCTATTGGATAATAAGGCAGGCAGGGAGGACAGAGGGAAGAATAAATGTAGGTGTGCTGGGGGCAGGGTAGGGGAGTGGAGTGAGCCCGCAGGGTGAAAGGAGCGGGAAGAGCCAGGTAGGTTTGAGAGGTCCACAAAGCAGCAAGAAACAATCAGTTAGTGGGGCTCTGTAGTTGGGACTGAGTGTAGGCTAGAGGGAGGTAAATTGCAAAGATTTGGTTCAAATTAGACGTTAAGGGCAGAGCAGATTGTTTCACTTTCCAAGAAAGAGCTGCTTGAAAACTTTAGCTTAGGAATGAAAGTGGAACGCAGGCTTGAATGCGAGCATTTATCACTAAAGTGGGAGTTTGCTGCCACCTAGTGGTCAAAACAGGGTGGGGTACAGAGTGAAACTAGTTGGTCTTGAGGAAGAGAGACTAGGGTACAGTGTAGCCAGAGGGGGGGGGGGGGTAGGGGGCTGCTAATATGCTCGCTATGGGTAGGATATTGTCAATATTGTATACATTCCAAGAGCTAGTCTAGATACATACACGCTATTGGAGGAGAAACACTATGACAGGCAGTCTGTGACAGGCGTCCTTTGCAGGGGGTTTTCCAGTTAAAGTTTAATTTGTGATGAGGGGAGACACCCAAGGAGCAAGCTGTAATGAGAGAGAGTGGTTGTTAGCGTTTGCAGGACAAATGGGATAAGTAGAAATTGCAGAGGGCTAAGAAAGAAGCTAGAGAGTGAGTGAGTGAGTGTAAGTAGGGGCTCAGGTAGAAGCTGAGTATAGAGTGAGTGTAAGTAGGGATGTACAGCTAGGAAAATATATAATGCAGAGAAATAACAAGCATTCATATAAGCAGACTTCGGTCAGTACATAGTGTATATCACATAAAAAACAAGGCAGAAACAAAACCAGCTATTGCAAAACCAGCTAGGAACACAAAATGCAAGGAGTAACAAACATTCATTGCAGACCTCAGGCAGTTGTAGTTTGAAGCACTAGAAAAGCTACGGAAGAAGCAAATAGGCAGCTATTGCTTTATATTTAAGCACAGAAGTAAGCATTCAGTCCTAGTATCTCAATATGAGCTACGTACAATGTTAAAAAAAGCAGTAGTAGCTATCAGCCCCAGTAGCACAATCCAAGCTATTACCAGTAGTTGAAACAAAAGTGTAGAAGATATTGTTATAGAGTCCGTCCCCTGTAGCTCGATCTGAGCTACTTACAATGTTTAAAGCCAATGTTTGTATCATTCAGCCCAAGTAGAACAAACCGGGTTAATTATAACAATTTGATGCAATTATGTCAGCTTGCACACCCAGTAACTCAATCTGAGCTAATAACACGAATAAAACATTTATAGAGACCTAACTACATTAGCATTTGGCCCCAGTAGCGCAAACCGAGATAACTGTAATGTTATAGAATCAGCTATTGAAGCTTTCAGCCCCAGTAGCTCACTTCGAGCTAATTACAAAATGTGATACAGGTATGGAAGTAACTGTTGTAGTGTTCAGCCCCAGAAGCAGAAACCAAGCCAATGACAGTATTTGCAGACTAGTAATGCTAGCGTGCCGCTGAGTTAGCGTTTGGCCCCAACAGCTCGATCCGAGCTATTTATATCATAACAGCAACTGTCATATCTGCCAGCCCCAGTAGCACAAATCGAGCTAAATACACTGAAAGGAACACAGTATAGAGGCAACTATTCAAGCGTTCAGCCCCAGAAGCTCTTTCCGAGCCGCTTACCGAGTTTAAGAATTACTGGATGAAGCATTCAGCCTCAATACCTCAATCACAGCTAATCGCAAGTCTTGTAAAGCTTCAATTCCTGCCTACAGCCCCATGTTAATGTTTAGCTGTTTTTCCTGCAGGCTTCATGTTTTTGTTCCCATATGTATCTGCTGCTAAACAAAGCTGCTCTGAGTATTTCATTAAGCGTTGGTGTAGTATCTTTCTAATTCTGTGTGCGAAATTTTAAGGTTCATTGAGGAGATGTAGATTCTAGTAGTCAGAACACACAAACGGACCTCTACGAGAAGAGTGCCATATAGTGTACATTTATAAATCGCATGGTCATTGTTTGGTGCCTTTAAGATTTTACAGCATAATCTTCTGAAATTGTTAAAAAAAACTAATGGAGAATTGACAGTTTATTTTATTTATTTATTTTACATTTGTTGACCGGGCTAGTCCAACTGGATATATTTCCATTTTCAGCAGAGGCCCGGGGAGAAAAGCTCCACATATAGACAAAAGGAGATACATCATGAGGACAAATGACATAATACACATTATTACCTATATCTAAAAACAGGAAAAAAAAGTGAAAGAACATGGAAAAGGAAATGTAATAAGTTAACCGAAAGAACAGCACTTAACTTTCTAGCGAATCTAAGTAACACAATGTTGAACATTCTAACATGTTTTAATACCAAGGAGGAAGTATAAGATTAAAGAAAGAGAAGCAACAATAGAGAGAGAGCAGATATAAATAGACATATGGTAGTTAGAGAGAGATTCAGGGCCATAAAGATGAACGATGACGAGGAGCAGTCTGTAAAGGTAGAAAAAAGAAAGGTAAGGGAGGAAGCAGAAGGGACAGACGAGTAGGGAGAGAAACAAGATTAATAGATGGAAATTATTTTAGTCAGGATTAGAGCAGGGACACATCCAGTGGCTTTTAAGGTAACTTCTGAGTTTTTGTTTAAACAAAACAGTGGAAGCAATGGAAGTAAGTTCAGAAGGAAGTTGATTCCAGTGTTTTCCAATGGTATTTGAAAAAAGGGAATCACCTGCTAGGTTTTTAGATTTGGTTAAGGTAACTAGCAGTTTGCTAGATGAACGGAGGGAGTTTAGATTAGAGTAGGGATGAAGAGGTTGGAGAGTATAGGTGTGTTGTGAGGTTGGTAAAATGCTCTATGAACAAATGTGAGTTGGGAAAGAAGTAACATGTTTCATAGTTCAAGCCAGTTAAGTTGCTGCAGATTCAGACAGTGGTGCGTTCTGAAAGGTTTACCAGTAACAAATCTAGCTATATTATTGTACGTGGTAGATAGTTTAGAGAGAATATTTTTCTTGAGGTTAGTATAAATAGGTGAAGCATAGAGAAGAGTAGAAATAAGATGAGAGTGGGCAAGAGTAGCTTTGGCTGAAGAGGTTAAGAAAGTTTTAATTCTATAGAGAGCCGAGTTTTCTGTTTACAGATTTAATGGTATTATTGATATGACAATCAAAGGTGAGGTTGTTGTCAATTGTGACACCTAGTAGTTTGGTTGTAAGGTCAGGTGATATAGTAGTTCCATTGTTAGATAGGATAGTAAAGTCTAATGTAGGGGATCTGGTAGTGGGCTTAAAGAGTAAGAGTTTGGTTTTTTTAGCATTTAGAAGTAGGCATTGTTTTGAGAACCAGGTTTCAACTTTGGAGAAAACAGCTTGAGTATTGATTTGTAGTTCAGAGATGGATTTAGCAGAGCAAATTAATGTGGAGTCATCAGCGTATTGTATACAAGTGGCCTGGGGAATCGCTGCTTGTAAGTCATTTATAAAGAGGGAGAAAAGAAGTGGTCCAAGAATAGATCCTTGGGGGACCAAAAGTGAGATAGGGAGAAGGGATGAGAGTTTGTTATCCCAAAGAACGGCTTGTTTCCTGTTTGTAAGATAGGAATTAAACCAGTGGACAGCCTTAGATTCTAAGGAGAGATTCAAGAATTTTCAAGAGAATGGAGTGGTTAACCATATCAAAGGCCTTAGACAGGTCAATAAAGAGAGCTGAAGACAGGATGCTGTTATTACGATTCTTATTAATATGGTCTGTAAAAGTGAGGAGAGCGGTGGTTGTGCTATGAGAAGGCCTAAATCCATGTTGACAGTTAGTGAGAATGTTGTACTTTATTAAGTGGTCCATTAACTGATGATGAACAAATTTTTCCATGATCTTTGCTAGTGGGGACAAGAGAGCTATGGGCCTATAATTAGAGAGTTCATAGGAGTTACCTCCTTTGTGCAAGGGTATGATGTGAGAGATTTTCCAAATGTCAGGTATGGTTTCTTCATTTATGGTTCTGTTAATGAGAATAGATATGGGATAGGCAATTTCAGAGGCTGCTTTTGAAGGAATTCAGATGGGAGTTGGTCAGCCGAGGGGTGCAGGGTTTAAGTTTGTGGATACATTTTTGTATAAAGGCAGTGGAGATGGGTTGTAGCCTAAAGATTGGTAGTCTGGAGGATGCAGGGTCAGGGATACTAGTATAGTCACTAGAGAGGTGAGAGGCCAAAGAATTAATAGTATCAATAAAGAAAGAGTTGAAAGTATTGGCAGTATCAAGGGAGGAATTCTTTTCAGATCCGGTAGGGGATGGAGTGGTAGTCTGTCCAGGGTGTAGAAGCCTGTTTAGGGTTGACCAGAATTTTGAGGGTTATTGTGATTAGCTTGCTGGAGATTGCTATAATAACTTCTTTTATCAGAGAAGATAGCTTTTTTAGTACTGTTTCTTAGGTATCTAAAGGTCTGTTGGTCTGCAGAAGATTTGCTAGCTCACCATTTTATCCAAGCTTTGTTTCTAAGTAGCATTTTTTGTCTTGTATCTTTAGATAACCAGGGGGCAGGTTTAGATTTAATTCGGATAGTGCGTGATGGGGCATGATTATCTAGAATAGTTAGGAATGTAGTATTGAAGTATTGCACAGCTTCTTCAAGAGGAAGTGTCTTTAGTTGGTTCCATTGCAAGCACTTAGTTCAGTTCTAAATTGTATAGGGTTGAAACATTTGAGATTACGTAGGTAGGTGTGTTGTTAGAGGCATTTCTTTGTCTGGTAATATAGGTTAGATTGTGATCGCTAAAGTCATCAGGTAGTACTCCAGACTGATATTTAATAAGAGGTTTATTAACGAGAATCCAGTCTAGAATGCTTTCTTTGTTGTTAGATTTATTGGTCCTAGTGGAGGCGTTTATTATTTGAGTAAAGTCATGGAGGTTAATATGTGAAGCTGGGTTATTAGTAGTTAAAGAGGACCAGTCCAGGTTAAAGTCTCCGAGAATTATGGTTTCTTGGGGATAGGAGGAGGAGAGCCAACTAAGGTTATTTTCTATTTTTAGTTAAGGAGGATCACTGATTTGTGATTAACAATGAATACATTTACTTCTGCAGGTGGTAACATGTGTCTTGTTGCAGTGTTGGTTCTTCAACTTTTGAAATTGATTTGTGTATGTTTACAGATCTGTATTAAGTGAAAGGAGTAATTGAAGCATTTGTTACCTTTCCGCAGGGAAAAGTGGAGGTAATTCATTGATGAGCATCCTCAGATAAATCCTGACAAAGGGTATTTATGCACAAGCATTTTTATCTTTAAATTATATTTATAGACTGAAAAATGCTACACTTAGACAACAGATTGATTTAGTTTCAGCTGGTTTATACCATTAGTGTTGCAGTTTGTCAGCTTCTAGGTCACCTTAATGTGATCTTTGACTATCTTAAAGGTTAACACTGCGAAACCACATTTTCTGCCATCTTTATTTTCTCTATCTCCAACTCATCTTGCTGTCCTTTGCTCGGGTCAGATACAATCCTTTTGGCCCTCACCATAAAAATTCTTTCTACGATTCTTGTCTGATGTGTATGAGTGCGGTTGAAGGGGTGACAGTAAGTCAAGCTCCCCCTTTATTTGGGGTGATAAGGTATGTATCATCTCATGTACATATGTTTTCTTTGTCCAGAAAATGTAAATGTGTTATTTTTCAGTAAGTTCCTCTTTTTTAAACAAGTGTTGTATCTTTGGACTCCCTGAAAAAAACATATGACAGGTCTGTAAAAAAAAAAAAAAAGACCCCCTCTTGCCATCATCACCACTATTAAAGGATAGCTATCACCTGGACAGTTACCTTCCTCTCCCTTGAGGACGCAGACTGCACATATCAAGTTTCTGAAAGTCTAACTTCTAGCATTGATGGTGTTTTATAATAGATTTTAATATCAGGTAGCCCTTAACAGTACGACTTAACACTTTAAATGTTTAAGGATCAGTCTTAAGCGAAATACCTTTCATGAGATCTTTGCTTAAAATGAATCCATTTTTTTGTCATCTATAATTATTGATACCTTGTCTGTTTATTTTGATAATTAATTTCTCTGACACAAATGAGTGGAACTGGCATAACTTCAGTCCTCTGTGATAGTGTACTGAGTAAGATTTTGCCTACTGGGCAGTCTTGCTTAGATTTTACAAAAAGTTAGTTCCTTATTTAGAGTGGGGCCTCTTATACCATAATCGCTTTAACATCTCTGCTTTTGGGTTAATGGTCATGTGCACCAAGGAACTTCACCAAGCATAACATATTTTTATTTATTTATTTAACATTTGTTGACCGGGAATGTCTGACTAGGTTCCACAGATCCTGTTTTCAGCGGAGGCCCGGGGAGAAATGCTCCAAATGCATGTCTTTGGAATGTGGGAGGAAACCGGAGTACCCGGAGGAAACCCACACGAACACAGGGAGAACATGCAAACATATGCTTTTTTTCATGTAATGGATAATAAAAAGAAACTTTATAGAAAAGCAAACTGGCATCTGAATGAAACTCTCTACCTGCTAATTCCTGTAGCATGGGTAGCTTGTTGCCCTCTTTGTAACCCTACCATATTGACTTCCTCTCCTGGGAAAAGTGCTGTTTCTAAGCCTGATACTAAGTTACCTTTTTGTGTTGAAAGTTTTTTCAAGTTTATTTTATGTGGGTTGTAGCAAGTGAATATCCACTGATGCTTTTTGTGTTTTTTCAGCGTAAGTTTTGGCAACACCTAAGGACCGTTTCCTTTTCAGTAGTGACATCACTCTTCAAAAAAAAAATTACATTGTAAGTTCATATGTGTTTACTAGGCTAATGACCCCAATGGCCTTTTTAAGCCTAGCCATGCAACCCAAACCTGTGAGAACTTGTGGTACCCTGGATAAGTGTATGCAGGGGCTTAAGAGATTAAATATTTACAAGTAGGGGCTTTGGAGATGAACCATTTACAAGCTGCCTGTGTGTATTAGAGACATAGATGCCAAACCAGGGACAAATTTCTTATTCCCCATCCAAATTGTCTAAACTACACTTGAATTGGGTTAGATAGAAGCTGTGCTTCACATGGAGAGGAAGCCTGTTCCAGAGATGTGGTAGTCTGAGATACATACCTGTCACTCCAGCAGGTCCTGTTTATATCACAGACAATGTTTAAGTGTTTAGAATGGGGAATTCTGATGCTGTTCATCTTGTAGATACTGAGGAGGTCCATCAGAGTGGGGTATAATTATGCTCTGTACACCATGGATAGATCTCCCCTCAACAGCCTAGGATACTGAATACAGTGATGTGGCATTGAGGCGGTCCGGATAGGATATGCCACTGATGCCGTGAATAGTTAGTGAAGGACCTCTGTGGACACTCCAGTTGGTGGATATGCCTGGGTAGGTACATATCAAAGGGAGCATTGTACTCAGTGATAGATCTGATGAATGCCAAATACAATGGAACAATGACTTCCTTGCGCCTAAATGCCATAATCTTGTTTATATGATATGCATTTCTCTTACTGTTTTTAAGGATGATGTTTAAAGCATGCCTTACATAGAAATTACTGTTAAAAAACGAAAGAAAAAAAAACTTTAATGCAGAATAAATACTGTGGCAAAGTGCCATGATTATAATAATGTTTATGCTATGTATGCGTTATCTAGTGTCTTAATTTGTGTATTTCTTTATCAATTAAAGGGTGCTTTTTGTGTGTTTTTTTTATAGATATGTAATAAAAGCTTGAACACAAGCATTTTGTTATCTTTCTGATATAGCAATTATCTAAAAAGGAAGAAGCGTATGAGAATTGACTCCTCTATTTCCAACACTAAAGGGTTTATTTATGCACCATTTTCAATTTTATTTATTTATTTATTAAACAGAAAATATTCAGACATACAAGAAGGCTTCACTTAAGCACTAGGTTGAAAATTTTGTTTCTGCTTGATCATATCAGATCTTAAAATGTTTGTAACATTCAAGGGTCTGGATCATTGTAACAAAGGCTAGGTGTGATAAGATGTTGAAGTACAGATTTGTCCCGCTGTATTTTTTCAGTTTGTTTTCGCTGTGCTCTTTCTGGTCCATTGTTTCAGTAATGCCATGAGTCTCAGGGCCCACTGAATTCAAATTCTTGTGTCTGTGAGAGTCTTGCTTTTTATTTCTGACACTGGGTTTAGCGGACATCTTTTGATCAGGATGCACAATGTTGTGCTGATGGGAACAGAGATGTATTTGTTTTTCTGAATGCCTCTGCGTAAGTACACAAAATGTAAATGTCTTTTGCCAATGAGCTACTACTTTGGACTCCCTAATAAGGTTGTGGAGATGCTGTGTGTGCATGACTGACATCACCCCCCCCCCACCTCCAAAGAAGTGGTTACTATCACCAATACATTTCTTCCTTTCTCTGCCTTGCTTATCATCACAGTAAATGTCAGTTCCCAACATAGAGAGTTTGTTATGTGAGAATGGGAGCAAGTAGCTCTCAAAGTAAGCTTTGCCACTGTCTGATATTCACAGATACATCCTAGTGACTTTATGGAGTAAAGCTTGCTGGCTGCTTTCTTTGTCAGCCATAAGCATTCCTAAGTAATCTTTATGACATCCTGTAAGTCATTATATATTTTTTTTAAAACAAGTTTATTGTTTTAACATATAAGAGAAATATCATAACAATTTTATACAAATAATTAAAAATAGGTATTATTATAATATTCAACAAAACAACTAAAGTATTTACAAAGACATCCACTACAATCAGCTCAATTAATTAAACTAAAATACTGTGCTATTGAAATTAGAATTTTTTTAACAAATTTTGTAAATTATCCCATACAATAAAATGTGATGTTTTTCTAGTTGTTCTCATTCTAATTGTGCTTATTTCCATATGACACATTATATTCATAACATTTTAAATTCATTGAACGAAGGAGGTGTATCTGAAATCCAATTTCTAGTTATTATTTTCCTAGCCACTGCTAGGATAGACCATAACAAGGGAAGCTTAATCTTTTAACACATTGAGGTACAGGTGTGTTGAATAATATAAGAGACTTAGAAATAATGAAATTATCTGTAAAAGAGCCTGCAAAATTCATTAATTGACTTCCAGTATTCTTTCAACTTCATACAGTCATAAAACATATGAGCCCAGTCAGCATTAATTTCTACATTACATCTCTTACATAGATTATCTTTATTATTAATTTTATTCATCATCAAAGGTGTATAAAAGATCTATGTAAAATTTCCATGTATAAAGTCTCCAGACAATGGAAGATGTAGTTCTATAAGCAGATTCCAATATATATTGTTTATCTTGTTGAGTTGGTGGGTCCCCATTAATAGAGGTGAAATAATTCCAGTATGAATCTACATTGTAAAAGTTTCTTGTCTGATAATTTTATGTATATATGAAAGTTTACCTTTATCAGAAACTTTATGCTGTAAATTTATTATCAAGTAATCAATCAGTTTTGGAATAGATTCTTTAACTGTTATAGACATTAGATCTATTCTATCAATGAGATGTTGTCTAAAGATCTGAACCTTTAACCAGCAAGTTTCTCTTAGATCAAATTCTTGTTTTAAGAAATCTAGATTTTTAACTTTATTATCAGATATCAGCTGATACCAGTACTTTAGATTATTATCTATAGCTAAATGAGCTCCTTCAGAAGTAGATGACATAAGCATACCCTGAGTATAAATTATAGGGAATACAATAAAATTCCATTCCCTATACTTACGGTGCATGAATATAAAGTTACGATAACTAATAATAATATTTAATGGGTAACAGACCATATGTTTAGGTGTAATAGGTGAAGTACAAAATTCCTTTAGCAACCACAACATGGAGTTATTTATAATCATATTTTTATGTGTTAAGGAGATTTTCATGAAGTGCATACTAATTAGCTCCCAATAATCTTTCCATTTTGACATATGACCGATCTATTAATAAAGTAATAACTTTTATAATAGAAGAGATAATATATAAATTAAAGTCTGGAAAAGAAATACCCCTTGAGACCAGCTATTAGTATGTTTCTTTAATGCAATCCTAGGTCTATTAGGTGCCCATAAGAAATTTAACATTAGTGTATTCAGTTTCTTGATAGTTATTTTTGTAGGTGAAAGTATTATTGATTGTATTAAGTATAAAATCTTGGGAAATATTATCATTTTAATAATTGTAAGTCTCTCCTCCATAGTAAAAACATATTATTCCAGGTATTAAAAAGATTTTGTATATTAAGAAAACAGGTATTATAGTTATTATATATAATAGATTTAATATCTTTAGATAGTATTATACCTAAATAAGTTATCTGACCTGAGTTGGGTACATATTTAGTAAAATCACTAATGAGAGTATTTTTTCGTGTATATATAGGTAGTATTTTAGTTTTTCTTCATTGAATATTAAACCAGAAATACTTTTAAAATTCATCATTTTATCAAATAAAGACTGCATAGAAGAATTAGATCCTGCTGATGTAATTAGAACATCATCTGCAAAAAGTTGAATTTTTGATGTTGTATTTTCTTCTATTTCAAAACCCTCTATGTCAGTACTGTTTCTAATCAAATTAGCCCAAGGCTCCATTACTAAAGTGAATAATAGTGGAGAAAGTGGACATCCTTGCTTTGTACCTTTAAGAATGGGTATTTTTTGTGAAACATATGTTCCTACCTTAATATAAGCCAGCGTTCCTTTGTATAAATGCTCAATTAAATTTACAAATTTGTGCACTTCAGTAAGGTAAACAGATAGTCCCAACTTACTGAATCAAATGCTGAACCTATATCAAGACTAATAAGTGTTAAATCTTTCTTTTTCCTATTTGCAAAATCAATTAATGTTAAAGTTCTTCTTATATTATCAAAAGTATTTCTATTTACAATGAAGCCCGTCTGATCTATGTCTATAATGCCGGGATAATTGTCTTCAATCTATCAGCAAAAATACTCATAAACATTTTATAATCAACATTAAGTAATGAGATGGGTCGATATGAAGAACATCTAGTTGGATCTTTATTAGGTTTTAAAATTGGTGAAATAAATGTATATTGCCAAGATGGGGGTTATTAACTCAGTTTGGGCCAGAATAAAACCTTATGTATTAATGAATATGTAGTTTTAGAAAGGATTTTATATATCTCTGGTATAATACCATCATTACCCGGTGCTTTGTTTGATTTAAGCTTATTTATTTGTGTAATAACTTCTGTATATGAAATACTCTTGTCCAATAGTTTAATCTGTTGTTTATTAAGCTTTTTATTCATGTTTGTGGTTATAAACTCCTTTATTTTATCTTTAGGTTCCATGTTAATGTTGTTATGGTTAATCTTGTGAAAGTGATTTCTAAATTCATCTAGTATTTCTGGTATACTAGAAACATTCTTCTTTTTCCTTAGAGAAAAGATTTCTTTGATATGGTTTAGGTTATTCAATCTTTTTGTTTTATTTTTAAGTCTATGTAAGTATTTGGGGCTTATTGAATAAGACAAAAACTTGTATTTCTCTAAAGTTATTTTTAACTTTATGAGTTAAAATTTCTTTGTATTTCTCATTTAGTTTGTTTATTTCTTCAATAACTTTCTTGTCCATAATATTTTCTTTATTATTATGTTTATAAGAGTCTAGTTTACTTTGAGTATCTAACAATTCCTTATCCCAAGATTTCCTTTTGTTATTATACCATCTGATACTTTGTCCATATAGATATGATTTTAAGGCATCCCAAACATAGACAATGGAGACTTCAGGAGTATTATTTATGTCTAGAAAATGTTGTACTTCTGAAAGTATATATTCTTTATAGTCTTTTAGCTGAGTTAAGTATGCTGGTATCCTTTTGATCTGAACATTATGAGTATTTTTATCATGAATTCAAAAACAATTGAGTTATGATCAGATATAGGACATGAAATGATTTTGGAATTAATTAAATCTGTTACCAGCTGGTTAGAAATAAAGACCCTATCTATTTTTGAATAAGTTTTGTATCTGTTAGAAAAAAAGGTGTATGGTAATGATTTTGACTCTATCTGATTATTAATATCATTCAAATGATAAGAATTAGCAAAATCATTTAAATGTTTTGCATTAGATGTAATTCTTCTTTTCTTTATAGTGGTAGTATCACTTTCATGTAGTATACAATTAAAATCACCAGCTAAAATAATATCCCCTATAGAGAATGATATGATCTTATCAATATGATGTTTCACTGTATTAATACCAATTCCAGGTATCCAGTATACATTAATTAAAGTGTAAGTCTTCCCATTAATTTGTATTGTAACCATACAAAACATTCCTTTGTCATCCTGATAAGACTTAATGGTTTTAGGAATGGGCATACTTTTATTCCATAAAATAGCCACTCCTCTTTTTTTCTGAGTGTGCTCTGAACTAACCAATACTGCATACTTATTAGTGGCTAGTTTATCAATATCTTTTTTCAAGAGATGGGTTTCTTGCAGGAAGACTAGATTGGCCTTGTGTAGATTAATGTATCTTATTAGGCTTGCCCTTTTACACGGATTATTCAATCCATTAATGTTTAAAGAAATTCCTTTTAAAGATGTCATTTGGCATTTTAAAACTCAAGAATCTTATGATCGAAATAACAAATAACAAGATAAATAATGTTACATCTCCTCTTTAGGTGTACCTTTAAATATAGCTGTATTTATTAAATCTCTTATGGGATTTTGTATAGGATTCAATTTTGTTTGTAGTGACAATGAGTGTACAAAATATATTGTGGATGTCAAAACTATATACATATAACAATGAACAAGTGAAAATAATGTAAGGATTAAACCTTGCATCCCGCCTGGAGTTGAAAACTCCAACTTAGAGCAGTATTTACTACTCAAGTTAACCCCCTACTCTAAGCAGCAGTACCTCAGCTACCACCTTATCAATTTAATACTAGTTATATTTAACTGAGGTTAACAGTTTTCAATTCAATTATCTATCAAGACAAAACTACACATTTGGTAAAACAGCATCATATAAACTAAAATAAACTTTTTTTTTTTAAAAAAAACTGTTCATACTATTATATAGATCTATGTAATATATAACACTTGAATTCTAATAGCATTCAAATAATCTTAATGTTAGAAATCAAGAGGAGAGAAAATTATGTTCTAACATTCATTTAAATCAAAACTTTGGCTAATATGATTCAGACATTACATGCATTAAGATGCATCTATTTTCTGTCATGTGAATTCTATCAACAGCTTCCAAAAAAATCTTGAATTGTTTGTATATGAGCATTTACTTAAACTCATTATTGTCAATAGAGTAAAATATTGTATTCATAAAAATTATTATAAATCATATTGCATAGTTATGCAGATTCTCAGAAACACCTGCGTTATTACCTAAAAAAAAAAAAAAAAGCCATCACACACATAAACACAGACACACACACATACATATACACACACACATATATATACACATACACATATATACATAGACACACACACACACACACACACATATATATATATATATATATATTATATATATATCTGATCTCACTGAGTTGTGTGTTAGTAGAGCACTATCCTACTTGCTGTCCCTAGAATAAATCTGTCTGCTTTATACAAAATAATGCACAGCAAACACATAATAGTAACCAGATTTTACAATCATGCTAACCTACTGCTTTAAAATATATCACATGACATTTCTTCCAGAATAGAGTTATAAGATTATTTATGCTTGCCAATCAGATGAATTAAATGAGTTATAGTAAAGTATATGTTTGGGACACAAGTTTTAACACAGATTATTATGCTACTGTTAAGTAGATTTTCAAAACATTTAAATAAATGTTTCATTTTCTATGCCTTCTAAAATAAGATATTTACTTGCTACAAGAAACTACATCATCCAAACTCATCATAACTGACATATTTTATGAATAGAGTATTTTTCCTGAATCTGTGGTGTGTCAGTGTGATAATCTTGTCAATGTTTATACTAACTGCTTTCAGTTTCTCTGTGAAAATTCTGTGAGTGAAGCTTCTGAGGAAACTCATGGACACTATGCATGAGACAGCCCACATCCCAGATTGTCTCCCTTAACATTTTGGCGGGAAACTTATTAAAACTTGTGGCAAACATTCATTTTGTCAATAGAGTAAAATATTGTATTCATAGAAATTATTATAAATCATATTGGATAGTTATGCAGATTCTCAGAAAAAAAAGCCATCACACTCACACATACATACATACACACACACACACACACACACACACACACACATATATATATATATATATCTGATCTCACTGAGTTGTGTGTTAGTAGAGCACTATCCTACTTGCTGTCCCTAGAATAAATCTGTCTGCTTTATACAAAATAATGCAAAGCAAACACATATTGGTAACCAGATTTTACAATCATGCTAACCTACTGCTTTAAAATATATCACATGACATTTCTTCCAGAATAGAGTTATAAGATTATTTATGTTTGTCAATCAGATGAATTAAATGAGTTATAGTAAAGTATATGTTTGGAACACAAATTTTTAACACAGATTATTATGCTGCTGTTAAGTAGATTTTCAAAAACATTTAAATAAATGTTTCATTTTTATGCCTTCTAAAATAAGACATTTACTTACTACAAGAAACTACATAATTTAAACTCATTATAACTGACATATTTTATGAACAGAGTATTTTTCCTGAATCTGTGGTGTGTCAGTGTGATAACCTTGTCAATGTTTATACTAACTGCTTTCAGTTTCTCTGTGAGAATTCTGTGATTTGAAGATTCTGAGGTAACTCAAGGACATTGTGCATAAGACAGCCCACATCCCAGATTGTCTCTCTTAACATTTTGGCGGGAAACTTATTAAAAACTAGTGACAAACATTCATTTAGCAGTGTAAATGCATCTAAACATGACAGAACCTCCACAATGTATTCCACAGATCATCACAGCCTCTATGCAAGTGAAATTAAACTCAAAATTACCAACAAGCAATAAAACTCAGCATTCTTCTCCCAACTCAATTTTCATACAAATCCTATTATTCACTGTGCCCACACAGTCTAAAAGCATTTCTATATATTAATAAAGAAAAGAAAAAGAGAGTAGAAAATAAAAGGGAGTGAGGCAGAAATAAAAAAATGTAAGAGAAAGCTGTAAGAAGTATATACAATGGAATGTTACTTACTGTTTATATTAATAGAGTTAAAAATAAAACACATTATTTACTCTTATTTAGTTCTGATTATTATTAGTTAAAGCATGACAGATTATTTACAAACAAGCATAAGCAGTATAATCAAGAAAGTATAATTAGAAATAGCATTTGAAGAACTTATAAACTTTACAAGAAATAAATATGTTATTATTCTATTAATGATATTTTCATTACTGTTCTCTCCCTGCCCTCCCCCACCCTTTACCCACTACATAATCTAAATAGAATGCCATTGTTTAAACAAAGAAAATAATAAAAGAAGAAGGAAAAATAAAAGGTAAAGATAAAAATGTATCAAATTACTAACCTTACTTTTCAGAAAGAAAACAAATAGAGTCACAGCCTGCCATTAAATCCTCAGGCATTTTGACTGGTTATGAAACAAAACATTTCTTTGCACATAGAGAATAACTTTGATTAAATCTTTTCCAAAATATTTGTGGCTTTCTGGAAATGCAGGAACTATATTCAAAAAGATTAATAATGAACTAAAATGATGAGAGAGAAAAAACATATAACAAATCATTTGTTTTTTAGTCTCTTCTTCTTCTCTGAAGTCTTCCAGGAAGCTTCAGTTGCCAATCTCTTTAATGAAGAACTAGCCCATTCCATTTCTTCTATTTTATCCAAAATCCTTTTTCTTTGACAAACAGTAAAGCAGAGTCTAAATCATCAAGACCTTAGGACCATCAGGAAGGAAGATTTTAAGCTTGGCAGGAAACAGAAGGTATGTTTTAAACTGTGCTTTTTAAGCTCCCTTATTAGTGGCAGAAAAACTTTTCTTTAGCAATTACCATGGAAGAATAGTCATTGTCAAAACGCACAGTTATCTCATTAAACTTAACAGGAGCTTTAGCCCAAGCAGATTTAAGAACCATCTCTTTATCAAAAGATGATAGAAATCTAACTATAACTGATCTAGGATAGTTTTTGTTAGAGTTAGTATTAGCTATAGATCTATGTGCTCTTCGATACCAAAAGAGAATGCTTCTGGTAAATCTAAAGTTTTAGGGAGCCATGTTGTTAAAAAGAAGTAATATTGTTACCTTCAATATTTTCTGGCAGTCCAAAAATCCTAATGTTATTGCCTAGATCTATTTTCCAGGTCATCCAGCTTTGTTTGTAAATGTGTATTTTGTTTCAGCAGAAACTCAATGTTGATTTCCTGTTCTTGTATTTTATTTTCCATGTCATTCACAGCTTCTTCTATGCCTGTCATCTGGATCTTCTGTTGTTGCAGGTCCATATGTAACAAGTCTATTTGTTTTGTAGTTTTTCTATGAAAGTGTCTATTTTAGTATCCATTTTATCCATCTTAGCAGTAAGTTGCTGGACTATAATTATCAGAGACTGAAGTTCTTTCTTGATGCTGGAGTCTTGAGAATTTGTCTTACTGGAACTCATTTCAGACTGATAAACTGACAGGAAAATTTCCAAAGTAATTTCTGACAGGAATATTATTAAGATTTCCTTTCTTTTTTAGATATAGTTCAAGAACTATATAAAACAAACATATTTAGAAAGAAAATTACTTCAAGAATTAATTTTTTAAGTAATTAATTCCTGTCAATGTAATGAAATTGGTGGAGCTGAAGAAATCTGCTGCTATCCTGTGTTCATCCTTGGCCACGCCCCAAGTCATTATATTTTTGATGACATGAATAAATGACAATGTTTTTAATTTGAATGGGCATTTGTAGGGAGTTTATCTAGTAAGGTCTTTCCTCATTAATTCTGTTGGATAGCTCTTCAAACGTTTTCTAGTCGACCATTTTAACTACCTTTCTTTATTTTGATCCTCTAACTTTCCTGGTTCGGTTTCAAGGTGTGTGTTCATAGGTAGGTACTAGGCTACTGGTCCTAAGGCCTATATAAGCCTAGCCAAAACCCTGACTTTCGCCACCTAAGAAAACTTTTTCTGTGCCCCTGTCGAGCAGGGCCACAGAAGTGATCCCCGGGGTGAATTTGCTATCTCACATCCAATCATCAAGATTTTTCTTGAAGAGTGCTAATGAGGAGCTTTGTTTGATATAGACAGGTAGTTTGTTCCAGAGTATGGGAAGTCTCTGGGACAGGAATCTATCCCTCCAGCATGTTCTGTTTATTGTGGTGACAAGGTTTAGGTCCCTAGAGTGTGTAGCTCGGAGGGATTTTTTTAAGTGGAGCATGTCTAACAGCTCTGGGTTTGACAGCTTTGTATGTTAGGCAGAGACCGCCTCTGAGTAGGCGATATGCGACGTGGTAAAGCTTGAGTTTTTGAGATGGTCTGCGTATTGCATCTGTTTGAGGCCTGTAATGCTCTTTGTGAGTTATTTCTGCGGCCTTTCCAGTTGCTGTAGATGTCTTGTGAGGTACATACCAAAAGGGGCGTTGTACTCTATAATGGGTCTAATGACTTATTAATTACTGATTTAATAGATGAACCACTGTTTAAATATTTTAATGTCTTGAATCCAACTATTCCTAAGATTTATGGTTTACCAAAGGTTCATAAAGACAGAAGTATGCCACCAATGCGTCCCATAGTCTCAGGCACTGGTTGGTGTACAGAACCACTGTCTATTTTTGTTGAAAGTACACTGCATGTGCTCTTAGACAAATGTGAAAATATTTTAAAAGACACAAAAATGTTTCTAGAGAAATTACATACTAGAATTGAAAGTTTATCAGATATTAATGACTTTGCTCTTGTTACTATGGATATAGAGTCATTGTTTACAAGTATCCCGAATACATGGGGCATTAATATGATTAGAAATTTTCTTACAAGAAATAATTGCTTCACCAATGAAAAAGTACAACTTATATGCAGTTTGTTAGAGATTATTCTGGAAAATAATGTTGTATATTTTGAAGAACAATTTTTTCTGCAACAGATCGGTGTTGCCATGGGCACACCATGTGCAAATAGTTATGCTAATCTATCTCTTACATTCTGGGAACAAACACATGTCTTTTCTGATAAGAATCCATTTATTAGTCAGCTTTTATGGTATACACGTTTTGTGGATGATGTTTTTTTTATTATGGAAAGGCAATATATCTGAGCTTATATTATTTATTAGCTATTTGCATACAACTACTGATTTTCTGAGATTCACATACAAATTTTCTACATCTGAGATTGATTTCTTAGATGTAAATATAATCAAATCAGAGTTGACAGGATTTACCAGCAAAATTTTTCATAAACCCACGAAGAAAAATACATACCTGCACAAAACCAGTATGCATCCTAGACACATTCCAAGAAATGTGCTCAAGGGGCAGGTATACAGAACATTAAGATTACACAACAATGATAATGATGCAGTACTAGCTTTGAATAAATTGAAAACTGATTTTTTAAGAAGAGGATATCATATGGATGAAATAGATAGAACTATTTCTGATGCTTGGACACTCAGGGACTCTAAATGTAAAGCGTACTTTCAATCTTCTAATTCTATTACGTCAGATAGCAGTAATTTGAGAAATAATACACAAAATAATAGCATTAGAGCGGTTTTCAGTATGCTAGTAATGTTAATCAGTATACTAATATTATTAAACAACATTGGCACATTTTACATGAGATTCCTTGTTTACATTCTTTCATTGGTAATGCACCTAGTTTCAGTTTCAGAAATAATCTAACATTAAAACAACAATTGTGTAATAAAGACGTCAAAAAACTACCTATAATTCTAGACTAAAGGTACTTTTCCTTGTAGGTCTTGTACTGCTTGTACACATATTCATAGTACTACACCATATATTCATCCTGTTAGAAATTTTACACTATACTCTCATTCATATGCAGACTGTAAAACCACAGATGTTGTTTATTTTTGTTTCTGCCAAATATGTCATGCCTTCTATATAGGAAAACAAATAGAAACTTAAAGGATAGAATATTGGAACACATAAGAGACATCAGAAATAACAAAACTACTAGTGCGCTTGCTCAACATGTTTTAAACACTGACCCTTCACACTCTTTCAAGTTCTTTGTTTTACAACATATACATAGAAATGTGAGGGGAGGAGATATAGAAAATTTTACAGAGAGCCAAGAACAAAGATGGATTATCAAGCTCAATGCTGATAGATATCCAGGCTTAAATGGTTGTACATCACTGGTTCCATTTCTTAAAGCTAGACGCCTTCAACACGATTAATTTTTTGCATAAAATAAATAAAATAAAAAAAATATATATATACATATATTTCTTTCATTATATATTTTGTATTATGCATTTTTTTATATATATTACATATATGCATTTTTATGAGATTATTTAATTGTTTTAAATTAGATATGCATAAATATGAATATACTATGCATTTTTATTTATATTTATTTATTTAT
The DNA here is from genome assembly GCF_019279795.1 of Protopterus annectens. NCBI lineage: Eukaryota > Metazoa > Chordata > Ceratodontiformes > Protopteridae > Protopterus > Protopterus annectens. The sequence goes on from NC_056747.1 coordinate 1,328,270,341, forward strand.
ATGCATTTTTTATATATATGCATTTTTAATGAGATTATTTAACTGTTTTAAATTAGATATGCATAAATATGAGCATACTTTACATTTTTGTGTATATATATTTTATATGCGTATTTTACAATATTCTTGTCATATATGCCTTTAAATTTTCAAAAGTGGTATGATGTCACTAATTGGAAAAAAATTTTTTGACTGAGAGTGATATAAAACAAGCAGTTGAACAGTCAATTCTTTGTCTGATGAAGCAACGAAGGTTGCGAAAGCGCTCACCTCTCCTTTTTACTTTGTTTAAATAAAGACGTTATTGTGTGGTACCCAGTATAGTGTTTTCTCTCATACACCTAACTGCCATACCTTTGTTTATGATATGCATTTCTCTTACTATTTTTAAGGAAGATGTTCAAACCTTGCTTTAAATTGAAATTATTGTTAAAAAAAAGAAAGAAAAAAAAACTTTAGTGCAGAATAAGTACTGTGGCAAAGTGCCATGATTATAATAATGTTTATGCTGTGTATGTGTAACTAGTATCTTATTTGTGTATTTTTTTATCAATTAAAGGGTGTTTTTTTGTGGGGGGTTTTATTTACAGATTTGTAATAAAAGCTTGAACTAACACAAGCATTTTGTTATCTTTCTGATATAGCAATTATCTAAAAAGGAAGAAGCGTATGAGAATTGACTCCTCTATTTCCAACACTAAAGGGTTTATTTATGCACCATTTTCAATTTTATTTATTTATTTATTAAACAGAAAATATTCAGACATACAAGAAGGCTTCACTTAAGCACTAGGTTGAAAATTTTGTTTCTGCTTGATCATATCAGATCTTAAAATGTTTGTAACATTCAAGGGTCTGGATCATTGTAACAAAGGCTAGGTGTGATAAGATGTTGAAGTACAGATTTGTCCCGCTGTATTTTTTCAGTTTGTTTTCGCTGTGCTCTTTCTGGTCCATTGTTTCAGTAATGCCATGAGTCTCAGGGCCCACTGAATTCAAATTCTTGTGTCTGAGAGTCTTGCTTTTTATTTCTGACACTGGCTTTAGCTGACATCTTTTGATCAGGATGCACAATGTTGTGCTGATGGGAACAGAGATGTATTTGTTTTTCTGAATGCCTCTGCGTACGTACACAAAATGTAAATGTCTTTTGCTTTTGCCAATGAGCTACTACATTGGACTCCCTAATAAGGTCGTGGAGATGCTGTGTGTGCATGAGTCACATCACCACCTCCCCCAACTCCAAAGAAGTGGGTAACTATCACCAATACACTTGTTCCTTTCTCTGCCTTGCTTATCATCACAGTACATGTCAGTTCCCAACATAGAGAGTTTGTTATGTGAGAATGGGAGCAAGTAGTTCTCAAAGTAAGCTTTGCCACTGTCTAGTATTCACAGATGCATCTTAGTGACTTTATGGAGTAAAGCTTGCTGGCTGCTTTCTTTGTCAGCCATAAGCATTCCTAAGTAATCTTTATGGCATCCTTTAAGTGATTATATTTTTGATGACATGAATAAATGATAATGTTTTTAATTTGAATGGGCATTTGTAGGGAGTTTATCTAGTAAGGTCTTTCCTCATTAATTCTGTTGGATAGCTCTTCAAACGTTTTCTAGTCGACCATTTTAACTACCTTTCTTTATTTTGATCCTCTAACTTTCCTGGTTCGGTTTCAAGGTGTGTGCTCATAGGTAGGTACTAGGCTACTGGTCCTAAGGCCTATATAAGCCTAGCCAAAACCCTGACTTTCACCACCTAAGAAAACTATTTTTCTGTGCCCCTGTCGAGCAGGGCCACAGAAGTGATCCCCGGGGTGAATTTACTATCTCCCATCCAATCATCAAGATTTTTCTTGAAGAGTGCTAATGAGGAGCTTTGTTTGATATAGACAGGTAGTTTGTTCCAGAGTATGGGAAGTCTCTGGGACAGGAATCTATCCCTCCAGCATGTTCTGTTTATTGTGGTGACAAGGTTTAGGTCCCTAGAGTGTGTAGCTCGGAGGGATTTCTTTAAGTGGAGCATGTCTAACAGCTCTGGGTTTGACAGCTTTGTATGTTAGGCAGAGACCGTCTCTGAGTAGGCGATATGCGACGTGGTAAAGCTTGAGTTTTTTGAGATGGTCTGCGTATTGCATCTGTTTGAGGCCTGTAATGCTCTTTGTGAGTTATTTCTGCGGCCTTTCCAGTTGCTGTAGATGTCTTGTGAGGTACATACCAAAAGGGGCATTGTACTCTATAATGGGTCTAATGACTTATTAATTACTGATTTAATAGATGAATCACTGTTTAAATATTTTAATGTCTTGAATCCAACTATTCCTAAGATTTATGGTTTACCAAAGGTTCATAAAGACAGAAGTATGCCACCAATGCGTCCCATAGTCTCAGGCACTGGTTGGTGTACAGAACCACTGTCTATTTTTGTTGAAAGTACACTGCATGTGCTCTTAGACAAATGTGAAAATATTTTAAAAGACACAAAAATGTTTCTAGAGAAATTACATACTAGAATTGAAAGTTTATCAGATATTAATGACTTTGCTCTTGTTACTATGGATATAGAGTCAGTGTTTACAAGTATCCCGAATACATGGGGCATTAATATGATTAGAAATTTTCTTACAAGAAATAATTGCTTCACCAATGAAAAAGTACAACTTATATGCAGTTTGTTAGAGATTATTCTGGAAAATAATGTTGTATATTTTGAAGAACAATTCTTACTGCAACAGATCGGTGTTGCCATGGGCACACCATGTGCAAATAGTTATGCTAATCTATCTCTTACATTCTGGGAACAAACACATGTCTTTTCTGATAAGAATCCATTTATTAGTCAGCTTTTATGGTATACACGTTTTGTGGATGATGTTTTTTATTATGGAAAGGCAATATATCTGAGCTTATATTATTTATTAACTATTTGCATACAACTACTGATTTTCTGAGATTCACATACAAATTTTCTACATCTGAGATTAATTTCTTAGATGTACATATAATCAAATCAGAGTTGACAGGTTTTACCAGCAAAATTTTCATAAACCCACGAAAAAATACATACCTGCACAAAACCAGTATGCATCCTAGACACATTCCAAGAAATGTGCTCAAGGGGTATACAGAACATTAAGATTACACAACAATGATAATGATGCAGTACTAGCTTTGAATAAATTGAAAACTGATTTTTTAAGAAGAGGATATCATATGGATGAAATAGATAGAACTATTTCTGATGCTTGGACACTCAGGGACTCTAAATGTAAAGCGTACTTTCAATCTTCTAATTCTATTACGTCAGATAGCAGTAATTTGAGAAATAATACACAAAATAATAGCATTAGAGCGGTTTTTCAGTATGCTAGTAATGTTCATCAGTATACTAATATTATTAAACAACATTGGCACATTTTACATGAGATTCCTTGTTTACATTCTTTCATTGGTAATGCACCTAGTTTCAGTTTCAGAAATAATCTAACATTAAGTTATTTCTGCGGCCTTTCCAGTTGCTGTAGATGTCTTGTGAGGTACATACCAAAAGGGGCGTTGTACTCTATAATGGGTCTAATGAGTGACGAGTAGAGGGAACTATGACCTCTTTTTTTCTGGATGAGAAACTTTTGTGATGAGGTGTGCCACATAGAAGAATTTCCTGACTACTGTGGCGATATGATAATCAAAGGAGAGACTACTGTCCACCTGTGTCCCAAGGTCTCTTACTACACTTTCAGTGTTAAGTAGACTACCGCCTATGTCGTAGTTCATGGGCACATAGTTTTTACCAAAAGGGATGACAGTGCACTTTTTGGCATTGAGCCTGAGGCCATGGCTTTGACATCAGGCATCTGTCTTAGTGAGGCCCTTTTGTAGGATGTCCACATTGTTAGGAGTTTCAATTATGGCTCCCTGTTTGCTGTCATCTGCAAACTTCGTTAGCTAAAGTCTTTCTGTGTTTGCCTGTACTTCAGAGAAGTAGATACCAAACAGGAGAGGACCCAGGACTGAACCCTGTGGTACTCCACTTGTCACTGGTCTGAAGTCGGATTTGGAGTCTGCTACTTTCACAGTGTGGGTTCTTTCAGTGAGGCAGCTGGCAACCCATCTGCCATACACTTCAATTGTCCTAAATTATGGCTCACTGTTCTTTTTCTTCCTGTACAGAAACAGCTACTCAGTACATCTGGTGTACTTCTTATGTGTGGTATAGTTTAATTCTTCCTGGTGGTTGCCATGCTATTAAAAATAGTACTTCACAGCTCAGTTACTTTTAATACAGCTGATCAGGTGGAACCCATTTGCAGGTGTGTACAATTTAAATATTTACACTGTGAAATCACTTAATGTTCAACAAATACACTGGCTTACTAGCGTATGGGTAGAAGTGCCTTTATACCTTCCCTCTCTCTTTGTCAGTCCAAAGCTCACAACGCCTCCCACTACCTGTCTGTGAATGAGAAGGGCCAACTCCCTGGCAGTACCAGAACAGCCTATCACACTCACAGTACCCTTTCTGTTTTCTCGTCCCACAGTTAAAGATCTCATTGATTTTGCCTTTCCTTCTGGAGATTACAGCTTGCAAAGCTCAGGTAAAACACTCCTTTTGATTATACTACTCCCTCCTTTTTCTTTCATTTTGAATAACCTGCAGTTGTGTAAGTTAACTTAGCATAATGAAAGATTTTCTAATGGAGAACTGTTGCAGTAGCTGTCCCTTTTTCTAGCTCCCATTATTTCTCATGTTCATGATGTTCTTCATACCACATTGCTGCAGTCCTAACACTTGGGTAGTCCGCTGTCCCAGTCGGCCCGAATACCAAAGTATATGGCTGACGTCGGTCAAGACGCATTAGTCTGACGTCAGGACGTCAGGGTACAAATGCGCATGACCGACGTCATATCCCCAGTCTTTTTTGCCGCATGGTCCGATGCAGAAGCAGTTTTGCAAGTGCAGGTTGGCGTTCTGAGATTTTCGAAGTCGGAGTTTCAGACCGAATCCAGTTGGCTGGTACCCGTTGGGGATTATTTTGGTTTTTCTTGCCTCAGTATTTTACCGGATGTCAGAAAAGTGAATAACTGTATTTCTTGTGGGAAACAGATACCTCATAGGGATTACCATACCTTGTGTATACCTTGCTTAGGGCCTGAGCACGGCGTTGTTGTCGCTCTTGTGCTAGATTTAACAAACGCACTATAAAGAGAAGATTAGATTGTGCCAGGTTAGTTTTGGGAAGCGTGTAATTATAAAATGCCGCCGGATGCTCCGGCGCCGTCAAAAAGCGCAAGGACAAAACAGCAAAGCCTAGGCTGGAAGAACCGCCGTCCGGACGCCGGTTCTTTAGAGGGCTCGGTGGAGCCAGGGGTTCAGCCAGAAATTTCTTTGGAATCCCAGGAGAGACTTTATTACTGCAAGATGTGACCTCTCAGGAGGTAGGCCAGGCGGAAGGGGCTTCTCAGGTAGCTGTTCTTCCCTCCCTTCCTAAGGTGGTTAGGCCCTCCCTGCTGTTTCCAAGGCTTCTCCCAGGGCAGGCCAGGTTTTGTTTCAGGAGTTACCCCTAGTTCTTCAGGGTCTGTACCTAAGAAGCATATGCTTAAGATGGCAGAAGATTTGATTACAATGATTAGAGGTTCTATGCCTCCTGATAAGAGGCCTAGGGTGGAACCTGAGCTTGGGAGTTTTGAGCAGTGTTCGGATGCTTCTGAGTCTTGGCTGAAGACTTGCAGGAGTATTCCCTTACTCTGATTCTGATGTAGATGATTCTACTCCTTCTGCTTCTCCTCCTGAGGATTTTTCATTTTCAGAGACTCTTCATTCCATGAGGGAGCATTTTAAATGGGAAGGTCAGGATTTCTCTGATTCCAGGAAAAGGCTTAGGGAATTTTTGTTTCTACCCCAGCATAGGCCTTTAGCTATACCTCCTGTTCTAGATGTGGTAGAGGATGTTTTTGCAGAGGCTTCTCTGAACCCTGACTCTTGCCTCCTGCTCCAGTTAAACCCGGATAGATATTATAGGGTGCCTGAAGCTCATAAGTATCTTAAGAGTCCTAGGGCAGACCCAGAAACTGTTTCACAGGGGCCTAAAGGTGTTAAGGCTTCTGTTGTTAAAAATCCTGTTCTCCAGATAAAGAGGCTAGGGCTTTGGATAGATGGGGAAAGAAAGTGTATACTTCTTCCACTTTGGCCATGAGAGCTTTGAATTGCCAGTTTCACATGTTGAAATACCAAAATTATCTCCTTTCACAATTAAAGTCTAAGGTAGATGCTTTGGCGGAAGGTATTGAGTGTAAAGAGTTGCAGGATTTAGTTCATGTTTCTGAACAGGTGGGTAAGCATTCTTTGCAATGTGGTTTTGATGCTGTGCAGGCCTCTTGAGGGTGGCTGCCACTGGTTGTTCTTCAGGCACGCCTGGTTGAGGGATCAGAATTTAGCTGAGCATGTGAAAACAAGGATTTTAGATGCTCCTTTACAATCTGATGTGTTGTTTGGTTCGCCTGTGGAAGCAGTTCTAAAGAAAATGGAAGACAAGGCTAAGTCTATGCAGACTGTTAAAGATTTTGCAGGTTCAGCCTCCAGTTTAGTAGAAATTGGCCTACCAAGGGGTGGACATATCCTGCTTATGATTCCCAGTCTAGGGGTAGGTCTAGACGTGGTAGAGGCAGAGCTCAAGGTTCTTTAGGCCTAGAACAGGAGTTCACCTGCTCAGTCTTCTGGTGAGGGCAGGGGTCAGTCCTTTCAGAAACAGACACAATGACCTGCCTTTTCTGCTGCCAGAATCTTCTCGTCTGGCAGCACCTTTGGGAGGAAGGTTGGCACTTTCAAAGAAACTGGAGTTTAATTACCCAAGACAGATGGGTACCGGATATTTTTCACCAGGGTTACAGGTTTTATTTCCATACCTTGCCTCCTTTCAAAGGCATGCCAGACATTCCTCCTCAACAAAGGAAAGAGGCTCACAAGCAAATTTCTCTGTTGCTCCAAATAGGGGCCATTCAGCGGTTCCTGTGCCAGAAAGGGGCCTAGGATTTTATTCTCACCTGTTCCTAGTACCAAAAAAGGGGAACACGTGGAGACCAATTTGGATCTGTCTATCCTCAACACTTATCTGGACATTCCTAAGTTCAAAATGTTGACGTTACAACAGCTTTTACCTCTGCTGGGCAAAGATCACTGGATGGTAACTTTGGATCTCAAGGAAGCTTACCTTCATGTTCCTATCAGACTAATTTGCAGGAAGTATCTGCGTTTTCGAGCTGGGAATTCTCATTATCAGTTCTCTGCATTGCCCTTTGGCTTATCTACTGCGCCCAGAGTATTCACAAAGGTTCTGGCTCCAGTGATAGCTTTCTTCAGGCTAAAGGAATACAAATCTATCCTTATTTGGACGATTGCCTGATTCTGGCTCAAGGAAGGGACGTGCTTCTTCAGCATCTGGAATATGTGATAGCAGTGCTAAGATGCCTAGGGTATTCTGTGAACGAAATAAAGTCCAGTCTAGTACCCTCTCAAGACATGTGCTTTCTGGGTGTGAGACTGAATACAGCAACCCAGATGGCCTTTAACCCCGGACAAACAAAAGAATCTTTCTCTTTACTTCCATCAACTATCTCATCAGTCCGGGCTGACTGCAAGGACAGTCCTTCAAGCCTTAGGGTTCATGGCATCTTGTATTCTGGTACTTCCCAATGCCAAACTGCATATGAGGAAGCTACAATGGTATCTCAAAATGTATGGACACAGCACTGCCAGGATTTGGACACTGTCATTCAAATAATACCTTGCATTCAAAAGGAATTTCTGTGGTGGGCTCAGGAATGTCACCTAAACAAGGGACTCTCAGTGACCCGGCCAGAGGCGAGTCAGATTCTAACGACAGATGCCTCAGACACAGCTTGGGGAGCTCATCTGAATGGAAAGTGGATACAAGACAAGTGGCCTGCCAGACTGCAGCATCTACATATCAACATGAAGGAGATGTTAGCAGTCCAGTTTGCATTACTGGCTTTCAAGGATTTACTTCTTCCAGGGCAGATGTTGATTCTAACAGACAACACAACTGTCATGTGGTACATCAACAAACAAGGGGAACACATTCTTATCCTCTATGCAGGCAAGCAATGATTTTGTGGGAGACTGCGTTAAGCTTGCAGCTGAATCTTCACAAGGTTTCTGCCAGGAGCACAGAACTCCTTAGCAGATGTGTTAAGCAGGCAAATCATGGATCCCCGAGTGGAAACCGCATCTTCATGTATTTCAGACATTGACAGTGTCATGGGGAACTCCAGACATAGATCTGTTCGCTTCTCCACTAAACCACCAGCTGCCAAAGTTTTGCACGAAAAGGTTTCATCACACAGCCTGGAAAGTGGATGCTCTTTCTTTCAGTTGGAAAAATCTTCATGTGTATGCCTTTCCACCTCTGCCTCTCCTCCCAAAGGTACTTCTAAAGGTCAGACAAGACAAGCCAAGGATGAATAGCTCCAGATTGGCCTCGCAGCAGTGGTACCCATTGCTGAGGAGTCTGGTAAGGAACCTCTCATGGCCCTTACCTTTGATTCCACACCTATTGTCTCAGAAGGACGGGCATCTGCTCAATGTCAAGCTTCACTCTCTTCATCTAACAGCTTGGCATATTCTGTTTTGAACTATAGCAGGTCTCAGCTTCAACAAGTTTTGAATGTGATTATGGAAAGCCAGAAGACCTAGTACAAGGAAAGTGTACGCAGGAAAATGGAAGAGATTTTTATTTTGGTGTGCAGCAAAGGATTTGGATGTTTCTGAGCCAAATTTGAGTGTGGCTCTTCAATATCTTACTGAGTTATTGGACAAAGGTTTGTCTTTCTCTTCCATTAAGATTCATGCTGCAGCAATTTCAGCTCACTATGATTGTGACCCACCATTGTTTTCTCATCCTTTGTTCAAGCAATTTCTTAGAGGGGCAAAAGATATAAGACCCCCACGTAGAGCACCTACTCCTGCTTGGGACCTCAATTTTGTGTTGGAGAAACTCACTCTACAACCTTTTGAGCCTGCAGCTACTGCTGAATTGAAATATTTGTCATGGAAGACTTTTTGTTAGCCATTACATCTGCAAGAAGGGTTCTCAGATTGCAGGCCCTTATGGCAGTTGAGGCCTTTCCTGATTTTTCATAAGGATAGGGTATCTTTACGTACTAATCCTTCCTTTATGCCTAAAAGTGGTTTCTAGTGTGGCTTTAAACCAAACTATTCATTTGCCTACCTTTTATGCAGATCCCCAAAATAAGGGGAAAAGATTTTGCACACTTTTAGATGTACACAGGCAGTTAGTTATTATTTAAGCAGGACTAAGGATTCAAGGCAGTCTCAGCAGTTGTTTGTTTCTTTTGCTTTGAGTTCTCAGGGCAAGCCTGTGTCAAAACAAACTATTTCTAAGTAGATTGGGTTTTGCATTGCATTTTGTTATTCCCATCATGGCAAGGAGATTCCAGCTGGGATTAGGCCTCATTCCACTAGGGCTACTGCCACTTCAGCAGCATTTCTAAGGGGGGTGGCAACTAAGGATATTTTGGAGGCAGCTACTTGGAGTTCAGTGCATACTTTCTCTAAGCATTACCACCTTCCTCTCTACTCTAAATCTAGGGCTGGTTTTGCCATGGCTATTTTGCAGGGCATGTTGTCAGCTCCTGCTTCCTTATGATTTGCCAGCCTCCTTACCTCTGCTTTGGGATTCACCCAAGTGTTAGGACTGCAGCAATGTGGTATGAAGAACATAGTACAGTTTGTACCTACCATAAATGTAGATGTTGAAGATCCACATTGCTGCAGTCTATTACCCTCCCTCCTTCCCTCTGTGTTTTAAAGGTGGTTGTCGGTGAGGTTATACTCTTGTAAATTTGTATATTGTATATATATTTGGTGCAGGAGTGTGTGGTGTTTTTGGTTTTAGCCTTATCTTTTAGGGTCTTCTGACATCTGGGGCAGAAAAAGACTGAGGATATGACGTCGGTCATCGCGCATTTGTACCCTGGCGTCCTGGCGTCAGACTAATGCGCCTTGACCGGCGTCAGCTCTCTTTCTTCCATTAAGATTCATGCTGGCAGCAATTTCAGCCTCACTATGATTGTGACCCACCATTGTTTTCCTCTCATCCTTTGTTCAAGCAATTTCTTAGAGGGGCAAAGAATATGGCGACCCCCACGAGAGCACCTACTCCCGTTTCAACAAACCCTTCACTCATTGGAGAAACTCACTCACAACCTTCTGAGCCTGCAACCTCTTAATTGAAATATTTGTCATGGAAGACTGCTTTTGTTAGCCATTACATCTGCAAGAAGGGTGTTCGAATTGCAGGCCCTTATATGTTGAGCTCTTCCTGATTTTTCATAAGGATAGGCATTTACGTACTAATCCTTCCTTTATGCCCAAAGTGGTTTTCTAGTGGGCACAATTTAGATGTACACAGCAGTCATGCAAGGATTTTAGGCAGTCTCTAGTAGTTGTTTGTTTCTTTTGCTTTGACATGTTCTCCAGGGCAAGCCTGTGTCAAAACAAACTACTTCTAAGTGGATTGGATTTTTTGCATTGCATTTTGTTATTCCCATCATGGCAAGGAGATTCCAGCTGGGATTAGGCTCATTCCACTAGGGCTACTGCCACTTCAACAGCATTTCTAAGGGGTGGCAATGGGATATTTTGGGCAGCTACTTGGAGTTCAGTGCATACTTTCTCTAAGCATTACCACCTTCCTCTCTACTCTAAATCTGGGGCTGGTTTTGCCATGGCTATTTTGCAGGGCATGTTGTCGCTCCTGCTTCCTTATGATTTGCCAGCCTCCTTACCTCTGCTTTGGGATTCTACCCAAGTGTTAGGACTGCAGCAATGTGGAATGAAGAACATAGTACAGTTTTGTACCATAAAATGTAGATGTTCGAAGATCCACATTGCTGCAGTCAATTCCCTCCTCCTTCCCTCTGTGTTTAAAGGTGGTGCGGGGTGAGGTTATACTCTTGTAAATTTGTATATATTGTATATATATTTGGTGCAGGAGTGTGTGGTGTTTTTGGTTTTAGCCTTATCTTTTAGGGTCTTCTGACATCTGGGGGCAAAGAAAGACTGAGGATATGACGCCGGTCATGCGCATTTGTACCCTGGCCCTGACGCCAGACTAATGCTACTTTGACCCGACGCCAATATACTTTGGTATTCGGGCCGACTGGGACAGCGGACTACCCAAGTGTTAGGACTGCAGCAATGTGGATCTTCGAACATCTACATTTATGGTAGGTACAAAACTGTACTTTTTGTTGCCAGGGTGTGGTTTCTTTTCACCCTATTTGTATATAGTTAATCTCTTGATGTTATGTAGTCCTGTCTCGCCGCAATTCCCGCTGGATGGGTTCGGAGCCTCACAGTAAGGAATGAATGAAGATTTACAACAACAAATTAAATCTTTTGAATTGTATGACTTAAGAAACCAAACAGGGTTTCTCCTGCAAATGGTTATATACTGCTGCGTTATATATGAAAAGATTATCAAGGTTAATGCACAGCAATATGTGAAGAAAGAATTAATAAATACAGTCAGTACAATGCAACAATGACATTTTACAAGAAGTACACAATATTACAATGATCTTATAATATTATAATAATTATAATACCAATAGTTGTAGCAATAGTAATAACAGCAATACAAACAATAATAATTAACTCAAAAAGGTTTTTTAATTCTACAGACTGCTAGTCCAGATGATTTGCTGACGGAGGCTTATAGCTGTTGGCCGAATGTGTCAGCAAGCAGTCTTCATGCCTGCCTGGATTATGTCTCTCTCTGGTTGGCTCTTACCAGAGTTGGTAATCACAATCACCTGTAGGGGAATGGATGGGCTATGGTTAATGGAAGGGTGCTGATGGTTGGCAGTTGGGTAGGTAAACAGCACACATGAAAAAAATGTCAAGTGACATAAGATAAAAGGAGTGCTTAGTTAACATGCTTAGTCTACCTGGTGTTATCAATCAGGAATCTGTAGTTCTAAGAAAAGACATTCTTTTAATTAAAAAAAAGGCTAATAAGTGCTCATCAGCAAGGGCAAATTACGATGACCAATAAACCATCTGTAAGTGCATAATTGCTATAGAACATACTGAAAATAAAGAAAATAGGCTAACAAGCCTTAAACTATCCAAGAAGGGAATGCATACTGTTAAAATAATGTAAGACTTTATTAAATATATAGGATATAAACATAATTTGTCACAAAGAGAATGTTGCTGGTACTCTGCCTAAGACATTATCACATACTTACTTGTGCTATAAACACCCTAAGTTGTCATGAAGAAAAGGTTGTTGGTGCCTCAATGTGCTGTCCACCCTCTCTACGCTGCCTCTCAAAGCCACATTCTGAGACTATAGTTTCTTCTGGGTCACATTATTTTGCCTTTCAAGCCTCACACCTTTGGCCTTTGCTGCCTGGATGGTTTTAGGAGAACCAAAGCGGAGAAGTCCTTAAAAACACATTTATTTCACTTGGTCTTTAACTGGCCCATACTTACTTTCTCATCTATTTTCCTCATTCTGTTGATCTGTGTATGTTACTCTATTTTATGTATGCTATGTTTAATCTGAATTACTGCTTAGTTTTTAATAAGTTAAATTAATTTATATATGATTTAAAATGTTGTCTTTTGGCTTTTCCCGGTTAGGGGTCGCCACAGCGGAACTCTGGTCCGCTAATGATTGGCAATAGATTTTGATGAATGCCAAGGTGCCAGCTCGAAGTTCAACCTTCAACAAAGGCACGTCCATTTACACGTCTTTCAAACGCCCACCCAACCGTGGGGAGGACATGCAGACTCTACACAGAAGGCACTCCAGCTGAGAATCGAACAGGAGAACCTCTTGCTGCGAGGCAACAACGCTACCGCTGCACCACCGCGGCATGAAGAATACTGGCCCATACCTACTTTCTCATCTATTTTCCTTATTCTGTTGATTTGTGTATGTTACTTTATTTTATGTATGGTATTTTTAGTCTGAATTACTGCTTTGTTTTTACTGAGTTAAATAAATTTAGATTTGATTTAAAATATAAAAAATAATTCTTTGTTTTAGGCAAGCCAGCATCGTATTCATCATCTGTAGCTTCTTCCTTAGCCTCAAGGTACTGTGGGATTGGTTTACTGATGTTCGTCACAGCAGTGATAGCACTATAACTGAACATGTGGCTTCTGATCAAGAAAAACAGGCAATACTGCCGGAAAAATAGTTAATTCATGTCCTCAAAAACATTCTTTCTGGATACATTTATTTTTCACTGGCAAGTGGAGCATGTCAAATATAAAATATAAAGATTCTGCTTCTCATAAAATCCAACTGCATTTAGAGACACACCCCTTTTCCACTACCAAATAAGGCAATCCTTTACCACTGAGTTTTCAGTATGCTGTCTTCATCAGAGTAATAAGTACTGTACTTGTGAAATATTTTTTGCAAAGTTGTCTCCTAGCTATTCAGTAAGCAGTCATTAACCGACAACACAAGTCTGCTTCCTCACCTCTTCAAGGATTTTTGAATTCTTAAACAAGAAACATATAACTGGTCTGGGGAACTACAATTGAACATTGTGACACCAAACATCACAGTGGGAATCAATGAAACTCTTACCCCCCCCCAAAAAAAGTTTTCACATAAGTAAGTGCCTGATCCCTGCATCTCTACCCTTCTCCAGTTTCTAAATACACTGTTTGAAATTGCTCAATCTTTAAGGAGAACCTTCTTATCCTCACAGTTCCTTGATGTTGCTGAAATAAATGCTTAATGTTCGAGCAAATATAGGAGTCAGTTACAAATAACAGACTATTTTAATTGATTATTGCAGATTTGGTCATAATATAATGTGATACGCAGCGAGTACTGTGTGTATACAGAGTATATTCCACTCACAGAGATACCTTACTGAAAGGATACAAGGCCTTCACAACATGTCTTACATGGACTCAAACTCTTGTCACTATACACAGAATCCTACAGACTGCTAAGAGGGCTTAGGTACTCCGATCATGCAGGTAGTTGCCTGACACATATCAAATCCAAATAAAGTTACCCTTGCTGTTACAGCAAACATTCTACTGAGCTGATTCAGAGAAGAACAGTTTTGGGTAGAATATACGCTCGCTGTATAGGCCCAGTGTAAAAAAAACGCCTTTAAAAGAGCAAATCCAATTCATAAAAACAGCAGCAAAACACTGTCAAAAACACTAATGTATACAAGCTGCTGAGAAGCACTGGAAACATTAACTACAAAGCATTCTTGAAAATTATGAAGTTCTGATCACGGGATCATCCAAGACTAACAGTTAAGTAGAAGCATAGTGCTTTTTTAGTCAGTGCCAACCTGATAAGCACACTGACATAGTTAAATGATTCAGAATAATCTAAGGGTGTTACTGCTCAATGCCATAAATGTAAACAGATAATTCCACTATATACAAGCTCTCCTCATTCAGGAGAATATAGAGATCTGTGTAGTTACAGAGACTTGGTTTAAAGCCACAGGAGGAACCATGGTGTAAGCTATAATACCTTCCACAGGTTTAGACCAGCTACTGCACAGGTAGGGTCTAAAGGTAGAAGAGTCTCAGTTTACACTGAAAACACCTCAAGGCTGGTTAAACAGTATGACACACTAGAGCTTCTCCACATCCAGCTTACCCAAGTAAAGTTCCTTACCATATCCTTGCAAGCTATAAGTTCCCTTCCATGACCCAAGAAGCCCATTCCACGTACTTGAACTTACTAGAGATACACCCCATTCAACCCAACACAATATTCATGGTTGACTTTTAATTACCCCAACATTAACTGGGAATCATACATGACCTCAAAATGCAGACCCAGAGATTTCTGGGCTTTAAAGTAAGCACCCCTCAACAGCTAGTCTGCACTCCCACCAGGAGCACAAATATCCTTGACCTAGTCATTGCAAACATGAGGAAACAGGGCCTCCCTCAGTGTAAAATCCTCATTGGTCAGGTTGGACTAGAAAACTGTCTCCTTTAAAAGGAGTATTAAATCTAGCTATCCCCAGAACATTTAAGAACTATTTTATGTCTAACTACTTCCTACTAAGCGACAGTTAAGCAAAATTCCAAGCACCCCAAACCCTGAGAACACAGATGCATATGCAGAATTGTTCACAGAAACCATTTACAATCATGTAAATAGCTGCATACAGACAGCTGTACCTACTCAAAATAAATATAGGACAACCTCCAAAAACAAGCCACCCTGATGGAATCACAGTATAAATAGGTTGTATAATAAAAGACAGAAAATCATGTCCAAAAACAGGAAAGACACTGCCCAGTAAGGAAGAAACGCCCTCATCAATCTGACCAAGAAACTCAGGGAACTAATCAAGTCCAGCAAAGCTAAATTTGGAGATAAAAACAGCTTTCAAAGTGAAGGACAACCATAAGAGATAATGCCAGTTGTTCAGGATTTGGGAACTTATGTGAACAGTAACTTAACTTTTGACTAACGTGTCCATTGTTGTAAGAAAGTCCTTCTATACTGCACAGCTTATACACAATGGGATTGTGTCTAGATGGAGGGTGCGTTATTGTACTCCTTCACTCAGCCCTCATTAGGCCAATCATTGAATATGTCCCCTTTGGTACGCATCTGTCTAGAAAGATGAAACAACTGGAATGTCCACAGACATACCTTTCGAAAAGGATACAAGGTCTAAACAACATGTCTTATGTAGACTGACTGACTCAAAGTCTTGTCACTATACTCAGTATCCTACAGACTGCTAACAGGTGACCTGTGTCTGAGATAAAAGTCATCTCTAGACCCACTACTAATGGATTTAGTGCACACCAGCAAGTCAAATGACATCAGAAATACTCAAGTCTAGGGATATAAATCTCTTCTGCAACATCAACAGAACAGTTTGGCGGGACATAATTATCTTGCAGAGGAAACTGCTGCTATGTAACTGACTCCATATCCACGTATAAAGTTTATCCCTGTCCATATTCAAGTGCAACTTGGATCTATGGATGGGAAACAGAAAATTTAACCCAGGACTGCCCCCTGTACCAATAATGGACAGAGGCAGCTCCTAAATGCTTTATCTCATGCATGTGTCCCCTCAAAAGTATTTACAGTAGGAGTCCATAGTCTAGAGAGAGACCATTTCGCATAATGGTTAAGGTCTTTGCCTCCCTACCACAAAGTACAAGGCTCAATCCTGACCTCCGACCAACGCCTGTTTGGAGTTTGCTTGTTGTCCCTGTTTCTTTGTGGGGTTCCTCCCACTTCAAAAAACATGCCGAGTGTTTCCATATCAAACTCACCCAAGAATGGAGCTGTGGGCAGCAGTACAGACTATACATGGTGCCCTATAGTGGGAAGAGTTGTAGAGACCAACCGCTTTAGGCAACTACTGTGCACCACAGATAGGACAATTATAGTCATGTACTTACATAACTTGGCATCTGTGCCATCTGTAGTCATCATTCATCACGTTAGGGTCTTGGATCCGAGCCGGCATACTCAGAACACCCCTTCCATAATGCTCTGCTGCCCTCCACTCCCTCAGATCGAGTTTGCATAAGGAAGGAAAACAGACCAAAGTATTAAAGAAAAACAGAACCACCAAAATCCAACCAATCTTCCAGGAAGGGGGCTGCAGGGTGGGATTGTGATGAATGGTGACTACAGATAACACAGATGCCAAGTTATGGTAAGTACATAACTGTAAAATCTGATGTTATCTAGTCACCATTCCTCACATTAGAGTCCCCAGCTACCTCAATCCTGGGAGGTCTCAAGGAAAGACATGTCGAAGAACCGTAGAGCCAAATGAAGCCCTTTCAAAATTCCTCTGCCCTTTCTATTCTTAGAAAAGGCAACAAATAGTTGATTTGAATGCCTAAATTCTCCCGTTCTATGTAAATAAAACTGAAGTTGACGATGAATGTCCAATGTGTGCATCCTGATATTGATAAATTCCTCTCTATTGCAGTAGTTAGGAAAAAATACTGGGAGATGAATACATTGATTGAGATTTGCTGGTAAGGCCACTTTAGGCATGAAGGATGTATCTGGTTTCAGAGACACTCTGTCCTTGTGGAAAACTAAGCAGGGCGGCTTGATAGTAAGAGCTTGCAACTCCGAAACTCTTTTTGCCAAAGTTATTGCCACTAAAAATGCAGTCTTCCAGGAAAGAAACTTAATATCACATAAAGTTGCTGGTTCAAAGGGTTGCTTTGTCAAAGTCTGCAAGACCAAGGTCAGATCCCATGGGGAAGAAGGGGTTTTCACAGGAGGCCGTAATAGAAACCCCCCTTTTAAGAAAGCCTTACAGAGGCGTGCAGAAAAGGCAGAATTACCACCAAGGTGAAAATTCGAAATCGCTGCCAACTGCACCTTGAAAGTGGAAAAACTAGCCCCTTACTTAAAAAGAGCAGTCAAAAAGAGAAGTATTTTGGGCACAGAGGCAGAGAAGGGGTCCAAATTCCTATTCTTCAACCAAATCGAAAACCTCTTCCATTTACTGGAATAAACTTTCCTAGTAGAGGACCTCTGGGAAGCAAGAATAATCTCCTTTATGGGTGAAGCTAGCCTCGACTTAGCCAAAATCACTGGAAGTGGACACATCACACTGTCAGCCGTAGGGTCTGAAGGTTCGGGAGCGGTAGAAGAGAAGGATGAGATAGCAGATCCAGAATTGGATCGAGCACCCAGGGTGGATGCCTTCAAGGAGACAGTAGAAGGGGGTACCACAACTGCCAAGGCCAGAAGGGGGCAATGAGGATCAGTTGACAATTGAGGCATCTGGCTTTCTGAAGTACTCTGGGAATTAAAGGTAACTGAGGAAAGGCATACAGGAGACCTGGAGGCCAATCGTGGGTGAGCATGTCCCTGGGGGATTCCCCCTCCAGGGGGATCAATGCACAAAAGTTGCTGCATTTGTGGTTGAGAGGATATATAAACAGATCGCAGCTTGGATAACCCCACCAATGGAAGATCTGTTGAGCCACCACTGGGTTCAGGGACCACTCATGAGGGATCAAGACAGCCCTGCTCAAGTTGTCCAACACGATGAATGCTCCAGGAATGTGCATTGCAATGAAAAAGCGCCCCGTGGCCATCACCCACTCCCAGATCCTCATGGTCTCGCAACATAGCAGTTAAGAACATGTGCCCCTTTACTTGTTTGTATACCACACAGCAGCCAAGTTGTCTGACAGAAAGTACAGTTTTGTACCTACCATAAATGTAGATGTTCGAAGATCCACATTGCTGCAGTCGCTGTCCAATATCAAAGTATAAGGCTGGCGTCGGTCAGGGCGATTTAACTGACGTCAGGGTACAATGCGCATGACCGCCGTCATATCCAGTCTTTTCTTGCCCCAGATGTCAGAAGACCTGGTCAAACCAAAGACAGCAAACAAATAACCAACCACCCTTGCACTAACTATATGTACAATAGTTATAATACACACAATATGTACAACCCAACCCACACAACCACCTCCAAGTACAGAGGGAGGGAGATCTTGAACATCTACATTTATGGTAGGTACAAAACTGTACTATGTTCTTCATCTCACATTGCTGCAGTCCTAACACTTGGGTAGAATCCCAAAGCAGAGATAGGGAGGATGGCTAACTATAAGGAGGAGCTGCCAAAATGCCCTGCAAAACCGCAGTGGCAAAACCAGCCCTGGACTTAGAGTAAAGTGGCAGGTGATAATGCCTAGAGAAGGTATGCACAGAACTCCAAGTAGCTGCCTCTAAAATATCCTTGGTTGCCACCCCCCTCGAAAAAGCTGGCGAAGTGGCAGTAGCCCGAGTGGAATGAGGCCTAATCCCAGCTGGAACCTCCTTGCCATGATGGGAATAACAGAAAGCAATGCAAAACCCAATCCACTTAGAAATAGTTTGTTTAGACACAGGCTTGCCCTGAGAACTCAAAGCAAAAGAAACAAACAACTGGACTGCCTGAACCCTTTAGTTCTGTCCAAATAATAAACTGCCTGTGTACATCCAAAGTGTGCAAAATCTTTTCCCCTTTATTTTGGGATTTGCATAAAAGTAGGCAAATGAATAGTCTGGTTTAAAGCCACACTAGAAACCACCTTAGGCATAAAGGAAGGATTAGTACGTAATGATACCCTATCCTTATGGAAAATCAAGAAACTGCCAAAGGCCTGCAATTCAGAAACCCTACTTGCAGAGGTAATGGCCAATAAAAAGCAGTCTTCCATGATAAATATTTCAACTCAGCAGTAGCTGCAGGCTCAAAAGGTTGTAGAGTGAGTTTCTCCAACACAAAATTGAGATCCCAAGCAGGAGTAGGAGCTCTTAGGTGGGGTCTGATATTCTTTGCCCTCTAAGAATTGCTTGAACAAAGGATGAGAAAACAATGGTGCAATCATGTGAAATTGCTGCAGCATGAACTTTAATAGAAGAGAAGGACAAACCTTTGTCCAGTAACTCAGTAAGATATTGAAGAGCCACACTTAAATTAGGCTCAGAAACATCAAAATCCTTTGCTGCAATCCAAAATAAAATTTATCTGCGTACACTTTCCTTGTACTAGGCCTTCTAGCTTCCAAAATCACATTCAAAACTTGTTGTGGAAGTTGAGACCTTTTGGTTCAAAACAGAATATGCCAGGCTGTTAGGCAAGAGAGTGAAGTTTGACATTGAGCAAATGGCTGTCTTCAAGGCCATGGAGGCTTCCCTAGACTTCTCAGTAATGGGTACCAGTGCTGTCGAGGCCAATCTGGAGCTATTAAAATCATCCTTGGCTTGTCCTGTCTGGCCTTCAGAAGTACCTTTGGGAGGAGAGGCAGAGGTGGAAGGTCATACACATGGAGATTGCTCCAATTGAAAGAAAGAGCATCCACTTTCCAGGCTGTGGGATGAAACCTTTTGTGCAAAACTTTGGCAGCTGATGGTTTAGTGGAGAAGCGAACAGATCTATGTCTGGAGTTCCCCATGACACTGTCAATTTCTGAAATACATGAGGATCCAATTTCCACTCGTGGGGATCCATAATTCGTCTGCTCAACACATCTGCTAAGGAGTTCTGTGCTCCTGGCAGAAACCTTGCCTGAAGATTGAGCTGTAAACTGAGAGCAGTCTCCCACAAAATCATTGTTTGCCTGCACAGAGGATAAGAATTCCTTGCTTGTTGATGTACCACATGACAGTTGTGTTGTCTGTTAGAATCAACACCTGTCCTGGAAGAAGGAATTCCTTGAAAGCTATTAATGCAAACTGGACTGCTAACATCTCCTTCATGTTGATATGTAGATGTTGTAGTCTGACAGGCCACTTGTTTTGTATCCATTTTCCATTCAGATGAGCTCCCAGCTTTGTCTGAGGCATCTGTCGTTAAAATCTGACTTGCCTCTGGCGGGTCACAGAGAGTCCCTTGTTTAGGTGACATTCCTGAGCCCACCACAAAAATTCCTTCTGAATGCAAGGTATTATTGGAATGACAGTGTCCAGATCCTGGCAGTGCTGTGTCCATACATTTTTGAACCATTGTAGCTTCCTCATATGCATTTGGAAGCACCAGAATACAAGATGCCATGAACCCTAAGGCTTGAAGGACTGTCCTTGCAGTCAGCCGGACTGATGAGATAGTTGATGGAAGTAAAGGGATAGACTCTTTTGTTTGTAAAAAGGCCATCTGGGCTGCTGTATTCAGTCTCACACCCAGAAAGCACATGTCTTGAGAGGGTACTAGACTGGACTTTTCGTTCACAGAATACCCTAGGCATCTTAGCACTGCTATCACATACTCCAAATGACGAAGAAGCTCTTCCTTTCCTTGAGCCAGAATCAGGCAGTCGTCCAAATAAGGATAGATCTGTATTCCTTTTAGTCTGAAGAAAGCTATCACTGGAGCCAGAACTTTCGTGAACACTCTGCAGTAGATAAGCCAAAGGGCAATGCAGAGAACTGATGGTGAGAAGTCCCAGCTCAAAACGCAGATACTTTCTGCAACTGAGTCTGATAGGAACATGAAGGTAAGCCTCCTTGAGATCCAAAGTTACCATCCAATGATCTTTGCCCAGCAGAGGTAAAAGCTGCTGCAACATCAACATTTTGAACTTGGGAATGTCCAGATAAGTGTTGAGGATAGATAAATCCAAAATTGGTCTCCACGTGCCCTTGTACTAGGAACAGGCGAGAATAAAAACCTAGGCCCACTTCTGGCAGAGGGACCCGGCTGTATGGCCTAGTTGGAGCAACAGAAACCTGTCTGTGAGCCTCTATTCTTTGTTGAGGAGGAACGTCTGGCATGCCTTTGAAAGGAGGCAAGGTATGGAAATAAAACCTGTAGCCGTGGTGTATGATATCAATACCCATCTGTCCTGGGTAATTAAACTCCAATTTTCTTTGAAGAGTGCCAACCTTCCTCCCAAAGGTGCTGCCAGACGAGGCTCTGGCAGTTGAAAAGGTAGGTCATTGGGTCTGTTTGAAAGGACTGACCCCTGCCCTCACCGGCCTGTGCAGGAGAACTCCCTGTTCTAGGCCGGAAAGAGCCCTGAGCTCTGCCCTTACCACCTCTAGATCTACCCCTAGCCTGCGAATCATAAGACGTCCACCCCTTAGTAGGCCAATTTCTACTAAACTTTGGAGGCTGGACTTGTAAAAAATCTTTAACAGTCTGCATAGACTTAGCCTTGTCTTCCATTTTCTTTAAGACTGTCTCAACAGGAGGCCCAAACAACACGTCAGATTGTAAAGGAGCATCTAAAATCCTTGTTTTAACATGTTCAGACAAATTCTGATCCCTCAGCCAGGCGTGCCTGCGAAGAACAGTCCCAGTGGCAGCCACCCTCGAGGCCTGTACAGCATCAAAACCACATTGCAAAGAATGCTTACCCACCTGTTCAGAAACATGGACTAAATCTTGCAACTCTTTACAATCAATACCAACTGCCAGAGCATCAACCTTAGACTTCAATTGTGAAAGGAGATAGTTTTGGTATTTCAACATGTGAAACTGGCAATTCAGCCTTATAGCAAGAGTGGAAGAAGTATAAACTTTCTTTCCCCATCTATCCAAGGCCCTAGCCTCCTTATCTGTAGGAACGGATTCTTAACAACAGAAGCCTTAACACTAGGCCTGGCTAAGGACTTTTAAAAAGATCGTCAGGCACCCTGTAATACCTATCCGGTTTAAACAGGAGCAGGAAAGAATCAGGATTAAGAAAGCCTCTGTAAAACATCTTCCACTACATCCAAAACAGGAGGTATAACCAAAGGCCTATGCTGAAAAAACAAAAATTCCCTAAGCCTTTTCCTGGAATCAGAGTCCTGACCTTCCCACTTAAATGCTCCCCTCATGGAATGAAGAGTTTCAGAAAAAAAAATCCTCAGGAGAAGTAGCAGGAGGAGTAGAATCATCCACATCAGAATCAGAATAAGCTGCAAGTCTTCAGCCGAAGACTCTGAAACATCTGAAGCTTGCTCAAACCACCCAGCTCAGGCTCCACCCTAGGTCTCTTAGCAGGAGGAACCCTAATCAAAGTAATTAAATCTTCTGCCATTTTAAGCATATGCTTCTTGGGCATAGTACCTGAAGAGCTAGGGGTAACACCAACTGAAGCTAAACCTGGCCTGCCTGGGAGAAGCCTTAGTAACAGAAGGAGGGCCTAACCACCTTAGGAAGGGAGGGAGTATAGTAACCTGAAGCCCCTCAGCCTGACTTGCCTCCTGAGAGGCCACATCTTGCAATAATAAAGTTTCACTCTGTGAACACAAAGAAATCTCGGTGGAGCTACCGCTCCACCTCTAGAACCGGCGTCCGTTACAGGCGGTTCTTCTAGCCTAAACTGTCTTGTCCTTGCTTCTTCGAGGAGCGGAGCATCCGACGGCATTTTATAATTGCACCGCTTCCCAAAGACTAACCTAGCACAATCCAACCTTCTCTTTATAGTGCGTTTATTAAATCTAGCACAAGCAGCCAACAAGCTCAGGCCCTAAGCAAGGAATACACAAAGTATGATAATCTCTATGCGGTATCTGTCATCCGGTAAATGACTGAGGCAAGAAAAAACAAAAATATTCCCCAGCCAACCAACCTAAATAGAAAAATCTCAGAGCGCCAACCACTTGCAATGTTGCTTCTGCATCGGACCATGCGGCAAAAGACTGAGGATATGGCGTCATGCGATTTGTACCTGGCGTCAGAATGCCCTGACCGGCCAGCCTTATACTTTGATATTGTGCCGGACAGCGGACTACCCAAGTGTTAGGACTGCAGCAATGTGAGATGAAGAACATCTGCAATCGTTCCTTGAGGGAGGCAGTCTTGAAAGGCTTGCAACGACAAAAGTACTGCCCCCATCTCCAGGACACTGATGTGCAGTTTGGTCTCCGATGGCGACCATGAACCTTGGACCATCTGTCCCTGGAAATGCCCCCCCCCCCACCCCAGGAGGGAAGCATCCGAGGTGACTGTCGCCACAGGAGTCGGAGGAATGAAAGACCTGCCCACTAGAAGATCCGTTGAACGAATCCACCACAAAAGATTTATTTATTTTATTTTATTTTACATTTATTAACTGGGAAAATTCAGCTGGACCAGGTCCATTTTCAGTGGAGGCCCAGGGAGAAAAGCTCCACAATTAAGAAGATTTTTATACAATGAGAAATATACAAAACAGGTAATAGAGAAAACTTATTTACAAGCAGAGTTATTCATAACTTTGTTAACTAGAAGTTATGTACTTATCATAACATTGCATGTTTGTAGTCCATCTCGCCTATATTCTTGCTGGTTGAGTTCGGAGTTGATCCCCGGCTCTGACTCGGCCGAATACTAAAGCTCGAGAGCTTCCAGTGGCTCAAGGCTGACCCCTATCCCATGATGCCCCAGGCTCCATCCCCAGATCTTGTTTGCAAGCAAGCAGGAAGCACCTTCTCTTCTATATGTATATAAACATACATACATAAATATAAATATACATATTTACAAATCACTATAATTCAGTCAAGGAAGAGGCTGAAAGTCATCATATCTCTGCAGGCAGATTATTTTGTCCAGCAGTTCTTCCAGGAACAGGAGGGGGAAGGAGGGCGGGACTCAAGAATACAGGTGAGATGGACTAAAAACATGGAACGTTACGATAAGTACATAACTTCTAGACGTTATGTAGTCCTATCTCGTCGGAATTCTTGCTGGTTGGGACAGCGTCCCTAGCATCTAAACCCTAGGGTGGCTCAGGAAAAAAAAAAAACTTTTCAGTACCGTGGATCCAAAGGAAGGCCTGTTCCTGGAGACTAAGTCCACTTTGTAATGAATGATAAAGGTGTGAGGTTTCGTCCATGTAGCAGCTGCACAAATCAAATCTAAAGGGAACCTTGCTTGAAAGGCAAGTTGAGACTGACCTAGTGGTGTGACCTTTTACTTTCCCTGGTAATTGTATGTCATTCTTTTGGTAAGAAAGGATGATACAATCCGTAAGCTATTTAGACAAGGTCACCTTTGAGACTGGTAATCCTGTCTTATCAGAAAAGGAGACAAAAAGTTGATCTGACTTTCTAAATGTCTTTCGTTCTATGCAAGTAGAAACGCAACTGTCTGTGCACATCAAGCTGGTGTCGTTTATATTCTGCCTTGTTGGTGTAATTGGGAAAAAAGACTGGCAATTCCACGGATTGGTGTATGTTGTTTTCCGAACAAACCTTTGGGAGGAAGGAGGGATTAGTTCTCAAAGATGCCCTTGTCCTTAAGAAATACAATATAAGGCGGACATACTGAAAGAGCCTGCACCTCTGAAACTCTTCTGGCCGATGTAATGACAACCAGGAAGAGGGTTTTCCACAACAAATATTTCAGATCACAAAAAGAAGCAGGTTCATAGGGAGATTAGTCAGGGAATTTAAAACCAAATTCAGATCCCAGGGTGTCATTGGTTCTTTAATTGGGTGCCTACGTAGAAAGGTACCTTTAAGAAAGGCCTTACATAATCTGTTGAGACATAATAGGAACACCCATTTCACCTGTGGAAAAATTGGAGATAGCAGCTAACTGTACCCTAATAGTAGCTGTTGTAGTACCTTCTTCAAACAGATTTGAGAGAAACTCTAAAATTGCTGGGATGGGGTGGTAAGAGATTCAATATTTTGTTTAGCTGCCCAACATGAAAATCTCTTCCATTTGTTAGAGTATAATTTCCTAGTGGAAGAATTACGGGAAGTAGCTAGGATATGACTTACTGCTGGCATAAAAGAATAACACCTGGTGTGAAAGAATAACGCCTGGCTAGTCATGGAATTGGAGCAGCCAAGCTGTCAACTTGAGGGTGTGGTTGGATGGATGGAACTCTACCGAAGAGTGGGTCAGAAGGTCCAGAATTGGATCCAGAATCCAAGGTTACTCCAAGAGGTGGGTTTGAAGAAATGGAACCCAACCCTGACAAGGCCAGTATGGAGCAATGAGGATCATTTTGCTTCTCGACCATTTGGCTTTCTGTAACACCTTTGGAATGAGTGTAAAGGGGGGAAAAGCAGAGTAATCCCGAGGGCCAATCATGAACCAGTGCATCCCTGGGTGGCTTCCCCTTTGGGGGAATTAGGGCAAAGTAGTTGCTGCATTTGGTATTCTTGGGAGTGGCGAAAAGTTCGCAGCAAGGCTGGCCCCATCTGCGGAAAATCATCTCCGCAATCTCTCTCTAAAGGAACCACTCATGAGGTAACAGGAGAGTCCTGCTGAGTCTGTTCGCTATCACATTGGATTTCCCCAGGATATGCATTGCAATTCGAAAGTGTTGAGAAGCAATCGCCAATTGCCAAACTCTTAACACTTCGCGACATAGAGGGTAAGATTTGGTTCCTCCTTGTTTGTTTATATACCATACTACCGACATGTTGTCTGTCTGAATTGCAATTGTTCCTAGAGGGAGAGAGTCCCGAAGTGCCTGCAATACATAAAGCACCGCTCTCATTTCTAGGATGTTTATATGCAGATGGTTCTTGTGGTCCTGCCATAAACCTTGAACTGCCCTTCCCAGATAATGACACCCCCACCCAATCTGGGAAGAGTCTGTGTTTAACACTGCCTTTGGTTGGGGAAACACAAAGGGACGTCCTAGATGCAGCTGGTCTGTCTGAAGCCACCAAGTTAAATCTCTTTTGCAAGACTCCGTGATGTATATCGGATGTGGAAGAGGGAGATCTTTCGTCGACCACTGTATGAATAAAAGCCATTGTATGAGTCTCATGTGTAATTGGGCCAAGGGCACCAGCAGAATGGCAGCAGCCATGGTTCCCAGGGTCTGTAACACATGTCTGGCCTGGACTTTCTTTGTTGAAATCAAAATTTTTACCTGTTGATGCAGGGAGTGGATTCTATCTGGTGAGAGTCTTGCCGTCATGTCTCTTGAGTTTAACTCTGCTCCTAAGAAGACAATATATTGTGATGGGAACAAGGAAGATTTTCCTCAATTTATCGTGATGCCCAGCTTGTTGCAAAGAAGGGTTTCGTCCTTGGCCTGAGATAGTAGATGCCTGGTGGAGGCAGTGAGGAACCAGTCGTCCAGATATGCAAACACTCGGAATCCCTAACATCTCAGGTGAGCCGCGACCACTGCCATACATTTGATGAACACTCTGGAGGCTGTAGTGAGGCCAAAGGGCAGGGCTCGAAATTGGTAGTGACTGGGTCCCAGCCAGAAGCGCAGATACCTTCTGGACTGCCTGTCCATTTTTATATGGTAGTACGCGTCCTTGAGGTCGCTAGAGCAGATCCAGTTGTTTTTCCCTATGAAAGGGAATATCGACTGCAGAGTTACCATCCGGAACTTTGTTTTCTTTACAGATTTGTTTAATCTGCTGAGATCTAGAATGGATCTCCAGTCCCCTGTTTTTTTTGGCACTAAAAAGAACCTTGAGTAAGTTCCAGATCCTCTCTGGTCCGCAGGGACTTCTTGGATGACTCTTTTGTCTAGCAACGACTGAATATCTAGAGTTGCCAAGTCTTTTGCACAGGTGGAACAGCTGGTAAGGACTTTTGTTTTGGAGGGGGTGAAAGAAAAAGGAATGATGTAACCTCTGGATATTATCTCTTGTACCCATTTGTCTTGGGAAATTTGTTGCCAGGTGTGTGGGTACAATGACAAGCGACCCCCGACTGTCTCCAGAGAAGGACAGGTGTCTCTCCTTTCAGGAGCGCTGGTTGGACCCATCAGAGAAGGTCTCCCTGTTACCCAGATTCTGCGGACCCCCTCTGCCATGAGGGTGGCGTCTTCCATTATAACTTCCCCCTCTGCCCCTGGGGGAAAAATCTTCACGTGCATTAGAGAAACCTTTTTGGGATTTGCGGAACCACATTTTCCCACCCTTTTGACCTTTTGGATAAGGTCTGGAAGGGGCAGAAAAATGGACTCTCACGGCAGATAAGGTTTTCCTGTCCTTCTCACACCTGGTCAACGTCTCTTTCACTATGGGCCCAAACAAGGCTGAACCATCAAAAGGGGCATTGGTAAATGAAGACTTGAAAGGGTCAGCAAAGTTACAAAGGCGCATCCAAAAATGTCTCCTGAGAGAGATTCCTGATGCTTCAGATTTACTCGCTCCGTCAGCTGCATAAGATATTAGCCTCATGGAGGAGTTTGCGATAAAAGAAAGGGTGGCCAGCTGTGAGGATACCTTGTCTGTGGACCCCGCAACTACTGCTCCCGGAAGAGCATCTCCTAGTTCTTTGATGAGATCCCTTTGACGTCTAGTAAAATGGGATAAATTGTTCAGCGACTGCAAGGTGAAGGTTGCTGAAGAGAACATGCGCTTGCCATATCTATCCATAGTCCTAGACTCTATTAGGAGGCTGGATAGATGAAGAGGTTTCTGACAGTTCCTTTCTTTGTGGCCGCCGCCACTACCATGGCATCTACGGGGACTCATTTTGTTAAAAATTCCTTTTCTTTAGGGGCCGTAATAAATTTGTTTGGCCTCCTCGGAACAGGCTCCAGAGTGTCCGGTGAAGTCCATGCTTTCCTGGAAATGACATCTAACAATATGTTGTAAGGAGGAGTCACCCAGGAGATGGAAGGGTGAGATCCGAAAGCCTCCAGGTATACTGAATCGCCCTCCAAAGGGTTGATGGGCTGCCAATCACCCCTCTGTTTCAGGATTTTTAGGATGTCTGCAAAGGAGACGTCCTCAGAGGGGGATCTTGGGGACCCCTCGGATTCATCCAAGTCAGTATCTGAAGTGACTGACTCAGGGGAGTCAATGTGCTTCCTCTTCCAAAGCCCTTTCCTGGGAACATCCTCCAAGGGATACTCAGGAGAAGTCCCGGAAGAGGGGGCACCACCCGCGGTGGTCACCTGGGGTTCCGTATCTCTACACTTAGGAGGGGGTGGAGAAGAGATAGACACAGGCACCTGGTGGGGAATAGGGAGTGGATCCGAGAGTGGTGCTGTCTGAGGGGACAGCATCCTCTCCGCTACCTCGAAAGCACCCCGCTCCAGAGAAGACCTCCGCACAGAGGATGATGGAGATCGGCTCAGAGGAGGAGGTTCTGAGGCAGAGGTAGACGCCGAGCTCAAACGAGCCGAAGCACCAAGAGGGAGAGTCAGGTCGGAAGACACACCGCGCCGACCCCCCCCCCCCCGGAGCTGACCGGAGAGCATTGGTTCCCAGATGTCTCTGCATCGAACAGTCAATAGAGCCGAAGACACCAGAGCTGAAGTCAGAAGCGAAGAAGCCAGCAAGGGTCTCGGGGCCGATGTTCCACTACAATCGGATCCATACCCTTCGGCTCAGAAGACTATAGGGTAATCGGAGGAGGAATCAAAGAAAGTGGACCGGAGATAGGCAGCTCCGATGCCTTTGGGCCCGGAGGTGAAAGCAATTTAGTCAGGGCTGGTGTGTGTAGCAATCTCTTCATCACCCGCTCTACATCACCATCTGAAAGACTCCTGGAGGAGCGGGTGGACGAGGGAGATCTACTAGACTCCAATATGGGAGAGCTCAAGACTGTTGACACCACCGTCGGATCCAAAGCTGGGGTCCGAGAAGTAGAAACTACAGTCGGCTCCTTTGACACTAATGGTGCCGAAGAGGTCGGTGATGCAAACTTGTCGGAGCCGAGATCCCTCGGTTCCAAAATCTTTTTGCATGGTTCCGAATCTGAAGTGGAAGCTGGCCTCTTTCTAGATGACTTTGAGCCCTCATCCAAAGCTTGCTGAAAGGGAAGAAGACCTTTGGCATTAACATTTTACGCTCCTATAAAACTCTGCTATCAAACCAGTGACAAACAGTGCAAGGGTCTTGCAGATGTATGGCATCGAGACAGTAAACACGGTTAGTGTGCATATCTGTCAACGACATCTTTCCAGCACACTTCACACATTTCTTGAACCCAGAAGGCTTATGCTCCTTGGGTTCTTTAGAAGGAGTCCTTTGAACTCTCCTTAGACATTAGAGACAATAATGACAAAGAACAATTCACAACTACTACTAAGTACTAATTTAATTTTTTTTTTTTTTTAATTAGAATCCTCTAACTGAAAAAGATTCTACCGAAAGGTGAAAGGACAGAACCCTCTAACTTAACGGGTTCTGGCCTGGGAGAGAAAACGGCCGTGAAACTTGAAGGGGCGAGAGAGGCCTCTAACTAAAACGGCACTCTCTACAAAGGGGGCGGAAAGACTTAAAAGGGTTCTAAAGCAGACAACACGAACAGCTAGAAGTTAGAGATATATATATGGAAGAAAAAATAGTGCAACTAGCTAGGAAAAATACCAAGTAATTGAAAAGTTATACTTATGAGGCAACTGGAGAAACGTCTCAAAGCTTGCGTGACAAATGACGTCTGGGGATGTAGCCTGGGGCATCATTGGATAGCCTGGAGCCACTGGAAGCTCTCAAGCTTTATTCTTTGGCCAAGTCGAGCCGAGGATCGGCTCCGAACCCAACCAGCAAGAATTATGGCGAGATAGGACTACATAACATCAATAGTTAAACAGGCATTGTAGGACTAAGATACAGTTTGAGTAATATTTATAAGGGTTCAGACAGATATATTCAGAAATCAGTCCACAAATAGTTAACAGGTTTTGCCGGACAAAAATTACAGTTTGAAATAATTTTTACAAAGGTAATATGTACTGCTTACAGTTTTAGTAAGTATGCATAGAAAGGAGCACAAAGAACAGTATGGGATATGATGAGTCAGCATTTCTATGTGCATAGATATAGTGTAATGTCCAGAGTAGAGAAGTCTGGTAGAAGAGAAGATTGTCAAGTGATACACGGGCAAATCCAAGTTGTCCTGAGATGAGATTTGAGCAATTTTTTGAAGTTTGTATTTGTTGTTGTGGAGATTATATTGGTGGGGAGACTGTTCTATTTTTTGGCTATGATGTGGGAATAAAGGGCTTTTCCTGCAGTGGTTAGTAGTGGTAACACTGAGGAGGGGTTTATTGGAAGAGCGTACAGGGTGACTGGAAAAGTGGGAGGTTATTAGCTGACTGAGGGCTGGAGTTTTGTTATCTGGGTGGTGTCTGATGTTAAAGACGTAGGTGAGCTGTTGGTAAGATAGTAAGTTAAGAAATTCAAGCCATTGAATTTCTTTTAGTACTTGACAGTGCTGAGTTCTAAAGGGGGAATTGTTGACAAATTTAGGTATTTTGTTGTAGCATGACTAACTTATCCAGATCTGATTTTTTAGTGTGAGTTAGGATTGGTGGGGCATACGTAAGTGTCGATAGGAGGTGAGTTTGAGCTAGAGAGAGACGTGCTTTTGCTGTGAGATAGTTTTTGTGCCTGTATAGGGTTCCCATTTTCTTATGAACTTTTTGAATGGTTTGTGCTATGTGAAAATCAAATGATAAGTTGCTGTCTATTTCAACTCCTAGGAGTTTTTGTGAGTGGATGGAGAGATGATAGTGCCATTCCTAGATGAGAGAGAGAAAGCCGAGGGGGGGGAGGGTTGTTTCATTAGGTGTGAATAGCAGAAGTTTGGTTTTATTAGGATTAAGAATAAGTTGGATGTCAGTGATCCAAGTTTCAATAGTGGAGAAGGATTCCTGGGCTAGTTGTTGTAGGGTATTGACAGATGGGGCTGCACACATGAGAGTGGAATCATCTGCATACTGAATTAGTGAGGCTTGCTTAGAGAAGGTATACAGATTGTTTGTGAAGAGAGTGAAAAGCAGTATTGAGCCTCAAGGTACTCCTATAGAGTTAGGGAGAGGAGGGGATACCTCACTGTGCCATTGTACAGATTGTTTGACAGGTAGCTATTGAACCAGGAGATGGAAGAGGAAGTAAAGGATAGAGAATGAAGGGTGTCCAGTAGTTTAGGGTGGGAGACTATGTGGAAAGATTTTGAGAGGTCTAAAAAAGGTAGCAGATACATAGTTGTTGTTTCTATGTTGATTACCCAGGTTGATGAATGAGAGAAGAGCAGAAGTTGTACTATGGCGAGAGGGAAACCATCTTGGGTGGATGGGAGAAGCTTGTTTGTGTCTAGGAATTGCATAACTTGTGAGTGTATGCATTTCTCTAGGAGTTTAGATAATGGGGAAAGAATAGCTATTGGCCTATAGTTGGAAAAATTTACCTCCTCTGTGAAGAGGTATAATGTAGGATATTTTCCATAGTTGTGGTACATAAGCTTTCTGAATGGGCCTGTTTATTAGGATTGATACTGGGTAAGAAAGAGAGTCAGCTGCTATTTTTAGGAAGTTAGCGGGTATACCGTCTGCAGCTAGTGTGGAAGGTTTTAGTTTGAGGAGGAGGTTTCTAATTTTTGATGTAGGGACTGGAGAGAGGGAGAAGGATGGTTGGTTGGTAGTATTGTCAGGACTGTTCCCAGCGGTTGTGTTAGATGATGTATTAGTGTTTGTTAGCTGGTTGGACAGAATTTGGATTGAGTTTATGAAGTGAGAGTTTAGCTGGGAGGCTATATCTTTTCTGTTAGTATATGAGGAGGTGGGGGTGGGGGTAGCAATTCTTCCTGGTTTTAGTAGTTGATAGAATGCCAACATTTTGGGGGACTGTTTGAGTATTTGTTTTGGAGACCTAGGAAGTAGTTTTGTTTGTATTTTGGCTAAGTTCCTAAGTTGTTTATACCTTTGTTTGGTATGATCAGAGTTGTCTTGTTTCCATTGCCTCCAGGTCTTGTCTCTGGTTTTAAGAAGGGCTCTTGTGTCTCGACTTAACCATGGTGAGTCACCAAGATGCTTGTGACACACCGAGGAGAGCCGAATGGAAAAGGATAAGGGATGCAGCAACACTGACCATTGAACTGCAAGGGTCCACTGAAGAACCCTCATATGGTACCGAGCCATCGGTACCAAATAAATGGCAGTTGCCACTGATCCTAGAGCCCTGAGAATGAATGAGGCTGGAGTACAGGTTTGCTTCAGCAAGACCCGAACTTGGTCACGAATAAGCGACACTCGGCAAAGACGTAAGGCTGCGACCTGAGGGGTGGTATCCAACAGAGTGCATATGAACTCCAGCTTTTGGGTTGGAATCAAAGAGGATTTCGCCATGTTCACTGTAATGCCTAGCTGATGGAACAGGGAGAGTACGGTGTGAATATTGTCCAATAGTTGATGCCTTGTAAGGGCCGCCAAGAGCCAATAGTCCAAATAGAGAAAAACTTGGATTCTCTGCAGCCAGAGAGGAGCTGCTACCACCTCCACGCATTTGGTGAACACCCAGGGGGCTGAAGTGAGACCAAAGGGCAGGGCCTGGAACTGAAAATGATCGATTCCCAAGTGAAAATGGAGAAACCTCCTGGACCGTTGAACCATTTTTATATGGTAGTACGCATCCTGGAGGTCCA
Organism: Protopterus annectens; assembly: GCF_019279795.1. Taxonomy (NCBI): domain Eukaryota; kingdom Metazoa; phylum Chordata; order Ceratodontiformes; family Protopteridae; genus Protopterus; species Protopterus annectens. The sequence goes on from NC_056747.1 coordinate 1,328,303,167, forward strand.
CTGAGCACAACCAATCATTGCTGTGCAAAAGAGGCACAATTGACAGCACAGTGACCATCCGAAACTTCAACTTCTGCACTAACTGGTTCATGCGACGGAGATCCAAAACAGGATGTAGGTCCCCTGTTTTCTTTGGGACAAAAAAAAAAAAGTGGGAATAAGTTCCAGATCCCCTCTGTCATGCAGGGGCCTGTTGGTGGCACTTTTCTGAAGAAGGTTTACAACCTCCTGTCGGGCTGCCTCTTCCAGACTGGGTGGCACATCCGGAAGAGAACCGAGAACTGAATTTTGGGGGAATTTCTGAAAAGGGAATGCAATAGCCCCTGGATATAATTGCCAACACCCACTGATCATTTGTAACACTTGCCCAGGTTAGTGGGTGCAATGATAACCGACCCCCGACTGCCTCCAGGTACGGACAGTTGGGCAACACCTCAGGGACGCTGCAAAGGTTTCTCAGAGAAGGGCTCCCTGGAACCTTGGTTCTGCGAGCCTCCCCTGCCCCTGGGGTGACATCTGCCATTGAAACTTCTTCCCCGTCCCCTGGGACAGGAATGCTCCTGAACATCTTGAAATGGAGACTGTGCCTTCCTGAACCACATTTTCTTACTCCCCTTCTGAGTCTTGGAAAAAGACCTCTGAGGTGTAGAAAACCCAATCCCAACGGCCAAAAAGGTCTTCCCTTCCTGTTCACTGCAGGTCATAGTCCCTTTCACAAAGGGACAAAAGAATGTGGACCCATCAAAAGGGGCATTAACAAAAGATGTCTTGAAAACCTCTGCAAACCCGCTCAGGCAGAGCCAGGCATGACGCCTAATTGCGATGCCTGAGCCCGCAGCCCATGAGGACCCTAACGCAGCACTGGAAATTAGCCTCCTGGAAGAATTCGCAACTGAATGAAGGGTTGACAGCTTTGGAGAAACTACCTTGAATTCCTCCTCAGACATGGACCCAGAGAGGGAAGCAGATAGTTCCTTTATCAAATCCCGCTGGAGATGGGTGAAATGTGCAAGATAATTTCATGCTCGCAAGCTAAAGGCAGCCATGGCAAACACCAGCTTTCCAAATAAGTCCATAGCCCTCGATTCACGATTGGGAGGACGGACAGAGGAACTCTGCTCTGCCAATTCCTTTTTGGTGGCAGTGGCCACCACAACAGCATCAACCAGGACCGCTTTGGACCAAAAAGTTCTATCTGCTGGAGGACTCAGGAAACTTGTCTGCTTTCTTAGGCACTGGCTCCACAGTATCTGGCTCCTTCCAAGCCCTGCTGGCCACAAGATCAATGAGAGGATCAGCGGAGGGGGGGCAGACACCCAAGAGATAGATGGGCCCGTACTGAAAGCCTCCAGAAATATGGCTTCCTCTGAGGACAGGATTTGGGCAGACCAACCGCCTTTGGCCTGGAGGATCTCGAGTATGTCTCCAAAGGAGACATCCTCCGGTGGTGATCTCGGGGACCCGTCCCCTTCATCAACATCCGTATCCTCAGTAAGGGACTCCATAGGGGAGTCAAGATGTCTCCTCTATCTTGTCCTCTTACTGAGAACTTCCTCTACCGGGGGCTGTGGGGAAGACTCAGAAGAGGAGGGGGCCCCTGAGGGGGGGGGGCATCTCCCTTGAGGCTAAGTTGGATGGGATGACTGGAAGCACGATGACACAAGCCGCTCAGATACTGGGGCTGGGTAGGATGACCGTGTGTGGGAGAGGCAGCTCTTATAACAGAGAAGGATCTTTTGGCAGCCCGGAAAGTGGAAGGACTGGAGGCCCCATCCCCCTCTCCCGCTGATACAACCCTAGCAGAAGAGAAGGTGCACCCCCTGGCCTGCCACTCCACCGGACAGCACAGGAATGGAGCTGTTGAAGGCCGAGGTGCCCAGAGGAAGAGACCAGTCCGAAAAGCCTGGGCCCGAATCCAACCCCATAGACCCCGGCTCGACAATCCCGATTGGATGGATGGTCTGTTCTGGGGAAGGAGAAACAGTACCAACCAATCCCGTCAGTGAAGGACCCAAACTGGGCCCCGGAGCTCCTTTAACCTCTGCTCCGCTCAACATTCCCTGAGAATCCAAGCCACTGGTCGGATGAGGAACAATCGAAGGGGGAGTGGGAGATTGGATACCTGACCTGTAGTCCGGGGAAGCCAGAAACCCAAACTCCAGCTGAGCTTTCAGAAAGGCCCGCATCATCCTGTCCATATCCATAGGGAGGGCACTCCTGGAAGATCAGGAGGATATGAAGGACCTGCTGAGAGAGTCGTGCCTGGAGCCTGAAGGTCATCTCGAGTCCCCTAGAATGAGACCTACTTGGAGAAGACAGGACCTGCGCCGAGGACAATGGATCCAATGAGAGAGATCCTCTACTACAATCGGCTCCAGCATGACTCTCAGATCTGACCGAATCAAAGCTGAACTCAGCAAAGGATCCGAAATAACACTTCTCGAATCTCTCGGATCTGAAAGGATCGGATCTCTAGGTATGGCTCCTGCCCTCGGATCCGAAGGTCTGGAGTTGAAACCCTTGGATCCGGGAGAGTAAACCGAAGGTGCCAGATCTGAGGGCTTTGGGTCCAAACCCTTGTATCCATGAGTGGACTCCCCGGACGATCTGGGACCTGAAGAGCTCAGATCTGAAACTGCCCTTGCTGGAGCTGAATCCGAAGATCTAGGATCCGACAGCCTGGGACGTTTGGACTGGGACTCCTCTAAGGAAAGCTTCTTTCTAGCCCCAGAAGAGCCCACCTTGGCCGGGGAACCAGTGACCAAGGGGCCTCCTTTGACCAAGCCTTTAATAAGGAGCTTGTTATGACGGTCAACCAAAGCCCTCAGGTTGAAAGCAACACAAATGCCACATTCCACCAAGAGGTGGTCGCCGCCGAGACAGTAGAGACACTCCTCATGTGAGTCACAAACAGGCATTTTCTGTCCACACGAGGAGCACCTTTTAAAACCCAAAGGTTTGTCAGACATAACTAATCCAGGAAACAACCTCACCGAAGTCAAAAAACAAGCCAAAGTTCCAAAAACCTGAAAAGACCATCCGAAACACTCAACTAGCACGTAGAACTACTTAAACTCTACTTAATCACTACTTATACACCACACTAACTAGGCTGAGACACAAAAACCGGGAAAAAGCCAAGAAAAGGTCAAAATCGAACGGGAGGGGATATCCAAAAAGGGATGACTATCCACTAACTCTACAACTCAGAAAAACAGAAAGAAACTTCCAAAACAGACACATTAAAGAGGAGCTGAGCAATCTGCGTCTGACTGACTGAGCGGCAAACGAGATCTGAGGGAGTGGAGGGCAGCAGAGCATTATGGGAGGGGAGGAGCTTGAGCTAAGCTGTGTTTTGAGTATGCCGGCTCAGATCCAAGACCCTAACATGAGGAATGGTGACTAGATAACATCAGATCACAGAACACAGATTGCACACTGTGGCAGGGCTAGACACTTGATGGTGTAAACTATGGCTCTAGGTGATGTGATCATTTCAACTACTGTCGCCAACTGGTTTGAGAATCTAGCATACTCTGTCCTACACCAGGGGTCCATACTAACAGTGGGAGGGGCGTATGTGCCCCTTATTGTTCAGTGTGTGCCTGCCATGGTCAATAAGCTACTGACGAGCTGGTGTACAATCGCCTAGTTTGGGTTACCTGGGATAGCTCTGTTGACCGAATAAAAACCAATCAGCATGCCAGACATGAACTATTCAATGTAGTAACAGGACAGAGCTTGGAAGTAAATAACATGATGGTAATGATGAGGCTGGGCATCCTATGTATCCGGGATCTAAGAAGAACAGTGCAGCAAAGCCACTTGGCTAGGCATCCAAAGTCTACTACTCAGGAGGAGGACGGCTACAAATGGTCTGGGAATTGTGGTGAAGGGGAGGTTTTTAGAAGGCCTCAGAATCAGTGGGCAGAGTCCAGCCCTAATTATAGGGCAGTATTCATAATCTCAACCTATGCCCCATAGTGACAGTGAGGAAAAGAGTACAATCAGACAACAGTTGCAGAACAACAGGAATTTATCTAGATGAGTGACTTGAATACACACATCTGGATAGACAGACAGAGCAGGATATGAGGACTGCCTGGGTCCACATGGGTGAGGCAACATGAATAAAGAAGGAGGGGCCATTCTAGATTTCTGTATGGCAAATAGCTCGACAGTAGCCAACACACAGTTCAGAAACAGAGACTCAATATCATATATAAGAGTAGCCAACATGCAACTCAGGAAGATTCCCTCTTAGTAAGGCAAGGCCACCAGGGTAGAATCAGTGATTGTAAAGTCATCCCCAGTGAAACAGTCAAGTCCACAGCATAAACCACTGCTTGCCACAGCTGCAAGCAGTAGTCAGAGAAGGTTCTGTGATCAACAGAGACCAGGCTGAAGACCTGGAAGTTGACTGGAGAGAAAGCACAACAATTCAAGGAATTGCTTAGGGCTCAGGCCTCTAGAACATTAAGAAGAGGAAATAGGTGGACTTGAAGAATAATGTCAGCACCTCAAAACAGCATGTGTTAGGACTAGCGAATGGAATATATGGCCAAGCCAGGTATGGAAATAAGATACATATGGAAAGCTGGTGATGGAATGTAGAAGTCCAGGAAGTCATCAAAAGAAAGAAGAGTGCAGAAAAAAGTGGGAGACCAGGCTAGGAGGGAATACTGGTTGGCTAACAAAAAGACTAAGAAAGGAGCTGCAACAGCAAATAGCAAAGAACAAGACATCAGAAGCACTCTACCATGTTCTGGAAAGTGACTCAGCAGAAGGCACAAATAAATTGTCAGGCTGCAAAGCAAAGACAGAAAGATAAAGATAGTCAGACACCCTTCATAAGGGATGCTAGCAATGACTTGCTTGCTCACCAGGCCACAGGACATCAAGGGCAGATGGAAGGAGTACTTCAAGTAGCTTCTGAATTGAAGAAAACCCCACAGAAGCTGTACTGCCCCAGATATAGCCTACGATGAGAGAAGAGGAGAAGCCTACTGTAGAAGAAGTAAGAACAGCATTAAGGAAAATCAAGTCAGGGAAAGCAACATGCTCAGATAAGGTCACAGCACATATGATAAAGATGCTGGGTGAAATAGGGGAGAAATGGCTTCTGAAGGTACTCACAGTAGTGTGGAGAGAAAGGTGTACCACAGATGACTGAACAATAAGCATACTAGTACCAGTATTCAACAACAAAGGGGATGTTCACAACTATGGGCAGTAAGTATCAAACTCTTGTCACATTACTTGAAAGTTCTGGAGAGACTGACTGGTACATAAATACACACAGTAGTAGAAAATAAGATGGGAGATGAGCAGTTCAGATTCAGATAAGGATGCACTACAACTGGCTGGATGTTTGCAATGAGACAGACAGTTGAGAAGAAATTAAAGCAGAGGAAAGAGTCCAACTGGCATTCCTAGACGAAGAAAGCATATGACAAGGTCCCAAGAAAGCGGATTTGGGCAGTCCCCCGGTGACTCACAGTCCCAGAAATATTGGCAGAATTAGTGCAAGTTATATACAAGAACCCAATTACTCAAGTAAGAACAGTGTTTTTGTTAATGTTAATTTGCTAATACACTTTGACTACTTTTATATAAATGTAAATTTGCCCATGTCATATAATTCAATAAAGGCGTTTAAAAAAAGTGCAAACAGTGTTTGGTCTCACAGTGGGTTGCCAGTGGGTGTGAGTGTGCATCAGGGTTCAGCTCTGAGCCCACTGCTGTTCATACTGGTGACAGGCTACATTAGCAAACAGGTTGAAGGGGACAGATCAACAAAGTTGCTGTATGCAGATGATGTGGCATTACAGGGAAACTAAGCAAGAACGTCAGCACAGGACAGGGGATGGAATGCAAAACTGAAGACACATGGGATGAAACTGAGTACAGATAAGACAGTTGTAATGGCAACAAATGGAGGAAATCAGAAGAAGCTGAGAATTAAGATAGAAGTGAAAATAGTGGCACAGGTTAACAGCTTCAACTATTTTTGCAGGGGTGGTTAAGGAGAATGGAAGTCTGAATGAGGAGATCACATCTAGAATCAGAGGGACTGCAGTTAACTGGTACAGAGTGTCAGGAGTAGTTTGTGAGAGAAGAGTGCCAAAGAACCTGAAAAGTAAGGTGTACAAAACAGTGGTGTGACCAGTAGTATTGTATGGTACAGAAACCTAGGCAGTAAAGACACAGCAGCTGAGGAAGCTAGAGGTGATGGTGATGAAGTGCCCGAGAAGGGTGGTTGGATGCACAATCTGAGACAGAAGAAGAAATGAGGACATAAGAGCAGAAGTCAAAGTAGCTCCAATTGCAGAAAAAGGTCAAAGAGAACATATTATCATGGCTTGCGGATGTGCAGAAAAGCAGAAAAAATTCTGGTTAAGGAGATTTGGGACAGACAGGAAGAAGGCAAGAGGAAACAAGGGCATCCAGTGAAGAGGTGGATGGACTGTGTAAAAGAAGACAGGAGAGAGGCCCTGAACAGAGGGAGATGGCAACAGTTGACACATCATCCTGACCCCATACAGAAAATGGGAAAAGGGGGGGGGGGTTAATGATTCAAATTATAGCTAACTACAGGCCCCCAAATTTGACTCAATGCCCACTCCACCAATCTGGACCTCTTCCACTCTATCAAGATACAGTCCTTTACCCTAACCTTTGGTGACTTTAACTACCCAACTATATACTGGAAAAACTATTCATGCCAGAACACAAATGCCCAGAGATTCCTCGATTTCATCAATGCAAATGCCTTGGAACAGCTAGTCGATGCCCCCATAGAAGGTGATAATATCTTGGACTTGGTAGTAACCAAGATGAGTAACCACTGCAGCACCCCTACAGTATCATCCTCCCTGGTAAGATCTGACCATAAAGTGGTCAGTTTAGAAGCCAGCATCTCCCCTGACCCCCTCTAGCTAGGGTCAAACAAAAAAACTTCTCCAAAGCTGATTACAACCTCCTGAGGGATGGTATAAACAGTTTCACAGCCCGCTCCCCTTCTGTAGGAACTGGCACCAATGTCCAAATCTACACCAAAGTACTATAAGAGCACTTATATAGATGCATGGAGAATCAGGAATACCTGACAGGACAAAATCATCCTCAGCAAGGATGAGTAAATCTGTCTGGAGGACATATGCAATAATAAACTGTAAAACAAAAGGAAAACATTGCTGTCCAGGACCAAGAAGGAGCAGGTACCCAATTGGAAGCAATATTTCCTTCGCCTGAAAAAGCAAAGAAGTGCACTAGTGAAATCCTCTAAAGCCAACTTCGGGTCCAAAATTGGCCACATCTACTACAGACAATCATAAGGCCTTCATCACTATGTCCACAATCTCAAAGGAAGCACCCAGATCTGTTCAGAACTGGTGGTCAAGGACACCACATACAAAAATGCTGTAGATATAGCCAACCAACTGGCTGACAGATTCAGCAAGAAAAAACTTAACCCCTCTGCCCCCCCCCCCATCAGTAAATCAAGACATCCCCAGTACCTGACCCCCTCCCTTATCTCCAGGGAACAGATCATCACTGCCTCTCAAAGGCTAAAAATACAGCCTCCATGGGACCCAATACCATCCCAGGCTGCATCTTACATGAACTCAGACCTGAACTTTCACCACCATTAGGCACCATATTCAACCAAAGCCCGAGTACCAGCTTTATCCCAGCCGAGTGGAGGACAGCCACTGTCATCCCTTTACACACAGGTGGAGCATCCACCAATCTGGGAAATTATAGACCCATCAGCCTGACTAGCCTGATTTGCAAGACCATGGAACAGATTATCATGGACATCATTAACAGGGACACTAGCAACCTCTAAACACTTGAACCCACACAGTTTGGCTTTGTCAAGGGGAGGTCATGGCTGTTAAATCTGGTTGACCTCTTTGAGACAGTCACCAAAGCCATGGACGAAGGGAAGATGGTGCACACAGACTACCCTGACCTGGCAAAAACATAAAGATGCTAAATGCATAGAAGTAAAAGAAAGAATAAGAAGGTCAAATATACAGGATATGAAACGGGATGAAGTAATGGTCAGAGAGACTGAAGCAAAGTTAAGAAAAGCCTAATTGGAAAACCCCAGACCCAGATGCAGTACCTAACTTATGGCTAAAAGGATTAACATCTTTGCATGAAGATTTAGCCATGAGTAAGCACTATTTATATGTGCACCCCGAACAGACACCAGCCTGGCTAACAACAGGAAAAACAATGTTCCTACTTAAGAGTGAACCTGCAGGTTACCGTAAGAAATTATAGACCTATAACTTCCCTTCCGGCGATCAATAAACTATATACTGGAAATGATGCAGACAGAATTTATACTCATTTAGAAGAAAACTCAATTATGGCAATTGAACAAAAGGGTAGTAAAAGAAAGTCATATGAAACAAAGGCTAATTTGTTGTTAAACAAAGTCATACTGGAGAACTGTAAAAAGGGGAAGAATCTAAGCATGGCATGGATAGACTGCAAAAAAAAAAAACACTTAACGGTATCCCACATTCATGGATAAAAGAGTGCTTAAAATGTATAAGGTACACCCTATACTGATAAACTACATCACAGCAACCATGAAACAGTGACAAACCACATTGCAGTTAAACCATGATAAAGGACAAATTATTACTCCAGGGATAAAAATCCAAAAGGGGATAGATATTCCATTGTGATTCTCTGTCACTGCTGCTCTTTTACCTTGCTCTTAACCCATTAAGCTGTCTGCTTAGATTAGATCATTGCTATAATTAGGCTCCTAGAAAGCGACAAAGTGTAAAGACTTCTCAGCTTCTCTTTGCTGATGATTTAAAACTGTGTAGCTCAGTAGTCAGAACTTTTTCAGATGGTATACAAATATCATTTGGTCTTGATAAATGTGCAAAAGCAACCCTTCAAGCAGGAAAGCTGCAGCACCAAGAAAACATCTGTTTGGGACAAGAATGTGATATAAAAGAACTTGAGCAAGAGGGAGTGTATAAATATTTGGGAATTAATGAAGGATAAACAATAAAACATGAACAAATGTGAATAAAACTCACTAAGGAATATTTTAGAAGACTTAAATTAATCCTGAAAACAGTGTTGACATCTAGGAACAAACTTCAAGCTATAAACCGATTTGCTCTTCCTGTCCTAACTTACAGTTTTGGGGTGACTGACTGGCTGCAAAAGGTGTTGGATAGATTAGACAGGAAAACAAAAAGGATGCTTCGTGCTCATCAATGATTTATAAAAATCCCTGCAAAACAGTACATAGACCAAGAAACTTGATCTGTTTGGAAAAAGAAGCATCTGAGGAAGTGCAAAAATATAAACAAAACCTAGATGTTTTTCAAAAGCACAAAAAAGAAATATGGACATGGGAAAGACAGAGAAATTTGATATGGTGCAATATTTATGCAAAGGAGAAAGCCAAATTAATCAACGTGAAGAAGGCAGCCCCAAAGATATTTGAAGAGAAATACAGGCAAAGGCATTCAGACATGGAAAATTTTATAATACAAAAAACTAATATCACAAGGAGGGAACGTAGGAAAGAAGATTAGTAAAGCAGAATTTAAAAAAATAGAAGCTGAAGTTATGGAATGCCTGCGAAGTGAAGGATTTGGTGTAGAAGGTGTAACACAGGTTACATCACAGTATGATGGAACGAGTCCCCAAAGTAAGGAGCAACAGGAAGATCAGGAGACATGTGAAGAAGAAATATGGACACAGGAAAGAAAAAGAGATTTAATATGGTGTAATATCTATGCAAAGGAGAAAGCAAAACTAATCAATACAAAAAGAGCATCACCAAAGATATTTGAAGAGAAATACAGGCAAAGAAATCCGGACATGGAAAACTTTACAACACAAAAAATAAGAAAACAAAGAGAAAAAGTAGAAAAGGAGATTAGTAATGGAGAAGTTAAAGAAAGAAACTGAGGTTATGGAGTACCTTGGAAGTGAAGGATTCGGTGTAGAAAATCTAATTTAGAAAGCACCACAACAGGATAGAGCAACGAACCTCCAAATTAAAGGGAAACCAGTGGAACAGGAAGCAACTGGTCAGGTACATTATGAAGATATTTTGGAGCCTTCTATAGGAAACCAGTATAAACATACAGTTAAAGCTGGACAGCAAGGGAAGGAAAGTACAGTTGTGTACACTTACCATAAATATAGATGTTAAGAGTGTATTCACCGTTGCAGTCATTACATTTGGGTAATCTGCTGGCAGGTTGCCCTCAGTCAGCCTGATTAACAAAGTCTTGGGTCCTGCGTGGGTTGCTGTCCCTTCTACCATTACGTCAGGGGTATTACATGAAACTATATATATATATATATATATATATATATATATATATATATATATATATATTTAAATAAACAGCAATATATATAAATGCACTTTTAGCAACATAAACTTTACCTTAATCTAAAAGCAAATAGACCACAAAGGCTTTAGAGTATAGTGAAGGAAAGAGAAGTTATAGAAAAGGGGGATGGCGGATGGGTAACCTGGACTGCAACAGTGAATACGCTCGAACATCTACATTTATGATAAGTGCACACAACTATACTATGTTCTTCGTGTTTCACTGTTGCAGTCATTACATTTGGGTAGAATCCCAAAGCTATAGATGGGAGGATGGAACTAAATAGCATTAGGAGCGGCTATAAGGCCCTGCAGAACTGCAGTGGCAAACCCTGCCCTGGATTTGGAATAGAGGCAAATGATAATGCTTTGTGAAGGTATGAACAGAGCTCCAAGTAGCAGCTTCTAGAATGTCTTTGGTTGGAACTCCTCGGAGAAAGGCTGCTGAGGTAGAAGCAGCCCTGGTGGAATGTGACCCGATTCCCTTGGGCGCAGGTTTACCATGGTGCAAATAGCAGCAATGAATGCAGTGGCTTATCCACTTAGAAATAGTCTGCTTTGATATAGCCTTCCCCTCCGATCCTGAAGCAAATGCCACCAGTAGTTGCTCAGACTTTCTTAGAGACTTGGTCCTGTTTAAGTAGAATCTTAGTTGTCTGTGTACGTCCAATGAATGTAGAATCCGCTCCCCCTTGTTCTGCGGATTTGGGTAAAATGTTGGCAGGTGAATTGTTTGGTTAAGAGCCACACTGGATACCACCTTAGGCATAAAGGAAGGATTGGTCCTGAGGGACACCCTGTCCAGGTAAAATGTAATAAAAGGCTCCACAGCCATGAGAGCCTGTAGTTCTGAAATCCTTCTTGCTGAAGTGATTGCCAAAAGGAAAGCAGTTTTCCAAGATAAAAATTTTATATCCGCAGTGGCTGCTGGTTCAAAAGGCGGCAAGGTGAGTTTTTCCAGCACAAAATTGAGGTCCCATGCAGGAGTTGGTGATCTTCTGGGAGGCCTTAAATTTCTGGCCCCCCTAAGATACTGTTTTAGCAGAGGATGAGAAAAGATGGAAGGCTCCGTGTTGTAATGAGCCGAGATGGCAGAGGCATGGATTTTTATTGAAGAAAAAGATAAGCCCTTGTCAAGCATCTCAGTCGAGTATTGTAAAATCGGAGGGATATTTGGTTTTGCTGTGTCTGTTCCTTGTGCTTGATTCCAAGCACAGGATCTCTTCCATTTATCAGCATAAGATTTTCTAGTACTAGGCCTTCTGGCTTCCAAAATGACATCCATCACAGATTTACTGAGAGGTGCATCAGCCATGCTGCAAGGTTCAGAGTTTGGAGCTGAGTGTGCAGAATTTGATTGTTCTGCTGAGACAGTAGATGAGGTATTTGAGGCAAGTACCAAGGAGGGAGTTGAGACATATACCTTAGAATTGGGTACCAGTGCTGACGAGGCCAGTCCGGAGCAATTAGGATCATTTTTGGTTTTTCCTATCTGACCTTTAGTAAGACCTTGGAGAGAAGAGGCAGAGGGGGAAAGGCATAGACTGATAGGTTTTTCCAACTGAAGGATAGGGCATCCACTTTCCATGCGTGTCTGTGATAAGTCCTTGTGCAGAATTTGTCCAGTTGATAATGTTGGGGGGAGGCAAATAGATCTATGTCTGGGCTCCCCCATTTCTGTGTTACCATGCTGAAGATTTATGGATCCAGTTTCCACTCGTGCAGGTCCATAAGATTTCTGCTTAGGTCGTCTGCCAGAGTATTTTGTTTTCCTGGCAGGAACTGGGCTTGAAGATGTACTTGGTAAGTCAAGGCTGTGTTCCACAATGTCATGGCTAGTCTGCAAAGGGGGTAGGAATGTGTACCCCCCTGCTTGTTTATGTACCACATAACCATGGTGTTGTCCATCTTCATCAGTAGTCGTCTTGGATGAAGTAAGTCCTTGAAGGCTGTCAGAGCATTCTGAACAGCTAGCATCTCTTTCTGGTTAATATGCAGATGCATTTGTTTTGGGCTCCATATGCCCTGAATGCATCTCCCTGCCAGGTGGGCCCCCCAAGCATAGTCTGATGCATCTGTAGTAAGGGTTTGGGTGGCAGAGGTAGAGTGAATGACAGTCCCTTGTTTTGGTGACGTCTCTGCCCACCAAAGAAACTCCTGTTGTAGGCAGGGAATGAGTGGAATCATTGTTTCCAGACTGTGACAATGTTGACTCCATAAACTTTTTAGGTACCACTGAAGTTTCCTCATATGCGGTCTTGCATATGGAATTAGTAGAATGCAGGATGCCATGAACCCCACAGCCTGCAGAATTTGTCTTGCAGATAACTGAGTTTTTGTTGCCATCTGTTTGAAGTATATTGTCAGTTGCCTTTGTTTGTCTGGCGTAAGGTAAGCCATCTGGGCAGTTGTATTCAAGCTAGCACCCAGGAATGTAATTAGTTGAGAGGGTACCAGTTGTGATTTCTTTTCATTTATTGTGTACCCTAGGCATGTTAGGAGCCTTTTTACAAATGCCAGATGTTGAAGAAGAATGTCCTTGTTGTCTGCTTGAATGAGACAAGTCGTCCAGGTAAGAATAAATTTGTATGCTTCTTTGTCTGCAGAATGCAATTACTGGTGCCAGACACTTTGTAAAGACCCTGGGTGCAGTAGATAAGCTAAAGGGCAGTGCAGAGAATTGGTAATGCAAAAAACCTGTCTTGAAGCGGAGGTATCTTCTGCACAATTCCCTTATTGGGATATGCAGGCATGCCTCTTTTAAGTCTAGAGTCACTAACCAAGCGTTCTTGCCCAGCATAGGCAGTAGCTGTTGTAAAGTCAGCATTTTGAATTTTGGAATGTCCAGGAACGTGTTCAAAATCGATAAGTCCAGTATTGGATGCCAGGCATGGTCTTTTCTGGGTACCAGGAATAGTCTTGAGTAAAAACCTTGTCCTTTTTCCTGTTCTGGTACTGGTTGAATAGCCCCCATATCCCTAAGGGATGTAACTTGTTTCTGAGCCTCTGCCCATTGATTTTGTAGCAGATCTGGCCAACCGTTTGGAATTGGCAAAGTATGGAAATGAAATCTGTACCCCTGGGATACTATGTTCAATACCCACTTGTCCTGGGTAATTAACTGCCAATTTTGAGCATGAAGTGCTAATTTTCCCCCCAAGGGGGCTGCCAAAAGTAAGTGCTTGGTGCAGGTAGAGGGAAGTCATTGAGACTGCTTACTGTAGGGTTGTGCTTTGTTTCCCCCAGATTTGGAGGTGGAGGCACCCCGTTGCTTTGACTTGTAAGAACCCTATGATTGGTATTTAGAGCCTTTTGAGCACCTGGATTTGCCTTGAGAGGCTCTGTTGAACACAGGAAAGGTACAATTTTTAGTAGGCCAGTGCCTACTGAACCTGGGTGGCTGCACTTGTAAGAAATCTTTTACAGTTTGCATAGATTTAGCTTTGTCTTCCATTTTCTTTAAAACCTCTTCTGCCTTATTACCAAACAGAATAACATGCTGTAAAGGGGCATCCAACAATTTAGCTTTAACATGATCAGGCAGATTTTGCTCCTTGAGCCAGGCATGCCTTCTAAATCACAGATCCACTAACTGCGGCCCTGCAAGAGGCCTCCAAGGAATCAAAACCACATTGCAAAGTATGCTTTCCAACCTGTTCTGCTGCATGCAATAATTCCTGTAATTCTTTATTTTCCACACAATCAGAAATCAACATCATTTTCTGTTTCAATAAGCCCATAACATGCTGTTGATATTTAAGCATATGAAACTGGCAGTTTAAGGCCCTAATTGCCAAGATTGCAGACGTGTAAACCTTCTTTCCCCATCTATCCAGCGCCCTGGAATCTCTATCAGAGGGGGTAGGATTTTTGGCTGTAGAGGCCTTTACACCTTTGGGGCCCTGTGAGATAGTCTCAGGATCAGCAGCAGGATTTTTGAATAGAAATTTGTGGGAGTCAGGAACACTGTAAAATCTAACACTAATATCTATCTGTTTGGCTTACTAGGAGCTGGAGGTAGGGAATCAGGAGCCATGCTTGATTCCGAAAACACATCAACAATGCCTAATACAGGCGGTATAGCCAAAGGCCTATGCTGACGAAGAAGAAGGAAATCCCTAAGCCTCTTTTTTGATTCAGAGAAATCCTGACTATCCCAATGAAAATGTTCCCTTAAAGTATGCAAGATTTCACCAAAAGAATAATCCTCAGGAGGAGATGCAGATGGGATGGATTCTTCTGCATCTGAATCCTCATAGGGTGGAATAGAAAATTCCTGATCAGAAGTGGAATCAGAAGAAATGGAAACCTGAAATGAAGATTCATAATCAGTGTCTTGCCTAGGCCTCTTGGGGGGGGGTTGGGAACCCCTGATCAAGGTAATTAAGTCCTCAGCCATTTTGATCATCTGTTTTTTAGGCATAGGGGCCTGAGCATGTGGCTCATGCGTTGGTTTTTTAGCCTTAGAAGATGTTTTTGATCTTGTTTTTGAAGCTGGCATCGGTTTTATATAAAAATGTTGAGGCCTGAAAACACCCTCAGAAGCCGGTGCCTGCTCAGTGGCTCCAGACCCATCCAAGGGAGAGACATCCGCAGGTTCAATACTCTGAGAATTTCATGGCATACCAGACTCCGCATGGGTCTCGGTAGAGGCCTGCGACTCAAAAGTAGCGGGTATCAGGGGCTGCGAAAGCACCTCACTGAGTACCGGCGAACCATCGACTGGCTTAGGAGAAGCTTCGTCATCGGTTTTGGATCTCGACGGTCTGTCTCTGTCTTTTTCTTTGCGTTTTTTTGTGAACTCCAGTAGTCGGATTGCTAACAGACGACATTTCAGGGTAATCAAATCTGGATCCAAAATATTTTGAAGCAAAAATATACCGACCCTTAACAGTGCGTTGGTTAAATCTAGCACAAAACCGACAGCAAGGCACGTTATGATCTGGGCCTAGGCAAGGAATACAGTACAAATGAAAATCCTTATGAGGTATTTGCTTCCCACAAGTAATGCAATTATCTTTTACTGACATCGGTAAGGAGCAAGAAAAAGTTTCCCCAACGGGGTACTTAGCTTAAGTTGAAGACTTCAGTTCTGAAACTCTAATGCGAAAATTTCAGGAGTTGGCTGACCGGCACTTGCAAACTGCTTCGGGCACTGCGTAGCAAGAAAGACCGAATAAAATGGCGTCGGCTGCATGTTTTATACCCCTGACAACCTGACGTCATGGAAGAGGAGACAGCAATCGACGCAGGACCCAAGACTTTGTTATTCAGGCCGACTGAGGGCAACCTGCCAGCAGATTACCCAAATGTAATGACTGCAACAGTGAAACACGAAGAACATCAGGAAACTGTGGAAACTCTAACACAGTCAATGTTGAGGAGTGATAGGCCAGTGAGTTCCCATATGACAGAGCAATGGATGGCACAGGATGAAATTGAAGAGAATGTGCCACAGGACGCATAGCACAGGATGAAACTGAACAGAATGTGCAACAGGACTATGCAATAGAACTTTCTATAGAATGCCTACAGGAAATGGAAAATAAAAAATGTCCCCTCAGTTTAGAAGAAAACGAGCTAAGAGAAGAGTCAGAAGTTTGATAAAACAACTGAACATAGTAATTAGGACTATGCATAGAGATCCATGCAATATAATAGAAGTAAACAGGATATATCACTGTGCAGCTAAACTAATAACTGATAAAGTTCTACCACAAGAACACAGGGTAGTGAGGGAATGGAAGGGGGGAGGACTTGAATACCATCATGGAAGTATCGAATAGAGAAAACTATAAAGCAATTAAGACAAGAAGTGTCACTGTTGGAACAGTATAGAAGAGGAAACAGATCAACAAAAATACTTAGAAAGACAGACGTGATAAAAGCAATACGCAGTATTAGAACAGATCAGGATCTATCATGTACTATTACAAATAAACTAAAAATCTCAGCACAGGCGGAAAAACTTAGAACATACATAGATAAATATAAAGGAAAAATACAAAATAATTTATTGATGACACAAAAGGTTTTATAGAGAACTGGGAAACAAGGTAAAAGGAATTGAAAGACCACCAAAAAAGAAGAAGAAATGGACACATTTTGGAGAAGTATTATGAAGATCCTGTGGAAAATAACAAAGATGCTAAATGGATAGAAGAAATAAAAGAAAGAATAAGAATATGAAATGGGATGAAGTAACAGCCAGAGAGACTGAAACAAAGCTAAGAAAAGCCTCTAATTGGAAAATCCCATGCCCAGATGCAGTACCTACTTCTGGTTAAAAGTGTTACCATCTTTGCACAAAGATTTAGCCATGAGTAAGAACTATTTATATGTACACCCCAAACAGACACCAATTTGGCTAACAATAGGAAAAACAATGCTCCTACTTAAGAGTGAAACTGCAAGCTGCCCTAAAAATTATAGGCCAAAAACTTGCCTTCCAACGATGTATAAACTATACACTGGAATTGATGCCGACGACTTTATAGTCATTTAGAAGAAAATTCAATTATGGCAATAGAACAAAAAGGCAATAAAAGAACTTAATATGGAACAAAGGATCATTTGTTGTTAAAGTCATAGTGGAGAACTGCAAAAAGGGGAAGAATCTAAGTATGGCATGGACTGACTACAAAAACGCATGACAGTATCCCACATTCAAGGATAAAAGAGTGCTTATAAATGTATAAGATACACCCTACACTGATCAGCTACATTACAATGACCATGAAACAGTGGCAGACCACTTTGCAATTAAAACCATGATAAAGGACAAATTATTATTCCAGGGCAAAAAATTCAAAGGGGGATATTCTAGGGTGACTCTGTCACCACTGCAATTCTGCCTTGTCCTTAACCCATTAAGCTGTTAACAGCTTAGGCCATGGCTATAACTTGGCTCCTAGAAAACAACAAAGTGTAAAGACTTCTCATCTTCTCTTTGTCCATGATTTAAAATTGTACAGCTCATCAGATGAGGAACTGAAAGCACAACTGCAAGTTGTCAAAACTTTTTCAGATGATATAAGAATGTCATTTGGGCTTGATAAATGTGCAAAAGCGACCTTTAAAGCAGGAAAACTGCAATACCAGGAAATCATCAGTTTGGGACACGAATGTGATATAAAAGAACTTGAGGAAGAGGGAGTGTATAAGTATTTGGTAACTGATGAAGGATCAACAATAAAACATGAACAAATGTGAATAAAACTCAGTAAGG